>NW_005871085.1:7887915-7981571 GCF_000147115.1 Myotis lucifugus | reverse complement strand
CATGTGCAAATCTGGTTGGTGCTCTGCTGGGACTTTTCACGGGCGCCGGGTCTCTGCTGGGAGGCCTCGGAGGCCAGCATGCCGCAATCTGAATCTCATCATGGGACTTGACGGTTATCCCTTTGGGATTTCATCTGGCTGATGTCTGAGGGGTTGGAGGCAGGTGTCTTCCTTTTAGAGATTTGCTAAGATGTGGAAACCATAAATTTTTATTAAGCACTTCTGTGTACTAGGATCTGGATCAGAAAAGAAACGAGTGGACTCACCCTGGTCTTTGTAACAGTCTTCTTGGTAAAACAAGGTGGTATCTGAAGTTGACTTATTAAGAAGTTAGAGAGCTTGGAAAAGGGAGGCATCAGAATGAGGCTTAGGGAAGGAGCCTCACTTTTTGGGGATTTACAGTCTAAAGCAGCCATGGGCAAACTACGGCCCGTTTGAAATGAATAAAACTAAAAAAAAAAAAAGACCGTACCCTTTTATGTAATGATGTTTACTTTGAATTTATATTAGTTCACACAAACACTCCATCCATGCTTTTGTTCCGGCCCTCCGGTCCAGTTTAAGAACCCATTGTGGCCCTTGAGTCAAAAAGTTTGCCCACCCCTGGTCTAAAGGGTTGTTGCCACACTTGAAAAACCTCACACTGCCCGAGTTATTCTGTTCGTCTCTGGCCAGGTGCTTGGAAGCCATCTCCCTGCGTGGGCTCGGGCTGGGAGAGTGCTCAGTTCCGGCCAGCTGAGCCCTTCTTGGCCAGGTTGAATGTCTTATGGAATCCAGAGAGAGATTCAATCCAGAAATAGGATTCCCACCTGGGCTGTGGCTGCTGAACCACTTCTGTTTTATGCTTTGGGTCACTTAGATAAAGCAGATAAAAGCCAGACCAGTCATCTCCACGTGCTGTCATGGAAGCTTGTGTGACTTCACGTGTCTGCTGCTGGTCTGACAAACGGTGCTGGGCTGCAGGCCGCCCTGTCAAGAGTCCTCTCTGAAGCAAACGAACAGCTCTCACCCAAGCCTCGGATGCACCACTTGCTCAGTTCTACCAGTAAATGGTCAAAACCGTGCTGGGTGTGGGAACACAGGGAGGAGTTAGACTGGCCTCTGTGTACAGGGAGCTCTCAGTCTATGTGGATGGATGCTGGGACTGTGGTGAGAGGGGTTGGGACCGAGGGAGGCAGGAGCTGGGAGCCCACACATCCTGGCAGCCTGATGGATCCTCAGAGGCTGGGTTGTGTCTGGCCTGTTCTCTACAGTACCCCCAGCACCTAGCATGCTGCCTGGGACTGAGTGGAGGCTCTGTGACTATTTGTGAAATGAATGACTAGTTAGTGGGTGACCCAGCCTTGGTATGAGGGTTGAGTGGGAATCAGTCATCATCCAGTCTTACCTCCCTTTGTCTTTCCTTTCTCCATTCCATCCTTTACTGAGCACCTGCTGAGGTCCAGGCCCCATGCCAGGGAGGAGGACACGGAACTCTGTTCACACCCCACACCATTCCCGTGGCTTCTCCATCATGGCCCCCATGACACTAGTGCACATGGGTGTGTCCATGCCTCTCACCTAGAGCTCCTCCAAGACAGGGAAGGGCCCCAGCACAGGGCCAGGCACAGAGGACATGTTCAAGGACCACTGTAAACACGGAGAGGAGGCTTCCGAGGCACGGAGCAAGGAAGGACTAGTGTTAACTGAAGACTGGCTGGGACAACACCTATGCCTAGTCCCGGTTCTTCCTCTGACCAGCTGTGTGACCTTGGACGGTCACTTCCCTCATCTGTGCCTCAGCTACAATGTTTGGGGTTTGAGGGAGAGTCAAAGGAGACAGTGGGTCTGGAAGCACCTTGTAAAATGTAGTGAGGGGTACAGAGGGACCCAGACTCGATTCTAGCTTTCATCATATATATGGTGAGTTTGGGTGCTGCTTACATTCTGCCAATGCACAAGACAAAGGGACAAACCCCTACAACAAAGAATTCTCTGGCCCCAAATATCAGTAGTCTGAAGTTGAGACCCATCTCTAACGAAGAAAAGTTTAATTGGTGGAATGGATTGTTGTTTCTCTGTGCAGCACCATGGAAAAGACACTGGTGAGAGCAGGGATGGAAGGGAAGGGGTGGGACTGGAGGCCACAGAGCTCGGTGGGGCCACAGGACCATGGTGATGAGTTAGATTTTTACCTAAGGGCAGCAAATAACTGCTGAAGGCCTGTGAGTCTGGAAAATACAGGTGAGAAGGTGTTTTGAAGTCTTGATCAGGGATCAGGGTTGAGGATGGACCGTGGGGCCAGAACAGCAGGACCAGGGACCAGGCCAGAGACGTCAGGGCCTGCCCTACGGTAGAGCTCCACTGACGACTGGCTGGGGCACCCTGGGGATACAGTGCCTTGATCTGCACCTCAGTTTCTTCAACGGCAACATGGGAGTCATGAGGCCTACCTTGAGAGCTGTGGAAGCAGTGTGTAATCTGTAGTGGCCACGCACAAGCAAGGGACAGAGGTGGTTTGGGTGGGATCCCGGCCATCCGGGAGCTCTTGTTTAGGGGGGCTGTGCACTGAGTGTCGCTGTGGCTGGGCAGGACTCACTGGCTCACGGGTAGGCTTGGGGTGGCACACACATGTGCAAAGCGCTTTACAGTTCCCCAAGTGCTTTAGCCCTTTAATCTCTTATCTTCACTATAGTGCTAAGAAGTATACATTCATCATCGTCTACACTTTCCCAGTGAGAATTGGGCCCCAGACCAGACCCCAGGGGAAGGAGGTTCCTGTAGAGACTGAATGGAAGAAGTAGCATAGGGATGAGTAGCACAGTCAGTGTTCACCAGGTGCAGAGAGGAGACGATGTGCTCCAAGGACAAAGACAAAACTGAGCCACATCTCGGGAGAGGGCTGGTCCCTGGCTCTGGGACAGGCTGAGTCTGCAGAGAGAGGCAGGGTTGGAGCAAGGCTGAGGCCAGCTTTACCACCCTGACCTGTGGCTCCCCAGCCTGGCCCAAGACCAGCAGCGGGGAAGGGGATTGAGAAACTGCTGCAGAGGGCATGGAGGTGTGTGTGATTATTCCACCATCCAGCCTCTCTGTGCTGGCCTTTAAGTCTGCCAGGGATGCCTGCAGTCGAGTGGGGGGTGGGGCAGAAGATGAGGCTGGCAAGGAGGCAGGCCAGACCCCAAAGGCACCCATTGGGCTCTTTGTCAACCAGTGGGATTTGAGGGCCTCAAGTTAGGGAGGTGGGCCTGGTCCTTGCCTGATCCAATGGGACCTGAGATGCCATCCCGAAAGTTATCACTTATGGGCACAGGCCTTGGAGTCACTGAGACCTGGGTCCAAACACTGGTCTTATCTCTTGCTAACTCCGAGCCCAGATTTCCCATCTGCAAGGCAGGGAAATAAGAAGCAGCCTGGCCGAGGGGAGATGGAGTGCTGCTGTTTACAGCAGGGCTCAGTAAACAGGTGGCTATCTGTGCATGGAGTCAGGGACAGCAGAGCGGAGTGGTTGAGACCAGGGCCCTGGGGCCAGCTGCCCAGGTTCAAAGCCTGGCTACACCGCTTGATGGCTTTGTGACCTTGGACCCTCTGGTTAGCCCTCTGTCTTTTTTATTTTGTTGTTTTTATTTTGTAACCACGAGAAAAGTCTTACTGACCTCATGGGATTGTCGTGAGGAGTATTGATACCTGCTTTCTCTCTTCCCGTTCTTCCTGAATCGACTCCACTCAGACTCTCATCCAAGGCCATCCAAGTCAGGGCCATCAGTGCCCCCTGAGTTGTTCGGTCCAGGGGTCCTTGCGGCAGTGTCTGGCGCAGTTGCTCACTCCCTCCTCCTTGACACACGTTCTGCCTTTGCTTCGAGGACACCTCCTGGTTCTTCTCCTGACGTCTAGATGTTTGTGTGCCCAGGGGTCTAGTCTCCACATTCACTGTTGGGGTTCTCCTCACGCTCATGGCTTTGACTACCAGCTGGTGAGTCCGGATTTATACTTCCAGCTGGGACCTTGCCTCTGAGCCCTGCTTTTCGACTGGATGTCCAGTAGCTATCTCAACCTCAACACATCCAGAGCTAAACTCCTTGTAACACCCTGCAACCTAGCCCCACCCAGACTCCCTCATTTTTCTATAAGTTGTTTAGGCCTAAATTCTTGGAGTCCCCTCCTCTCTCCCAAGTCCTACATTGAATCCATCCCCAAATCTTGTTGGTTCTCTTCACCACATGGGAGAATCTGACCCCTTTATCCTTTTCCTGATGTCATCCTGGTCCACACCTCCATCATCCCCATTTGGATTATTGGAGTTGCCTCTGATCTGGCTCCTACTTCCATTCGTCCTCCATGCAGTTGGGGTCCTGTTCTGACCTGAGCTCAGTGGTGTCAGTGCTTTGCTCAGAGCCCTCCGTGGCTGCTCAGCAGAGTCTCTGGTGGGGTTGGGCTCACCCCTGGAATGGATACTGCTCAGACCTCAGCAGGCCTGTTTCAGACTCTGACTGGCAGGGGCTTGACAAGGTGAAGAGCGTGTTCCGAGTTGCCCTTCTTTTTCTGAGTTGGGTTCCCTGCTCCCTTCCCAATCAGTTGGGCAGGAGAAGGCAAAAGGGAAGTGAGTGAGAAGGGAAGCTGGCCTGCAATTCACTGATGTTCATTCCTCAGACTGCCCCGACCTCCCTGCTGGGAAGGGATGGCTTGCCCCACAGGACAGATGAAGAAACGGAGGCACAGAGCAGTGAAGGGCAGTGAGGTGGACACAGAGCTCAGCCTCATCTCCCATCTTAAGCCATGCCCATTGCTCACCCCTCTGGTCTAGAAGAGAAACCTCCCGCTGGTGGAGTGAAAGGAACCTTGATCTGTCAAGTGGCACAATTGTCCCTGGAGGGGTCCTTGTGTGAATGAAATGCGGTAATGTATGCATGGAAAGTGCTCAGCCCTTGCCTGATATCCAGGAGCCATTCATTTGCTGCCTGCAACCCCCTCATCAGCCTCAGCAGCTCCCAGGCCTCCTGAATGGGTTTGGTTTGATTCCATGTACTCATCGCTCACTGATGCCTGTCTGCTTTGGGCCCAGCCCTGTGCCAGAATTTAGAAGCCTAGGAAAGAGCCAGACAGGTCAGAGCACTTGCATTACTCACCATGGTGTGGCAGACAGGTGGTCATACGGGCTGAGATGAGAGGTGCTGGCGGCCTGGACGAGGGTGGTGGCAGTGGTCATGGAGCAGAGCGGAGAGATGGGAGAGACATTTAGGAGATGGAAGAGGCAATTTGTTGGCTATAGATTGCCGAGCTCTGTTACTTACTGGCTGTGTGACCTTGGGCAAGTTACTGACCCTTTCTGTGCCCAGGTTTCTCATCTGTAAAAGAGGGGTGTTAACAGTGTTTTCTACGTGGGTGAGGGGAGATAGCCTTGAAAAGGGCTGGAACGGTCTCAGCGCGTTTGTGGTCCTCAGTAAACGTTAGTTCTCATTATTACTATTTTTGGTGACTGGCCAGGTGGGGGACTGGGGCAGAGGGAGGTGCCTCGGATGATGCCCTGTGTGTCTGGAGGTGGGAAAGGAGGAGCAGGTGTAGAGGTGGTGAGGGAGGGCGCTTGGCTGAATCCAGGGTTCCTGTGGGCATCCCCTGGAGATGAGGAGGCCCTTCTCGGGACTGCCAGAAATGGCCTCCCAGCTGCCTCCAAACCAGGAGTCTGATTGCGCCCACAGGTGACAGGCCTGCCTTCAGGATCTACAGGTTGATTATTTTTGGCCCCTTGGGGTCCCTGAGGCAGGAGATGGGGAAACAGTGATCATCATCGCCATCATCATCTTGATAATGGCAATGATAACAACTACCATTTGTGTGGGGATTTACTTTTTACAAAGTGCTTTCTCATCCATTACCTCACTGGGAACACATGGTTCCAATAGAAGGCAAAGGATGCATTTCTCTGGGGTCCTGTGGGGCCCACTGCTCTGAAAGTCTGTTTCAAATGATAATAATGCTGCACATTTCATAGTGCTTTGTACTTAGCAGTGTCCTCATGTCCATGCTTGCATTTGGCCCTCACTATGGCTCCTCACAGGGGACATCAGCCGGGAATGAACATCCCATTTGACAAGAAAATCTGAGATCCCAAGAATCCCAGTGACTGGCTTGAGGTGTCCCAGCTTGTGAGGCTGGGACTTAAGTGGTAGATGGGGGGCTTATGGCATCTTCGTTTTCAGTTTAGTCTTCCATACAGGGCAAGACTCTCTTCTGTAGCAGCAGCTCAGCCACTTGATTACATACCTCCAGGATGGGAAGCTCACCACCTGATTGAGCAGAGGTTGTCCCCTGATGCATGGATCTCCGTCCCTCCCGTTGGTCCTAGCTGTGTGGTCTGGCAGTGCGTAGCCTGGCTGAGAGATCAGGACAGGGGGCGTGTCTCCTCTGATGTGCAACCTTGTGCTGAATGGCCTTCTAAATGACCAGGTGATGTCCAGGCTTCCCCTCCCCAGCTTGCTTCTCATCTTTGTGTTGTGTCTGTCCTACTGTCTCTGCTCTCTTGCCCCCCACCCCCACCCTGAATTGGGGCACATCCTGGGGCTTCCTTAGAGAGGGGGCAGAATAGAGTGATGGTGGGGAGTGGTGAGAAGTAGCCTTGGGCTGGGCATCTAGGGCCTGGGCTCTGTTTGTCCCTGAAATTCAGCACCTTGCTAGGCCTCCTTGAATCACAAAGTCTTTCAAGTCCCTCAGTAGCCCTCCCAGACTCCTAGAAACTCGGTCATGTCCTCGCCAATTCCTTCCTTTTTTTAAGGTCCTTCTGACTCTGTGGGCCTGAGTAGAGTAATCTAGGGGAGCTTAGAAGACCATGCATTTGGGAGGTTTTCGATATTGGGGGACCATTTTTGATGAAAGCAAATTAGGCTTTTTTGGGAATTCTGATCCAGGACAAAGGCCAAATGCATAGCTCAGCAAATAAGCCCTCCATGGTGGGCCTGGCCTGACTCTTCAACCCATCCTTTGCCCCTCTGCCTCCAGTGCGCTGCCCTCAGTCTCCCCAACTCTCAACCTCCTGCCCAGCTCAAACACCCCTTCCTCCAGGAAGCCTTCTCCCACTTGCTTGACTGGATCAGAGGCCTTTTCTGGGCTCCTGTAGTCCTCAGGCATCTCTCTGTCACCAACCATTTGTTTTCCTGTCTTTCTAACATGCATAGACCCCAGCCTTGTCCTAGATCCCCAAGAAGTTACCAGGTGTACCGGTTAATAATGCGGATTTTTTCAATAGATGGAGTTATACATAGTATGCACATATGTGTGTATCTCTTTGCTTAATCTTACAACGCAGTAGACAGGTCGTAGAGCCATAATTCAAACATGAGTCTGCCAACACACATTCCACCTTACCCAGTCATACCCCCCGCCCCCAGAGAAACCTGCTGTGGCTGCTGACTGTGGTCCACCCTGCCCAGCTGGGAGAGTGGGCTTGCTGGTGGACTCTGCTTTGATTTGCAGTGACCCACTGCTCTCTTTGTAGTTGCTCCTCCCCACAAACCCTGGGGGACATTCCTGTAAACCTGAGCAAGTCAGAGAGCCCCCACCTCCCCCAGCCAGCCCGATGAGATGAGAGGGAGGAATGTCTAGGCTGGGCTCTGCTCAGGGTCCCAATCTGCACGCAGCCCTGGGGCTGTGCTTTCCTCACTCCAGAACCACCCAGTTTCCCCCCTTTCCCCCCTCCAGGCCAGGGGTCAAGTTCAGGGAGACTGTGCTCCAAGCTCCCTCCCTCCTCCGCCCTTACTCAGCTTAGGGTTTCTGGAAGGCACCTGAGAATGGAGCGTGTACTTTTCTGCCACATACCAGAGTGACCAGGGCTGGTTATGTCCCCTCTCTGAGCTGGCTTCCTCGGGCACAATGGGGCATGCTATCCCCATCTTGAGTTGTTGTGACCGGTGATATTACATAGGCGAAGGGCCTGGTGCCCTACCTGGCACATAGTAGGTGCTGAATACATGTTAGCTCTCCTTACTCTGTTGATGAGAAGCCAGCCCTTTCCTTGCTGAGAAGGGAGGATGACCGGGGGGTGGGGAGGTTGTGGTGATGTGAGCCAAGAAAGACTTCCATCTGGAAGATAGAAATGAGGCAGTGGATCCCTGGCCTCCGAAGGAAGGCCCTGATGCCTTTTGGTTGCTGACGTGTCTGGAAAAGGGGTGAGGCTTCTCACATGCTAATGAGATGGCTCCTCATCTTGGAGAATATCTGGGAAAACCTAAAAGTGGATGTGGAGAACTTTTGAGCTCGCCAGGACCTTTGCAATCAACCTAATTGTTCATTTCAGATGAAGCAAAAACACACACAAAAAACAAACTGAGAGGGAAAGAGGCCTTCCCAAGGCCACCCGGCCAGAAGGGAGCAGAGCTGCGTCCTTTTCTTCCAGTGCCTCAAACAGTTTAAAAAACACACAACCCTGACATTTACTGAGACCTTGAAACATATTGGGCCTGTTCTAAGTGCACTTTATCTCATTAATCCTCACATAAACCCTATGAGGTGGGACCCGTTATTTTCATTTTACAGATGAGCAAACTGAGTCTTGAAGTAGCTGAACAACTTTCCCAGGGTGGCACTACCGTCTCAGTGCGGCAGAGCCTTGGGGTTAGGATTCAGCATCAGTGGGAGGGGGCTGGGGCGGGGATCTGGGGCTGGAGTTTGCTTTTAAGGCCACTCATAAACACCACTGGCTCTGTGTGTAGTAGTGTCTAGACTGGGAGTAGGCAGACCCGAGTGCAAGTCTTGCTCTGTCATCAACTTACCATGTAACCTTGAGCAAGGCCTTTCGCTTCTCTGGGTTTCAGTTTCCCCAGGTGTACAATGAGGAAGATTGAAAGACCCTCCCGCCCTGAAATTCTTAATTTAAGAGGCTACCCAGGTGCTGAACACCTGGCGATGGGCAGCTAGCTACCTGTCTCGTCAGCCCAGCCCCATGCTGGACAGCTCTCCTCTACACGGAGCCAAACTGAGTGCTCAAGTTTCTCTGTCGCCTGTTCTCCTGGTTGCCCTGCTCCACTGCTCCCTCCATGAGTGTGGCAGCCAAGCCCAGGCCAGCCCGTGGCTGCTTGGAAATATTTTCTTCCTTTTCCTTGGCCCTTCTGAACGCCATCTCCAGGGTCAGAGCACCAAGAGGCCTTCAGGACCTGGGGTCATCCCTCAGCGACCCCCTGAGGCCCAGGCTCCTGTTTATCAGGCATCAGTACGCATTACTCTGTGCCAGGCACTTATCGCACTGGCCCTGCCAGGGTTCTGCTGTGATTCCTGTTCACAGGGAAGTTGTGGGGTCACTCAGCCAGGACAGTGGTGTGATCAGTGCCCCACAGCAGCTCCTAGGTTCATTCTTTGGGCCTCTCTGAACTTCCTCCTGCTCACAATGCCTTCTTAACCTCCTCATTTCCTCATTCATTTTGACAAATAGCCCCTTAGTATCAGCTCTGGGTTGAGGCCCCGTGCTGGTCCCTGTCACTCAGAAGGAGGAGAACCTAGTTATGATGCCATGGGAGAGGTCAGCTTGTCTCTCAGCCCCCTGGCTGGGCACTGTGGGTGCAGCAGTGAGTGGGATCAGGGCAGGTGAGCAGCCCCTGTGATGTAGTCAGGTGGGTGCAGCTAGTGGGAGTGCCAGGGGCAGCCTCAGCCCAGAGGACTCTCTGGGAGAACTTTGGTGGAGGAAGCTTGGATACCAGCATGGTCTCCTCCTCCTGGAAGTCCTCCCTGACAGTGGCTTCTCTGACTTTGGGTCCATATCACTGCTGTGGTGCTTGTTGGAATTGTTTGTTGAAATTCAACTTTTCTTGTTTTCCTTTCCTATAGAGAGCTTGATGCCAGGATCTGCACTGAATTTCCTGCATCATGCCTTTATTATTTTATTAGCTTATTCAGTGAAACTCTATTGGATTCTATGCCAGGTACTATGTTAGCACTGGGCAGACAAAAACCCAAGAGCGTCTGTTCTCTCCTCAAATTGCTTCCCCACCTAGTGTAGAATGGCAATACAGGATGGTGAAGGCTAAAAAAGCCCAGAGAAAGACAGTGAATTTGAGATGGGCACTGAAGGTTGAATAGGAGTTTGCCAGGCAGACAATAGGGAGCAGGGCTTTAGGCAGAGGGAACAGCATATACAACAGCATAGGGGCCTTTCAGGAGTGAGCTCCATCTGGGGGATGGTGAGCATAGGAGCGGGGAGGGGAGTGGTGGGCCAGGTGGCTGGAGAGGTGGTCAGGACTCCACAAGGCTTTGAGGGTGGGTGTGATCGGAGCCTTTGCATAGCAAGGTCACCGGAGGCCAGGGAGAGTGTGACTAGTAGGGGACCAAATGAGAAGCTGAGAATCAGGCCAGGGTGGTTCTCCCTGCTGAGGTGATGGGGCTGAAAGAGAGGGAACAGTGAGGATGGGGAGGAAAGGGGCAAGGGTGGATGATCCAAATAATAATTGCCCCAAAACTTAGCAGCTTAAATCACTAAATATTTCACAAGCCTCACAATTTTGTGGGTCAGGAATTTGGGGCAAGACTCTTCTGGGTGATCCTTTTTCTCCACGGGACATTGATTGGGGTCCCTTTGGTGGTATTCAGTTGGTAGCAGGTCTGATTGGAGAGTCAGGACGGATCATATGCTAGCACAGTGATGGCGAACCTTTTGAGCTCGGCGTGTCAGCATTTTGAAAACCCTAACTTAACTCTGGTGCCGTGTCACATATAGAAATTTTTTGATATTTGCAACCATAGTAAAACAAAGACTTATATTTTTGATATTTATTTTATATATTTAAATGCCATTTAACAAAGAAAAATCAACCAAAAAAATGAGTTCGCGTGTCACCTCTGACACGCGTGTCATAGGTTCGCCATCACGGTGCTAGCACATGGGTGAGGGTGGCTGGAAGGCTGGGCTCAACTGGGCCCTTCTCCCTCTCCCTGTGGTCTCCATGAGGTGTCTCCAGCCGGGTAGTCAGACCTCTCATTCAGTGACTCGGCTCCAGGAGACCAAGAGGGAAGCTGCTGAAGGGCAGGCTTATCAACAGGCCCAGCACCACGTCCACCATGCTCCATTTGCCAAGGCAGTCACAGCCAGCTCCGATGCAGAGAGGGGCGCAGACCCATCTCTTCATGGGGGGACTGTCAAAGAACGTGTGGCCATCTTTAATCCACATTCAACCCCCGTCCCATCTGCTTCGGAGAGACCTGAGCCCCTCCGAGGAATGGGAGGTGGAATCTTCCAGATGGTGGGTATCAGCTCTGTAGCACAGATTTGAACCTCTGAACGGTTAGCACTCACCTCAACTGCTGATCCATTACACATACCGGAGCCTCTAGCTTATAGCCCCCATCGAGATCAGTACAAATTCAATGCACGCTGCTCTACCCACAGCGTGAGCCCAGGGCTGGCCAACAGGTTCCTGCTCTTGGCCCAGCTTTGGCCACTTACTAGTGCTGCCTGGAGCATCGTGTTGAGAAGGATTTTGAGCTCAGCAGGAAAGAGGTGGTGTGATTTATTAGTCATGTCGGTTTTTCCAGGGCCTGGGGAGAGGCATTGTCACTGTCCCTCGGCTCACTGCTTCTGTTGTCCATTTCCCCCTTAGCACCTCCAGAACCACTGCCATGGTAAGGATCCCTCCACAGCTCTGGTCCAGCCACAGAGATCCATATATGCATCCCTTCAGAAACCTGTCAGCATGCCTCTGCTCCCAGCCCATGGCCACAAGCTGGACTTCCAACCCAATGGCGTGTGCCTGGGTTTCGGATGCACAGCACACCCCGACCCTCCCCTGCCAGCCAGTACCTGAGCCGCAAACGCCCAGCTCCACGGTGCTAACACCAGCCGTTATCGGCCTCACACCACATTCCTTAACTTCACCATCTCCCGTTAGCCCCCTCCGACCCCTTCCTCAACCACGGAAGGTTTAATTGTTGCAAATGGAATCCGTGTTCTACAGAAGTCCAATAAATCTGCAGTCTGTCTTCCTGGTAATCAATCACAGATTGCAAATCGCACGAGGAGAAGTCTATAAGATATGTTCTTCATGTCTAGTACGTTGGGTTATTTTCATGTCTTGTGGTTTGAATTTGGCCACTGTCATTTTAGAGGAATTTCCTGCCATCTGCGTTCAATTGAATTTTCTCACAGATTTGTGCTTGCTTGTAAATACTAGGGGCTGGCAGAAAGGGGAGCTTTGTTCTTGGTGACATTTCAGAAATCCGTTAATGTAGCCTCGCCGGCAGATCTGCAGCTTGGCTGGGAGGGAGGCGTGAGGTGAGGGGAAGGTGCAGGTTCCCAAAGGCACGGTGCTGCTCAGCTCAGGCTGTGCTCAGCTCTGGGGTTGGGGTGGGATGGGTGAGTGTGCCAGGTTAGGTTCTCTGACCCTCCCGCCTTTCCTGCTGATACCTAGGCTCTGCTTTCCTCTGTGCTTCTGCTAATTATGAGGTGTCTTGCATCTTCCCAGCTATTCCTTCCTCTTCTGCTGGGGGCAGGAGGACAATCATGCTGAGAGTCAACCTTTGCCCCCAAGCAGCCGATCCCAGCATATACCCTGGCTGCACCCTTGGTGATGGGGAGAGGCCATTAGCCATGGGACAGGGCACCCAGCTGTCCTGGTGTGGGTCCCAGCTCTGCTGTAACCTGCTCTGTGACCTTAGAGAAACCACATTCCCCTGAGAGCCTCAGTCTCTCCCATTGTAAAATGGAATATTGATCCCCACCTCAGTGGTTGTTGCAAGGATTGAATGTGTGCAGCTCAGGGTTGGGCCTCAACAAATGGTGGTTCTTTAGTCCAGCACCAGTGCTTTTGACCACCTGTGCCTCACCCTTGACTAGGCATCGGAAAGAAAGGATGAATGAGACATACATGGTTCTTGTTCTTGAGGGCCTTGCTGGGTGGACCAGTGATCACGCAGCTGGGACACCAAGACCATGGGGATGGGGAGAAACATTAGAACGTGGTTCGTATTTATGGCCTGTCTCATTTTTGGTGTGATCGGAATGATGATGATCTTATGTGTCGGGCATTGTTCTGAGCACTGCATGTGTTTTAACTCATGTGGTCTTCAGAACAACCCCACAAGGCGGGTGTCTTGTTATCTCCCATTTTATGAATGGGGACACTAAGACACAGAGCTGTTACTTGGGCAACTTGCCTAAGGCCATATCCTAGCATGTGGTAGAGCGTTTCTGATAATACATATAAGGATAGTAGTTTATATCTGTGATTTATAAATGAATATGTTTTCTCCTGATAGGGTTATGAAATCAAACAAGTTTGATGACTAGTGGTCTGGAGTAGCGATTGTCAAATTTTAGCGTGCTCAATGAGAAGCATTTAAGGAGCTAAAATGCAGATTCCTGGCCCACCTTGGGGGTATAAGAGGTTTTTAAGCAGGGGGCTGGTGGGGAAGGAAAACCCAGGGTGACTGTTCTGGGGGTGCAGATTAATGTTTTCAGCCTCGGTGTCGTCATCTGAAAAATGAGGACAGGTCCCCAGCCCACCAGCCTCTGTGTATGGGCCTCAGAGGGACCAGACACCAGATGCTGCTCACCTGCTCAAGGGCACAACCCCAGCAGTCTGCCTGTTCCTGCAGCATCAGCACTTCCTTTCTGCTGAGTCACTCCTGTCCCCACAGAAGCAAGCTGTTATTTCTACCACATTACCAAACAAAACAAACCTCTCGACCCACTTCCCTTTTCAGATACCGCCTCGTTCTTTCATTTCCTTTAGAGCAAAGCCCCTTGAAAGAGTGACTGTACTTTATGTCCTGTTTTTCTTCTTTTCTCTTCTGAGCCCTCGCTAGGCTTCATGTCCACCACTGCTCTGACGCTGTTCCTATAAAGGCCCAGTGGCCTCGGTGTCACCCAGGCCACCATCCTTGCTCAGCCATGCTCGCTGCCCTCCTCGCTGACACCACACTCTCCCGTCCCCCCACCTCTCTGCTTCTCCTGCCCCTTCTCCTGGTCCACTCGTCTCACCTTCTCGTTCAGGCTGTGGCTTTGAAGAACATTATTTGTTGATGACTCCCACGTTTGTGTGTCAGCCCAGACCTTCCCTGGAGCTTAGACTTGTACGTATAGCTGATTTCCCTATATCCCCAAGAGGACGTCCAGGCGGCACCCCAGACTTAATGTGCTTACAACCAAGCTGGGGATACTCTGGTCCCCAGACCGCGCCTCTCACGGTGTTGTCAGCCCCCTCACTGCTGTCCTATGTTTTCTGATTGTGTACTTTCCCTTCTAGAATGTCAGCTACATGCAGCAGGACTTTAGTCCATCTTATTCCTGCTCTCTCCCAGGACCTTGAACGCTGCCTGGCACAGAGGAGTGCTCCCAAGTATCTGTTGAATGGATGGCTGGGCTGTCAGGACCCTGGGAGTTGAGAAGTGCCGGGCTCACGCGTGCAGGTGCCCAGCCCTGTTGTTGTGCTGGGGTGTCTGGCGTATCTTGGTCTCAGTCCTGGGGCAGGCAGAATTTGGTGCTGTCCCTCACAGAGAGAGCCCTCCGCTTCTGCCCCATGGCTGGGGGGAGGTGGGGGCAGCACTGTGGCCGGGAGCCTGCCCTTTAGTGAAAATGAAGCCCAGTGGTCCCATGGCACCCATTCATTAGGGTCTATTCCAGGTGCAGACCTCTTCCTTGGGTGCCCTTCTTCCTTGCCCACTGTGGCACCCAGGAGGGCTGGGCCAAGGGAGACACAGGGATGGGGAGGAGGTGTGATGCACTGGTGGGGGAGCATGGCAGGGATACCCAGGCTACCCCTGGCTGTGACCTGGCTCACAGCTGGGCTTTGGGCCACGCCCCCTTTCAACAGGGGTGTCTGTCTCACCCCATCTTCTCTCTCCGCTTACAAGCAGGGTCTCTCTGGATAAAACATCTGCAGGCACACCTGTGCCTGTGGGAAGCAAGGCTTTCACAGGGGAATTGGGAAGGCAGGGGGACGATGGGACGAGGGAAGGAGAGAGGAGAAAGGGGAAGAGAGGCCAAAAAGAGAGGGAGAGACATCGAGAGTGAAGGAGAAATACACCCACCTACAGAGAAAAAGAGGATGAGACAGAGAAAGTCAGCGCCCCGGACAAAGAGATGGAAAGACAGAAGAGAGACTGCTTCAGGAAGAGACAAATAGAGACAGAGAGGGAGGGCAGAGACCTGAGTGGGGCTTCCAGGCACTTGCGGGCAGGGGTGAGTGTTAATGGGCAGAGTGTGGGTCTGGGACAGGGTACAGCAAGCCACCTCATGGGAGAAGGAGGAACCGAAGACTCGATGTGTGAATGTACTCGTACTCCTTTGTTCCTTGGTTCCCACCCACTTGTTCCCATTTGTTTGTCTATCAATCCACTATTTACTAAGCTCCCATTCATGCCCGACACCGTGTGCCCTTTTCTTTCCCCTCCTTAAGACCCCCGACGCTCACTTCCAGTCCGACCTCTAGCCTGGGCTCTTCCCTGTGGGCCCCAAGGCCTTGCCCACAGTGAGTTCATAATCAGAATCTGCTGAGATAGAGACAGAGACAGCAGAGGGGAATGGGAAGCCTCACGCGTATCCAGCACTTGTCCTTCCCTCCTGTCTGTCATTCAATCCTCTCAGCAACCCTGGGAGGCGGGAGTGCTATTTCATCACCCACTTACAGATGGGGAAGAGGAAGCTCATAGATGCCCCCTGCCCTCTCCTTCTTTTTAGTGAAGGTAGTCTGTCCTCATGCCCCCCCGCCCCCCATGACTCCCTGGATCTCAGTTTTAAGAGGGGAGATGTGAGAGGCCTGTATTACACAGGGACCAAGGCTTCTGCCCAGGATGACCGCCCTCCTGAACCACAGGAAACATACGGCAGAGGTTGTCTAGGCCTTACTTGTTTATCAGTAACCTTCACTGAGTTTCGGTCTGTTCCCAGACGGGCTGGGCACCGAGAACTCAGAGATGAGTCCGACACTGTCCCTGCCCTCGGGGCTGACAGTCACAGGGGCAGGGGGACATGGATGTATTAACTCTCCCAGGATGGTCTGGGATCCCAGAGAGTCCTTGGCCATGCCATCCTGGCCTAGTCTCCTCAGCTGTTCTTGTCACCCCTTTTCCTGGTCAGCACTGGTCTGAGCGGCTGGCAGCTCAGACCCCCCTTCAGGAATGGCACATGTGGGGCTCACCCCTGAGCCTCAGATCCAGCCTCCTCTGCTCGAGCTCCCACAGCATGCTGCGCTTCTGCTCTGAGGAGCAGGTTTTCCACTGGGAGCAGTGGCCGACTCTGGTCTCTGCATCCTCACGGCAGAGCGGGCACAGAAGGGACACAGGGGCTCGGCATCAAAGGACCACCTGCTGCGTGCCGAGTGTGTGTGGGACTCTTTACACGTAGGGACATACCAAATTCACAGAACAGCCCCATTTTACAGATGAAGACACTGAGACCATCAAGCTACGAAGTGGCATATTGAGATTTAAATCCATGTCTAATGGACTTCCAGTCCTGCAGTCTTTCCCTTCACCAGCTGCCCCACAACAGGTGCACCGTCAGTCCTTGCAGACCACGTTTCTCTGGAAGGCCGTGGGGACCTGCATTTGTCTCGTTCACTCTGAGTACCTCCCCACTCAGGTAGAGCCCAGGGTCTAGCACGACCCACACATCAACTGATTGTTGAACAGAGAGGGAGCAGCACTCCAATCACCAGCCCTGCAGCACCAAGAGGCAGCCGTCCCACCCAAACCCACCCGGAGACATGTCCCGGGGACTAGGGTCTCAATTTTGGTTGGATGTGCACGCTCCTCCTGGTTATGTGTTTCTGGACAACAACACTGGGGAAACGCTCTTGGCAATTACGTGGTTAATATTGTGTTTTTGTTTAGACAGGGCTGGGAGTGGGAGCCCTTATTAGTATCAATTTGGAAAAAATACGGAGGCATTCACAGCCAACTGCTTAATAGTGTTCATTGAGTTGATTTTAAAATGAGAACCTTTTCTTTATTTAAGAATAGAAAACGACTTCCACATTCTGCCCAGTAACAGCCTTGGTTATGGGCTCTTCACAATGTGCACATTAAAGTCATTGCCCTGCCCTTATGTAGAATGAACAATTTTGTGCAAACTATTTATTGTAAGTACACGATGCACTTAAACTATTTTTAAAATTTTTTATTTTTTACTGTCGTGGTGACAGATCCAGCCCAGAACTGGACTGTTAAAAAAGTCTCCATCTCTTTCAGGCTGTGAAAAAGTGGACTCACATTTGAGAAACGCCATAGGGCTGAAAGGAAATTGTTAACTCATTTGGCCCAATGTCCAGTGCTCCCTGGGCTGGTGTGTGATGCTGGAGAGAGGGTGGTGAAGGGGTTTTAATAGAAGCTGCACTAATTAGGCCAGTGCCAGCCAAAAAGAAATGTAAACATGGGGAGAGGATGCTGGTGGATGGGCGGGGCGAGACCTGTCCTATTTCACCTGATCATTTCTCCTTTCATCTGTGTTTTTCCTGTTTTATTGAGATATATGAGTGACATATAACAACACTGTGTTCATTTTATGTGTACAACATAATGATTTGATATAAGTATATATTATGAAATGATTACCAAGTTAACATCTATCACCTCATGTAGTTACAAGTTTTTTCTTGTGATGATAACTTTTAAGATCTTCTCTCTTAGCAATTTTCAAATATGCGGTATGCTATTATTAACTACTAGAGGCCCGGTGCATGAAATTCATGCATGGGAGGGGGGTCCCCTCAGCCTGGCCTGCACCCTCTCCAATCCGGGGCCCCTTGGGGGATGTCTGACTGCCGGTTTAGGCCTGATCCCAGGGATCAGTCGGACATCTCTCTTGCAATCCGGGACTGCTGGCTCCTAACCACTCGCCTGCCTGCCAGCCTGATCACTCCCTAACTGCTCCCCTGCCGGCCTGCTCCCCCCCAACTGCCTCCCTGCTGGCCTGGTCCCCCCTAACTGCTCCCCTGCCGGCCTGGCCGCCCCCTAACTGCTCCCCTGCCAGCCTGATCGCTCCCTAACTGCTCCCCTGCTGGCCTGATTGCCCCTAACCACCTCTGCCTCGGGCCCTGCCACCGTGGCTTTGTCCGGAAGGATGTCTGGAAGACATCCGGTCTAATTAGCATACCCTTTTATTAGTATAGATAGTCACCATGTGTACATTACTACAACCTTAGAACTCATTAATCTTATAACTGGAACATCCATCTCTTCATTCAGTAATTATTTATTGGAGATCTGCCTTGTTCTAGATGCTGAATAAAAATCAAGGAAATAATGTTTATTTTATTCTAGCTTTAATAGGGCATTACTTACTTGACTCCTTGCTCCACGAGTTATGTAATGGTGTTCTGCTTCCAGTGTTTTCTTCCTGGAGTATGATCCTTTATATATATTTATTTTTAGTCTTAAATGCATAGAATTGGATTAGCACCATGATTAATTTGTGTCACTGTCTTCTTTGGTCCGTTAATGTGCCTCCCCCTCATTTGAACACTAACAAGAAAATACATTTTCCTAAGTGCCCTCTCCTATCTGGTCTCCTGCCTCCAGTCTAGAGATAATCACTTTGCCGACTTTGTTCCTGTATTTTTACTCAAGTATACCTTATATATAGAAAGTACATAAACCCTAAGTGTACAGTTTGATGAACATCACAGTGTAAACGTAACTTAGATCAGGAAATAGAATATTACTGTCACCCCAAACAGCTTTAATCACACCCCCTCCCAATGTCTGCCCCCTGCCTCCCTCCCCAAGGAAACCTCGGGCCTGGCTCCTAGTTCTACAGAGTGGTTTGTTTGCTTTAGAACTTTATTATGTAGCCGGGGTCATATTGTAGATACTCTCTGTGTGTAGCTTCTTTTACCCAACATCATATCTCTGAAATCTCTTCATGTGGCTGTATAGCTAGGACTTGTTATGTTCATTGATGGTCTGGTATTATCATTTATTGGTCTTTTCTCCTGTGGGTGACCATTTGGGTTGTTTCCAGTTTTTGATCATTATGACTAACTTTCCTATCAATACATCTGTCCCTGTACTTCTGTTGGGTGTCTGTGTAGGCATGGAATTGCTGAGCTATACAGTATGGGTCTGTTCATTTTTAGGATGTAATACCATGCAGTTTTCCAAAGTGACCACACTGTCTTAACACTCCCACCTGCAAGGCAGCAAAGGTCCGTGGCTTGTCATCCTTGCTCACACCGGTGTTGCTTGCCTTCTAGATGTTAGCCATTCTGGTGAGGGTTGGTGGTACTGCTGTGGTTTTGGTTTGCATTTTTCTGATGGCCCGTTATATGGAGCACCATTTCATATGACCACTGAATAGCCTCTTTTGTGAAATGCCTCTTCAAGCCCTTAAACAAATTTTTTTTTAATTTGCCTTTCAATGTGTAGAAGATCTTTATTCTAGATCTAAGCCCCCTGTTAGTCAGGTGTGCTACAGATACCCGTTCCCATGCTGGCTCTTCCTTTTCTTCTCTTCATGGTGCATTATGATGAGTAGAAGTTCTTAGTTTTAAAACAGTCTACTTTACTCACCTTAATTTTATGGTTAGTGCTTTTTGTATCCTATTTAAGAAACCCTTGCCTGCCTCAGATTGTGAAAATAGCCTCCTGTATTTTCCTATTGAAGCTTGCTTGTTTTACACTTTGTATTTCGAGCTGTAATCCATCTGGATTAGATTTTTGTGTATGGTGTGTGGTAGGGGTCAAGTGTCCTTTTTAAAAAAAATATAGAAATTGGATTTAGCTAGCAGCTTTTATTGAACACATTGTCCTTTCTCCACTCTCCCTTGCCATAA
The DNA here is from genome assembly GCF_000147115.1 of Myotis lucifugus. Lineage (NCBI taxonomy): Eukaryota > Metazoa > Chordata > Mammalia > Chiroptera > Vespertilionidae > Myotis > Myotis lucifugus. The sequence goes on along the minus strand of NW_005871085.1, from coordinate 7,961,850 downwards.
ATCAGTTCTGTGAGTAAGTCTATTTCTGAATTATCTTATTTTGTTTATTGGTCTATTTGTTTATCTTCATACCAACTTCACAGTCTTAATTATGGAGGTTTTACAATAAGGCTTGATATTTAGTAGTGAAAGTTCTTCAACTTTGTTCTTCTTCAGGATTACTCTAGTTATCCTTGGCTATTTGGATTTTAATATACATTTTAGGATTAACTTGGTAATTTCCACACATGAAAGGAACCTGCTGGGATTTTGATTTGGATTGCATGGAATCTCTAGATACATTTGGGGAGATAAATTTGGAATTTCCAAATTCACATTTGCAATCTTTTGACCCATGAATATGTATATCCCTCGATTCATTTAGGTCTTCATAATGTTTTGTAATTTTCTAGGTAGAGGGTCTTGCACATGTTGTGTTAGATTTATCCCTAAGTATTTGGTGTTTTTTGATATGATCATAAATATCTAAAAATGTTCCTTTTCTATTTATGGTAGATAGACATGCAATTGATTTTTGAGTATACACCCTATGTATACTGACCTTGTCAAATCTGCATACTGTTAATTTATTTCTAGATTATTTTTGATTTGTTATTTGTGAATAATAACAGTTTTCTGTTTTTTTTTTCAATTCTTATATATTTTATTTCTTTTACCCTTGCCTACCTATAGAGGTAATTTTATGTTTGTCATTCTATTTCTTTAAAATAGTTTTGATCAAAACAGTTTCTATTACATATATGTGTGTGATTAAAAAATATATTGTTTAGTTTTAGTGGATTTTTGGCTTTGTTATATACTAGAGGCCCGGTACATGAAATTCGTGCACTTGGGGGGTGTCCCTCAGCCTGGCCTGCGCCCTCTCGCAGTTTGGGACACCTCAGGGGATGTAGCAGGCAGCCAGGGAGGAGTCCGAATTAGGACCGGGTGCCCTACTGCTAGCACTCATCCAGGGCCCACTGTGCCTGTTGTCACAGAGTCAGGAGAGGCTCCTGCCGTGGCAGCTGCATTCATCAGCCATGAGCCTGGCTTTTGGCTGAGCGGCGCTCACCTTGTTGGAGCGCACTGACCACCAAGGGGCAGCTCCTGCATTGAGCCTCTGCCCCCTGGTGGGCAGTACGCATCATAGCGACCAGTTGTTCTGGTTGCCCTGCTGTAACAGTCGCTTAGGCTTTTATTATATAGATTCTGGGACTTTTTTTTTTTAATCCTCACCTGAGGATATGTTTTTATTGATTTTTAGAGAGGAAGAGAAAGAGAAAGAGAAACATTGATGTGAGAGAGAAACATTGATCAATTGCCTCCTATACATGCCCCAACTGGTGATCAAACCCACCACCTAGGTATGTGCCCTGACCAGGAATCAAACTTGCAACCTTTTGTTGTACAGGATGATGCTCCAACCGAGCCACCTGGTCAGGGCCAGGACTCACTTTTTAAATTCAGCATTATGTCACTGGTCATTCAGGTGCCTCTAATTGATCCATTTTCACTGCTGTGTAATATTCCATTGTTTGACTGTCCCATACTTATTGTTATCTACTCCGTTTGTTGGGTGTTTGGGTTGTTTCCAGTTTTGTTTTTCATTTTGCTATTACCAGTGGTGCTAGCTTTATTTTTTCCTGGTGCACGTATGCAAGGGTTTCTCTAGGGCAGTGGCTCTCAAACTTTTTGGCCTGAGGACCCTTTACTTTTAAAAATTACTGAGGACTCCCAAACCCTTTGCTTATGTGGGTTATATCCAATAGTGTGCTAATAAATGTTTAACAACTAGCTCTCTAAGGAGGAAAAAAGCTGTGGTTGTAGCTTTTGCTGATTTCTGTGGTCTGCAGACCCCATTTTGATAACTCCTGTTTTTAAATATCACTAAGCTGTGGAACCCCTGCACTGAAGGTATGTGAATTCTCCTTTGAAGATAATACCCAGCGAATTTACAGAGTGATGGACCAGTAACACCCCCACAGCACTGCATGAACTATCTCATAATCTCTCCTACACTTGGTACGGTCATACTAGTTTTTGCCTATTAAGTGGGCATAAAATAGCACTTCACCATGGTCTTGACTTGCATTTCTTTGTGGTTCTAGCTTTATAATGCATCTCACAAGGAAATCCTGATGTGCTCTGACTCCTACCTCCTGTTTCAGCCCCTCTTACAAGTCCCCGTCCAGACCGAACCACTCACCTCTAGGCCTTTGCACATGCTGTTCCCTCCACGAAATACTCCTCTCCACCTCAGCCCTTGGCTCCCTTGTTCCCCAAAGTGTGGGGATAAACTATGAAGATACCTGGGGAAGAGCATTCTGGGCAGAGTTCACAGTAAGCGCAAAGGCCCTGAGGCCAGAGTGTGCTCAGCATGTTTGAGGAACAGCCAAGAGGCATGTTTGTTTGTTTCGTCAGTCAGTCATTTCACAGAAATTTTCTGAACACCTATATGTGCCAGGCCTTGTTCTAGGCTCTGAGGAGATAATAGTGATCAACTCAGTTCAAGCGCTACCTTCCTATTTTTCGTGGAGGAAATAATCAACCAGCAAACAAGCGAGGCAGTCTGTTCTCAACACAGCAGCTCGAATGATCCTTTTAAACTGAATCAGATCTGTCACCCCTCTGCCATTAATACTTACTATTATGAAATGACTCCCCAGTTCACCCAGAGCAGGAGCCTGAGTCCTCACGATGGCCTACAGTATGATTCCAGGCCTAGGACCCCTCTGACCACAGCATCGTTTACTTCTCTCCTTACTTCCTGTACTCCACCGAGCAAGCACACTCCCTCTTCAGGGCCCTCGCACTGTCTGTTCCCTCTGCCTGGAATGCCCTTCCCTCAGATGTTTGCTGGACCAACTCCTCCCCTTATCTACACCCTATTTAAGAGTGCTGTACCCGTCCCACCCTGGCATACCGAATCCCATTATACTGCTCAACATTTTAAAATATTTGTCACGTTCTCCCATACTAACTATTCTATACACCTATTATGATTATTGTCTATGATTTATCTCCCCTTCTGGTATGTAAGCTTCAGGAAGACAGAGATTTTTGTCTGTGTTGTTCACTGTCATTTCCCAAACATCCACAACAGCTTCTGGTACATAATAGGTGCTCAATAAATATTTGCTTAATGAAGGAAAATTTTGATGTTGTGTCTGGTAGTATGATAGATGGTGATTTTTAAAAGGGAGGGTGAGAGGTTGGAGGCTGAGGGGTGAGGTGCTATTAGAGCTGGGAGGGGAGGCCTCTCTGGGGTGGTATCATTGGAGCAGAAGCCTGGGAGGGTGTCCAGGCAGCCTGACTGCAGTGGGAGCTACTGATGGGGTGGGTGCATAGAGAGAAATAGAGGCAAATCAGCGGACCCTAAATAGTATCTTTTAGACACATTTTTCAGTATATTTGAGGTGACCCTAAGATAGATCCTCGCCCCCTTTCTTTTTAAAACATGTTGACCTAGAACTTTCCCTGTCAGGAAAGGAACACTAACTGGGCTTGGCATTGGGAGTCCAGGGCCAGGCTCCCAGCTCACGGAGTTATAGGCAAGTTAAGGCCCCTCTTTAAGCCTCACCCCCTTGTCTATAATGTGGAGGTAACATTATGTTCCTCCTAGCTTGTCTGAGGGATGAATTTGGACAATGGATTTGGAGGGGCCTTATCTTCACTTGTCAGTATCTGACGGCTGAGGGTGGGAGAAGACCCACAGGAGCAGAGTGGAGAGGGCTTGCCATCGCGTGCCAAGTGCTGGTCTACACCCTTCTCCAACCTGAACCCCGTAGTGCTCACATCAGCCCTCGGAGGTCGTGCCGTCTGGCACAGTTCCCTGTGTTAGAGATGTGCAGAGTGAGGCAGAGAGAGCTTCACTAACTTGCCCAAGTCATGGAGCTAAGAAGATTCGAACCCACAGCTGTTGTGTTAAGCTGCTTCCTTGAACATAAGCTCGAGGTCTGGCCTGACTGCCTCCTTACCCGTGGTCATTGCACAGATGGGGAGGCTGAGGCCCAGATGGGGGAATAGCTTGTCAAAGCCACACCCATGTGTATTGCAGAGTTAGTACTTGAACCCAGTTCTCTAGGTCCCATCTCATGCACTTGTTCAGGTGACTGGCTTGCAGGGCTACCTGGAGGACAGGAGCATCGGGAAGCCCCCTTCTCCTTTCCCAGTTTAATGGGAGATTTCCTGTTGCTCTAAAGGTTTGTTCCCAAGGCTTGCTGGGGCAAAGGTAAAACTTTACAGAGCTTCGGGAAAGAAGGAACCAGAGTGTAAATCAGGTTTATGGCCTGGATAACAAAGTGTCTGTTCCAATGGGTACTTCATTCCTTAGTCCTCCTTCCATATGAAGCCCACTGTGTTTGGGTCTTGGCAGTTCTTGGTTGTTTCACTTATTTCATTACTAGAAGCCGGGTCTTCCGGTCAGTCTGAGAAGACGGGATGCTGAGGACCCAGACCGCAGTTGGTGGGCCTTGGATTGTCCTTCCTCCTGGCTGTTTGATAGTGAATGAACACATTTCTCCAGCACACATTCTCTGAGCACCTACGGGGACCAGGCCTGAGCTGGGCACCAGGGACAGAGAGCTTCCAGGTTAGGATGGGGCACAAACATGCAAACTGACAATTGGAGTCCAGGGGACAAGTGCACAGAGTTGGATGGCTGAGGTAGCACCCAAGACAGGCAGATGGCAGATCGGGGGAACTTCCTAGAGGAGAAGACATCTGATCTGAGATGAGAAAGATGAGTTGGAGTTAAAGCTGCCGGGAAGGCGGAGGGATTGGCGTATGCCTAGAGAGGGGAAAGGTGGAGCCCAGCTCCTGTGAGGCTGGAGAGGCAAGCCTGAGAGCCGGAGGAGGGAGTGCTTTACTCGGCGGGACACTCAGAGGGCTTCCTGGAGGAGATGGCATTTGAGCTGGGTGTGACAGGATGATAGGACTTCGTTAGCTGTAGCCTAAGCCAGTGGTTCTCAACCTGTGGGTTGCGACCCCTTTGGTGATCGAACGACCCTTTCACAGGGGTCCCCTAAGACCATCCTGCATATCAGATATTTACATTACGATTCATAACAGTAGCAACATTACAGTTATGAAGTAGCAACGAAAATAATTTTATGGTTGGGTCACAACATGAGGAAATGTATTTAAAGGGCCAGAAGGTTGAGAACCACTGGCCTAAGCTCTGCAAACTCCTGGAAATGTGAAATGGCCTGGCGAGTGTGGGTAGCAATGAGCAGTTCTAGGGGGTATTATAGAGGTGGGGGCTGGAGAGGTTGGGGGTGCCCATGGAAGGCCCTGCAGTTACCTGAAACTCCCTACGGAGTGCTGGGAAGTTGGAGCAGAGGACCCTGGCTCCTCCTGCCTGCGATGTCTGGAACAATCTAAATCGAGCTGCTCTGCTGCTTGCCCCCATCAAAGCGAGGCGCCCCCCTGATCCCGGATTGCTGAGCTGCTGATGTTTATAATTACAGTATCCCACCATCAGAATCTTTGTTCATCAGACTTCATAAGCCTGATTTATTTGACGGGCAACGGTCCTCACTCATAATAGGGAACAGAAGCAGGCAGTGTGCTGCCTGGGGATTCACCAGGGTGGGTGGGTGGGGCCTGGCCCAAGGGATTCTGGGCCTGTGGGCTGCGGAGAGGTCCTGGCTCTGGCCAGCTGGTCCCAAGAGCAGCTGCGAGGCCCCACAGCTGACAGCTTTGGGCCCAGCCTAGGGTGGGAGGCACGGAAATATACAGGCTATGAGGTGAGGTGCCCTTAGCCAAGTGTGAGACCTGGGCCAAGCACCTCACTCCTTGGCTTTAGGGGCTCCCTTGAGAAAGAGAGGTATTGGGCACCCCTGTCCTGGGCTGGGGGATTAACTGAGGTGCCAGCTGTGGCAATGCCCGACACAGACTGGCAGACAGACCATTTCTTCTCGAGAGGCTTGAGGTGAGGTGGACATGTGTCAGAAAGACAGGACTGTCCCCCTCACTTTACCACTGAGGTTACCCCCATTGTCATTATCTGTTTAAAGCTTCATAATTCACAAAGCATCTCCATACTCTCAATCTCATTTCGTATGTGTGACAACCCCAGAGGGCGGTTTATTACCCACATCTTTTCAGCTGAGGAGCCCAAGCCCCAGAGAGGGGAAGGGAGTTCCCCAAGGCCACGTAGTCAGCAAGCTGTGGATCAGGACTTGAACCTGGGACTCTCCCAGAGTGTTTGGCCCCCTGGCCCCCCTGCCTCCCTCTTTCACTAGACACGGCTGGAGCCCCTACTGCGGGCACCAGCATGGCCATAGGAAAGCTGTTCCTCCCCCAGAGGAGCTGGTCCATGGGAGTCAGCAGATGGGCAGTCATTCCACACTGTGCCACGCAGGGCGAGAGAGAGCACAGCACGGCAGCACAGAAGAGGGGCCGGGAGTACGTCCTGGAGGCGGTGAGCCTCAGAGCAAACCTCCTCGGATGAGTTCAAAGGGAAGGGCTTTCCAGGCAGAGGGACCCGCATGTGCAGAAGCCAGGAGGCCCGCCTTTGCTGAAGGAGGGCAGCCCTGTTCATCTGTGGTGGTACCAGGGCATTCCCAGGGCATTCTGGTTTTGCCACTCACAGATCCCTTTTGGGTAATGGCTCAGGAAGGCAAGTAGGGCTCTTTGTCCAGATGGATGGGATGGGCCAGGGGAAAGGGTGTGGGGCTCACGGTCAGGTCAGGTTTAGATCCTGCCACCTCTGGGACTGATGTGTGTCTTTGGGAGAGTCTCTCTGCCCCTCTGCCCCTCTGCCCCTCTGGGTGAGACATGAGGTAGGGGGTTGTTAATGGTCTGAGCTGCCTTTAGGTGAGGCCCCTGGGTTTCCCCAGACCTGGGTTTCTGGGATTCTCCAGCCTTTGGTTTTAGGTTCTCCAAGTGCAAAGTGGAAGTAGGGACATTTGTTTCTGAACTTCCCCAAAGAGAAGCTGTTGGCCAAATGCTTCAAGGCCAGGCCAGGGGAGTCAGGGAGTGAGCAGGCTTCAGTCGGAAGGCATTCCTGACTTTGTTGGAAGAAAAAGAACAGAGAACAGAGCAGTTTCACTGAGTGAGAGCAGAGGGAGCACTGGGGATGTGTGTGTGTGTGTGTGTGTGTGTGTGTGTGTGTGTGTGTGATGAAGTGAATAACTAAGCCTGTAAAGATTTTCATTCTCAGAGCCTCAAGGATGTTGGATCAGGCAGTTTGCTGCAGTTTGCTATTCCTCCCAGAAAACATGCCCTCTAGGAGTTTTGTGCATGAACCTGCTGTGGCTCCCTACTGCCTCAGATAGGCCACAAGCACCTTGAGAGGCAGGCATCAAAACGGATAAGCACTGGTGTCAGACAGACCTGGGTTTGAGTGCTGGGCCGGCCTCCTTCCATGGAAAGAGCACAGCATAGGGTCTGACTCTAAGTGTTCATTTTGAGGGTCCCAGTGCCCCGGTGACCGTTTGTCTGTCCAGAGCTCACACAGCCAGGGCGACCCTCTGGAGCCTGGAGGCCTGGATGCCGCTGGTTGTGGAGTCCCAGCTGGGCCGCTGATTGTTCAGAAGAGCTGGGGGCTCTTTCAAAGGAAACTGCAGTCAATTAGTGGAGAGTGGAATTTGAAAGGCCCAAATCCCTTTTCCCCCCAAACTTCAAATCTGGTTTTTGTCAGTGGCTTTGAAAACAAATACCAAAAGAACCCTTTTTTATTATTTTTTCCCCCCGTCTCTCCTTTTCTCTTCCCTCCCTTGTGCACTCTTTTTTCCTGGGCTTTTATCTCTTTGCCGAGTCAGCTCTGGCAGCCTGGCCTGCCTGGCCGGGCCACACTGTGTGGCTAAGCAGGTGGCCAGCAGGAGTCCCAGGCCCCACCCTCCCAGCTCTGATGGTTGATGGGGGAACCCAGTGGAACACTATTACCTGCACTTTACAGTCCACCTGATCTCTCTGGTTCATTTCCACGTTCCCTGTGCCCAGCCCAGAGAAGGTGCCAGTATAGGTGCCTGAAGAAGTGTGAGGGAGTTGGATGAGGGACATGCTGTCAGGGAGTGGAGAGCATGGGGGGAGCCACAGAGCCAGGGCTTCAGGGAGGTGTCCTGACCACCCGTCCCTGCTTCATCCATCTGCCGAGTTACAGACTCATTCATGCCAGAAACATCCACTGAACACCTGCTCTGGGCCAGGCCCTGCCTGGGGACCCCAGGTGAACAGGGACAACATCAGCCCGGGAAGAGCCTGGTGTAGTGGGGGCGAGTGTGTAACCGCTCTGTCAGCCCAGGGTGAGCAGAGCAGGAATGGAGAGAGGCCGAGAGTGGTCAGCAGAGAAGCAGCACTGACACAGCCTGTAGGAGTCAGAAGAGGCTTCCTGGAGGAGGTGGCTGTTGAACTGAGTTCTGAGGGATGAGGAGGCGTTTGCCAGAGAAAGGGGTGAGGGGGGCATTCCTGGCAGCGAGGACTCAGGGAGCAGAGGCCCAGGGGCAGCAGAGAGCCAGGCTGCTCTGTAGGTGACTGGCTGTGACTGTACCTGAGAGCAGGTCATGGTGAGAGGTGGGCAGAGGTTGGGCTGCAGAGGGCCTTGGGGCCAGGCTGAGACTTGTGCTGTCTGCATCTCGTCATAACTCTCCATACCTGGCTGTCCCATTAACTCCTGAGGCTGGGGAGGCAGTGCCAGGTTCTCCTCTGAAACTGTCATCTGATGTAGTTTAACCCCTAGGACAAGCCTAGCCCCGACTCTGGGTGCTGCCTCAGCACAGGCATGAGTGAGTGCGTGAGTGTGTGTGTGTGTGTGTGTGTGTGTGTGTGTGTGTGTGTGTAGGGGGACAGGACAGCAGAGTGCTCAGGGGCTAGACTGCCTGGGTTTCAGATCCAGCCTTTGCCTCTCTGATGACTTGGGCCAGGTACTTATCTTTTCTGCATGACAACTTTCCTCCTCCGTACAGTGGGCACAGCAATGGTGCTCCCTGCTTCACAGGGCTGTGGTGGGGAGTGCGTGATAGTCCAAGTAAGTTCTCAGCAATGGCTGTGGTTGCTGGGTTCCACACATCTGTCTAACAGGCAGTTCAGATCCAGGCCCCAGAGAAGGGCAGAGCACTGGGGACCTCCGAAATCCTGCCATCAGATGAAAAACGGAGACCAATGAAAGGGCAGGTCAGGATTTTAGCCAAAAAAAAAAATGTACAGGAGTAACTGGCCTGTTTTTAAACCAGACTCATGGCCCTTTCCCCCTCCTATTCGATTGCTAACTTGTTCTGGGTGCAGACTCTTTCTGGGCATTCTTCATACCAGGGATTTGTGGGACCTTAGAAAGGTGAGTCGGTGTTTGTCCTGTCTGAAGCCTGGCTGCCCGGGAACCAGCTGAGTGGTGCTCGGCTTCTGACTCTGAATGTGGGGTCACATCCCTGCTTCAAGGGCGGGTCCCGCACACAGGCCCTCCCTCCCATTGTTGGTGCATTTTTCTTTCCTGTCCTTGGCCTTGACTGGCTGCCCTTGTGCCTCCTGTATTTGGGGGGCAGGGGAGGGGGTAGTCCACCCAGTAGACGATGGAGAAAGCTGAGAATGAGCATGGACTCTGGAGCCAGATGTCTGAACTCCTCTGACTGTGCGGTGACCTTGTCCCAGGGCTCGCTGCGCCCCTTCTCTGAGCACTCATTGTTAACACGAATGGTGACGACTTATCACATATCTAAAATGCGCTGGGCCCTGTGTAAGCTAGTCACATATTTTATTTTAACTTAAACCTCACTTCATTGTCATTAGTTATTTTATATATCATCTCTGTTGACAAAACAAAACTATCAACGGAGGCTCAGTGAAGTGTCAGACCTGGGATTTGAACCCAGGACCATCAGCAGCAAAGCCACAGCTTTAACCACATCCACACCAGGACCATCAGCAGCAAAGCCACAGCTTTAACCACATCCACACTCTACTGGTCTCCTCAGGCAGGGCTTTGGGGGTGGTGGGCACAGCATTGCTGGCCGTCTTCGGGACTGGCTTCCCCGAGCCTGGGGGTCTATAAATATGCACTGAGTAACCAGGATTTGCTGTTGGCCCAGGATAGAGGGCTGGAAAAACCCCACCCTGTCTCCGAGGTAAGACAGGAAAGAAAATATTATCGTCACCCTCTGGTGGATCCGGGCCCGGCCCCGTCAAATTGTGAATCACCTGAGAGAGCCTGGTTTCATGGCAGCCGCAGAAAAGGACCAGGGTTCCAACCCAAACAACTGTGCACGTCTGCTTGGAATTTATTGATTGATTTATAGGGCGGCCCTGCCAGCCCCGAGGAGACGGACTGGCCTTCTCAGAGCTGTCACCCTGAGGGCCAAGGGGAGCAGGAAAGGAGAGCAGCCCTTGGGGGCCACGGAGAACACTTCTCTGAATGAAGAGGGGAGCTGGCTGCAGGATTCCCCAGCACCTGGCGTGATGGCAGCAGCCTCGGTACAGTCGGGAGAGGCAGCCAGTCTGGTGGAGCCCGCTGGCCACACCCTCCTGGCCTTCCCCAGCATCCTCCGTGTAGTGCTGGAGTGTGCAGTCATCCTTGTGTGGCTGCTCTGTGTCACCCGGTGAAGGTTAATCTCTGAACAACCTTTAGGAGGTGGTATTGTTATCCCCATTTTATAGGTGAGGAAACTGAGGCTCAGAGAGAATAAGTTCCCAGTGATGGGGTCCTGGTTTTCATCCTTTCATGTGAGGCCGTCAGTGTGAAGCTGAAAGGCCTTGGGAGCAACTGGTCCAACTCTCTCCCTTGCCCTCCACTCCAGTTTTGTGGATGAGGAAGTCCAGGCTCTGAGAGGGATTGTGACATGCCTGAGGTCTCCCCTGGGTCAAGGCAAACCTGGGACCCCAGCAGCCCCCTTCCCACTAGTCTTGCTGTTTTCTAGTTCCCTGGCCAGGCCCACGTCTTCCAGTGGCCTCCCTGACCTCTCCCTTCCAGGGTCACTCCGAGTGTTACGTCTGTTGGCTCCTTCTGTGCTCCTCCTTTGTCCTCTGGTGTGTGAAACCCTGGAGCCAGAAAGGGGCTTACTGACAGCTGTCTGGTCCGAGGCGGCCGTGATGTGAGCTGGATACTCCGCACTGACGCAGTGGCCCTTCTGGGGTTTGGAGGCAGCCCGGCTGGGGAAAAGGAGAGCACAGACCAGGTTCAGGACAGTTGTGGCCAGATGCTATGACTCTGCAGGGGCCCCTGGTTAAGCCTGTGCAGGTCTAATCGTCATCTGTCAGCTGAGGGAGGGACCTGGAGCCCTGATGTTCTGGCCCGGGCTGACCTGGATGAAGCCCTTCCTTTGGGCCAATATCTGTTTCGCTCGGTCTTTTCTTCCTGCAGCAACACCCATTTCAGTGGCGCTGATGGTAACGAGCGGGTGACACCCTTGCCTTTACCTTTTTTATTTTCGGCACCAAGGAGGCCTGTGGTTATTATCTGTCAAAATGAAAAGAAACAAGAAAACCCCCTTTCCCCACAGATGCCCTGCCTGATCCCCCTCCCATATATATTGCCTCTCTCAGGCAGGGCTCCCCTTGAACAGCATGCAGTCAATAACACGGTTAAGGGTCCATCTTCACACCCAACCAGAGCTATCCCCTAGACCCCCATTAGATCCTGGATCTCTCCTGCCCTCAGGATAGTGTTCACGCGCTGGGGTCTGGCCCAGGGGCCAGCTTCTCCCAAGCACGTGAGTCAGTGTCCTGGCATTGGACCCTCCAGCCAGGCCCCTGAAACACCAGGTTCTTCCATGTCCTCTGCTCACACGCCTCCTGTTTCAGGATCCTCCTTTCCTCCCCGGCCTGTCTGTCCATCATTGTTTGACACATGGTGAGTGCTCAGCAATTCTGGTAGTTGTGGTGCGATGGTGACATTTCCCCCCAGGTGATGGAGTTAGGCCTCTGTCGGGAGTGCTCTGCACAGTGCTACGAGCCAGGGCCTGGGTGCCCTTGCACAGTGGAAGAGGGTGTATTTCCCAGCTGGGAGGTCAGCCTTGGCCTGGGGGTGTATGTGTGAATATTTTGGATCCTGGTGCAAAATAAGCAGGTGCAAGTGGACAGCAAATGAACTGCAGTTGTACCGTGTGACCCTACGCCTGGAACACTTTGATTTGCCGTTTTCAGGATACCGTCTAGGTCAGTGGTTCTCAACCTTCTGGCCCTTTAAATACAGTTCCTCATGTTGTGACCTAACCATAAAATTATTTTCATTGCTACTTCATAACTGTAATGTTGCTACTGTTATGAATCATAATGTAAATATCTGATATGCAGGATGGTCTTAGGCGACGCCTGTGAAAAGGTCGTTCGACCGCCAAAGGGGTCGCGACCCACAGGTTGAGAACTGCTGGTTTAGGTTCTTAGAACCTAGGGGTGCAGGGTGGGCTTCAGAGTATGGTTCATGCATTTTTCGTGGGGGAGGGTCCATAGTGTCACATATTACAGGAGCCACCTCTCTGGTCTCATTGCTTCCCAGCCCCAAACATCCTCCCACCTCCACCCTCTTTCAGACACTAACACCCACTTGTTGTCTAGAGCTCAGTTTAGAAGCTCCTCCTCCTGGAAGCCTCTCCTGACCTTACAAGCTGGGTCAGCACCTTCTTCCCCCACCATCCCGGCCCTTTCTAGGCCCACCAGGAAGGGACAGGGTCTCAGTGTGCCCCTCTGTGTCCCCAGTGCCCCCCAGCATAGAGCCAGTACATGGCAGCTCAGTGCAGAGAAGCAGGAATGGTCTCTTAAAGAAGAAAGGAAGAAGCTGGTAGATGATGGTGAAGTTGGAAGGCTCTGCCCAGGAGACAGGATCCTGCTGCCTCCACCACACTCCATTGACTCACTCACCAGTCAGCAAGCACTCGCTGGGCCCAGCAGTATGTGAAGGGCTGTGGGACAGGTGGAGCAGCCCCGATCCTGCCCACAAGGAACTGGAGCAGCTGAGGTTGGGACAGTGCAGCTCACAGAGCAATACCAGAGTAGTCCCTACCCCCAGAATGCAGTCTCCAAGGAAGGAGGTCAGAAACACACCACAGCAGGTGCACAGATGGCCCAGCAGGCATTTGTCAGGTTTACAGATGGCCCAGCAGGCATTTGCTGAGTGGCTGGGTGAGGGAGTAGGGGGAGGATTGAAGACAGGTTAAGCTCGGGTTGGAATCAGAGGTAGGAGCGCTCTGTGTGGCCTAGAATCAGAGAAACCTAGGTGTGGAGGTCAGCTCTATTCATACATCGTTTATCTTTTTATTGCCTTCCATGCTGGCTAGGACCTCCAGAATGTAATTACAATATTATTGCAAAGAATATAATAATGGAGTTTGGAGGATGAAAGACGAGGATGGAGGGCATCCTTGTCTTGCTTCTAGTATCAAAGGGAAAGCGTTCAACGTTTTACCACTAACTGTGATATTTACTGTTGGCTTTTTCTAGGCACTCTTGATCACATTAAGGAAGTTCTTTTCTTCTCCAGATTGTCTCACAGTTTTCTTTTAAAATTACAAATGGATGTTGAGTTATATCAAATGTTTTCTTTGCAATTATAGACACGTTCATATTATTTTCTCTCTAAATCTACTAATGTGGTGAATTATGTTAAATGATTTTCTAATGTTAAATCAACTTTGAATTCCTTGAATATACCCAACCTGGTCATGATGTACTTTTTCCAGTACATGCTGCTGGATTCACTTGTTCACATTTTTAAAAGAATTTTTGCATCTGTATTCACGAATGAAATTAACTTGTAACTTATTTTCCTCATACTGTCCTTTTTGAGTATTAACATTGGGATTTTACTAGCCTTAAACAATGAATAAGGGAGCATTCCCTCTCCTTCTAGTCTCTGAAAGAGTAAGTATAAGGTTAGACTTATTTATTCCTTCAATTGTGGGTAGGAATCACTAGAAAAGCTATCTGGGCTGGAGTTTTCTTTGTGGAAAGATTTTAGACCATTTATCCAATTACTTTTATGCCTATAGGACTATTCTGGTTTTCTATTTCTTTTTAAATCAGTTCTGGTACATTGTATTTTCTATGAATTTGTCTATTTTGACTACATTTCAAAATTACTGGTATAAAGATATTATAATATTTTCTAAACATTTTTATTGTCTGTGGCATCGTGTTGACTTATTTTTTTAATCCCAATTTTAGTTATTTGTTTTCCCTCCTTACTTGTGATCTATCCTGTTCTTATTTATCTTTTCAAAGAACCAGTTTTAGACTAACTTACTGATCTTTTCTAGTGTGTGTATACTTTCTATGTTACTGATTTGTGTCCATATCTTTATAATTTCTCTTTCTGCTTTAGTTTGCTCTTTTTTTAATACCTTGAAGTGGATGTTTAACTCATTAAGTCTGGACACTTTTTTTTCTAACAAAGGCATTTAAGACATTAAGAAGCACAAATGTTTCTTAAGTACTGATTTAGCAGCATCCCACAAAGTGTTGCTACGTAGAATTTTCATTATCAATCAGTAAAAAATATCTTCTAAATTCCATGATATTTTTGACCCATGGTTATGGGGCATGTTTCTTAATTTCCAAACATATAAGATTTCTAATGATCTTTTACATTATGGTTGAAGAACATGTTCTGTTCATTTCAGTCCTTTGAAAATTTATTGAGGCTTGTTTTGTGGCCCAGCACATGGTCAGTGTTGTAAATAGGACTGTGCACCCACTGCTGCAGCGCTCTCTCCTCTCCTGCATCAATTTTTGTCTCCCTCCTGGACATTACTATCCATGTACAAGTCTGCTATTATTTCTAACATCTTAAAAAAAAAAAACCTGAACTAAAACTTAAACCCTGTCTTGACTCTGTATCCACCTCCAGCCTCTCCTTGCCATTTGCCTTATCTTGGCTTCTGAAATCAGAGGTTTTCACACTCTGGTGCAGGTAATTTCCTTGGGAGGTGATCCCAGGAAGCAGGAATGAGAGATGGGGTCATGAAGCAGGGCCGGGGGAGAGCCCATCAAGAGTGCATTATTGAGCTGCTATGCCTTTGGAGGGGCTGGCAGCTCAGAGCACTGCCAAAGGGGAAGTATCATTCATGGGTGCCCATACCCATTGGTCAGGGTGCTCCAGAAGCATTAACCCCACCCGCCTTAGTGGTTGTATCGTGTCCTTGCTTTGTAGAAAGCACTGTCAGGCCGCGCCTGCCTGAAGCAGGGAAACCTGCCTACAACGCCTGCTGCACAGTGACAGGAGTAAGAGGCGAGCTGAGAAGATGGCAGGAGAGTTCAGGAGGAGCCCGGGAACCCATTATAGCAAACAAAAGAGCTGCCACACTTCAATGTCTCAAGTTCCTCTCCTCCCATCCCCTCGTGAATGAACTCCAACCAGGCCCTCTCTCATCCCCAACAGTCCCGTTGAGGTTTGTCGTGGCTTGCATGTTGCCAAGTCCAGTGGATAAATCTCAGTCCTCATTTCAGTTCTGTCAGCAGCCTTGGACACAATTGATCACTCGCAACACTTCCTTCTCACAGCTTCAGGACACTTCTGCTGCCTGGTTTTCCTTCTACTCCTCCGGCTCCTCCTCTTCAGCTCCCTGACCTCTAAACATGGGGGTGCCCAGGACTGAGTCCTCGAACCCTTTCTTTTCTGTTTATACTCCTCCCTTGGCGGTCTCATCCTATATCACTGCATTTCAAATACCATCAACTTGCTGTTGCCCCAAAGTTATGTTTCTGGCCCTGATTTGGCCCCTGAACTCCAGACCTGTAAATCCCGTTGCTATTCAGCATCTCCATTTGCATGTCTAAAAAGTGTCTCACATGTACATGACCAGCCACAACTTGAGCTCCTGAGAGTCTCCCCACACCTGATCCTTCTCCTGTGGTCCCCATCTCAGTAAATGGCAACTCCATCCCAATAGATCCTCAGGGTAAAAACCTTGGTGTCATCTTCGACTCTTTCTCTCACTCCCTGTAGCTGATCTGTCAGTAAATCCAAGATGCCTTCACTCTCACAGCATATCCACAATCCATCCACTTCTCACCACCTTGGCCAAAGCCACCGTCATCTCTCACTAATTGACTGCAACAGCTTCTGAGCTGGTTCCTGTGTCTCTGGCAAAGGCACAGTGGCCAGTGATCCTGTGAAAGCGGTGGTTCTCCATTGTGCCCCCTCCAGGGGACATTTGGCAATGTCTGGAGACATTCTTAATGATCACAACTGTGTGCACATGCTAAACATCCTGCAATACAATAGACAGCTCCCAGAACAAAGAATTATCCATTCCCAAATGTCAGTAGTGCTGGAGTCAGACAAACCCTCGTGTTAAAACATGAATAATGTTGCTCTTCTGCTTAAAACTCACCAAAACTCCTCATCTTGTCCAGATGTGGAGGGAAAGCTCTGTACAAAGGCCTGTGAGGCCCTGCATGAAACACACACACACACACACACACACACACACACACACACACACACACAAACACACGCATACACACCTCCCTTATTCTTCTGGTCCCAACTCCTTCGTGCCCTCAGGCTTACTCCCCTCCAGCCACACTGGCTTCTTGCTGATCCTAGAGCATGTTAGTCCTCCTGCTGCCTCAGGGCCTTGGAACTGGCTGCTTCCTCTGCTGAAATGTCCTGCCCCCAAGCCCTGACATCCACATGGCTCAGTCCCTCACATGCTTCTCTCAGTGAGGCCTTCCCTGAACATCCCATGTAGGACATCCCACAGGTACTTCCCATCTCCCTTTGTGTTTTATTTTTTCCTTCTCACTAACATTCTGAATAATTTACTTATTTATTTTCTTTATTTCACCCCCCACTCCCCCATTAGAAGGGGTGCTCCATGAGAGCAGAGATTATTATCTGTTTTATTCACTGCTATATTCCTAGCAGAATAGTCCCTAGTGCATAGCAGGCGCTCAACAAAAATGTGATGAATGAATGATGAATGAATAATGTTTTATAAAGTATAAGTGCATACATGTGATACTATGATTGTTACTATGCTATGGTGCTACTAAGGGAGATGGTAGAAACCCTGCCATAAGGTCTTAAAAAAAATAACACAGATGGGGACAATTGGTTAACTATTGGGGGGAAAATAAAGTTAAATCCTCACCTACATTATCCTGCAAAATACATTCCAGATGGATTAAGGAGTTAAGAGTGAAAAATGAAGCCACACAAAAAATTAGGAGGCATTATAGAGAAATATTTATCTTACGTCTGGTTGGAAAAGGACTAGCTTTCATAAAGCTCATGGAAGTGATCTCAACTGAAGACTGGTAGCTATGACTACGTGAAATTTTAGAACACTGTTACATGCAAAAATTTATAAACATCAACAAAAGGCAGTAAACAAACTGGGAAGAGTGTTTGCTATAGAGAGCAAGACTGGTATCTTATTTCTTTTTTTGGTATCTTTAATATAACCCCAGAATGATAAGAAAAATGTTCAAGAAAGGACAGGAATAAGCAGTCACAGGAGAAGAAATACAGATAGCCAAGAATATTTTTGCATATGTGCCCCTAGTAGTAATAAAACCCAAATAAAAATATCATTTCAGTCCCACAAATTTGCAAAGACGAAGGGAAGTCTGTTGCTCATTGCTGCGATGTGCGATGACGTTGGCCCTCTCACCAGTCACTGGGGGGAGTGTGAACTGGTACAGTCTTTCTGGATGGAGGGCAGTCTGACCATGTGTTCCACGAGCCTGGAAAATAGCCAGTCCTTTTAACCCAGGAATTCCTCTTCTTGGAAGTTATCCTGCGGAAACATTCAGAGATGCAGTGATTTATGTTCCAGGGTGCTCACCATGGCGTTATTTATGATAGCAAAAAATGGGAAGCAACCTAAATGTCTAACAACAGGGGAGAGCTAAATAAGTTATGGTGCAGTCCCCTGACAGAATACTATGCAGGCATTCAAAAGGTTGTTTTTTTTAAAAAGAATTCTTGGTGACAAGGGGAAAATGTGCATACTTTGATATTGAATGTAACGAATACTAAACAAATGTCAATATGTAGTAAAATGCTAAATATTTGTATATGTATATGTGTGTATGTATACATACACATAGGTGTAGTGAAAAAATGAAAATACCAAAATCTGAAAGACGGAAGTATGGGACTTAAAAAAATTTTTGTTGGAGTTTTTTCCCCCGCCTTTCTTAAAATTCACCACAAATGAACATGTATAGTCAGCATATACAGGGGTGGGCAGAAGTAGGCTTACAGTTGTTCGTGTGGAAAAAGACATGTAGGTTATGATTATTATCCTCTGTGTTTTACATACTCACAGTATGTATCTCAGAAAGGAAAACTCGAGGCTCACATACTGAGTGGTCTAAGATGGCCTGTGTGTATGTGCAGGCATGGTCAAATCTGTTGTATTTAGCCATTGAGCCAAAGGGACTCCTGCCCTCATGGACCTTGTGCTCAAATGGGACAGACAGACCGTGAGCAGATAGAATACTGTGTAGGTAATGGTATGTGCTAAGAAGAAAAACGAAGCGGATGAGGAAATGGTGAGTGAGCAGGTTGGGGAAGGTCAGGGGAGGCCTGTCAGGGGCAGTGAGATTGAATGACCAGTGAGATTGAATGACCGTCCTGATGAACTGTCCAGGGCTAAGCACATCAGGCAGAGGAAACAGCCAGTGCAGAGGCCCGGCAGGAGGAGCAAGCTCCTGGTGTGGGCCGAGGCCAGTGTGGCTGCAGCGAAGTGGGGAGAGAGGAACAAGGAACTCCTCTCCCTCTTTATCTTTGAGTCAAGGTCTCTTCTCCAAGACCGACGCAGTTTCTAGGGTACCGTTCTGAGCCAGGCTGGGCCAGGAAGTCAGGCTAGATGAGGGAGGACTGGAGAGAGGCCCCGGGGAGCCAGCTGTCCAGTGATGGGACAGCCAGCTGGGACTCAGTGGGGGCTTATTCCTGGGGCTGTGAAGTACAGAGGAGACTTGGGAGGGCTTCAGGGAGGAAACATTTGAGCTGGGCCTTGAAGGATAAATAGAAATGAGTTTGCCAAGTCGAAGCTGATGGAAAGGCATTTCAGGGGAGGGAACAGCATGAACCCTGGGGTGAGGGAGCGGGTTGCACATTCAGGCATATTGGGCCAATGGTACATCGTTGATAAGCCTGGACCGTCTGACTCTAGTGTGTGTGTGTGTGTGTGTGTGTGTGTGTGTGTGTGTGTGTGTGTGTACATGCACGCAGCCCTGGCAGATCAGACCAGAGAGGCAATGGTTTGGAGCCAGGCTGTGAAGGACATAGAACGTGCCACTGCCAGGCCAAAGAGGTGAGACTTTCTCTTGAAGTTTGGTGGTGGCCAAATAATACATAGCGCTGGCATCAGGCAGGCCTCAGCAGGATACTCTGGAGCGCTCATAAAGGTATAGCTTCCCAGCCCACATACCCTGGATTCTGATTGATGTATCTAGGGCAGGGCGCAGGGGTATTTTTTTTAAAGTTCCCCAGGAGATTCTGATGTGTCAGAGTTTGGGGCCCACTGCTGTAGACAAAGAATTATTGAGAATTGCAAACAAGACTCGACCCTCTGCTTTGGGAGCCTTCTCCGATGGCGCCCCTTCTGGCCTCTCAGGGGGTTATTACCTGCCCCTGTGTGTGAGCCTTTGGTTATTAAATCCATTCCATCCCCATCCTGCACTTGGCAGCATTGTCCTGATGCTCAGCACACAGTAGATGCACGTAGACGTGCTGGGTTGGTGATGGGCAGGGCTCTGATGGTGCAGGGAGGGCCTGTGGCAGGGGGTGGCCTAGGTGTGCATCTCACTCCATCACAGCCTAGTTGCTTCACCTTCTGAGCCTCAGGTTCCATGTCTGTTAGGTGGCAGTAAGTACTCCTCCTACGGTTGATAAGGTTAACTTTTCTAGAGTGCTTGGTGCTCGGTGTAAGCTCCGTGTGGGCACTGTGTCTGGTTCACAGTTCAATCCGTGGTGCTGGTACAGAGTGGGCACTCAGAAAATGTGAGTCAGTGAGGTGCTCTGTAATGTCAGCTTCCTCCCCTGCCCTTGGTAGACGGGATGCTGGTGTTCAGGTACTGGGGCGTCAGATAATTCACTCGATCGCATCGAGCTTTTCCTGTGTGGCCACCGGAGGACATAGGGAGGACATCTTTATTTGAGACAAATAAATTTGGGGATAAGTAAGACAAACATAAACATGCTGTAATTCAGGGCATGTCTTGAGAGCAGAGACCCAGGCCAGGTTCTGTCAGGAGCTCAGAAAATGAGCACCAAAGGCACTCCAGGTAGAGGGCACGGCACAGCTGAAGGATGAATGGTGGGAAAGTGCAAGGTGGGTGGAGGAGCTCCTGTCCTCACTGTCGTCTGACTGTCTCTCCCAGGTCCTCTGTGCTCTCATGTTGGGCCATTTCCTTCCCTACATTTCTTGGGTGGAAAGAGAAGAGCTTTAGAAACCAGGAACTATATAGCCTGGAACAAGTTTTCTTATAGCGTCTTAGAGTCCTCATCCTTAAAGTGGGGACAGTATTGTCTTCTTCACATGGTTGGCATGTGGCTTAAACAAAACAAATTATGCCAAGCTCAGTACCTGGCACACAGCAGGAGCACAGCTAGTTCTTATGTTCCTCCTCCAGTCCTGTCCCAGCTCTTCTCTGGCTGGTGATCAGCCTTAGGAAGTCCCCAGTGGGTTCCCCAGCCAGGCGCAGTGGCCCTGCATTCTGCTATCTCTTCGAGATAATAAATACGAACAAAACCGAAATCCATTATTAGCTTCTTCTAGACTGTCTGCATGATTTATGGCTTCAAAGTGTCTCTAGTTAATCTGTCGAAAGAGATTTTAAATTTCATCCGTCTTCCTTGCTGGCAGCCTCCTCTACCTTGAATTCAGCTGTTTGACATGTCTAGTACCGGGGTCCCATTTTAAAAACATTTACAGTGGGCCGGCAGGGAAAAAAGTCAGAGATGGAGCGGCAAGCGGGAGGCTCAATTTGGCACATCTGCTTTTAATTCTACGCATCTCCAAAAGTGCAAATAACTTGAAAGTTCTCCCAGGGAAGAGGTCCACTGTGCCCACGAGAGCTGCCTTAGGTGACTTTAAAGGAGAGAGGGATAATTACTGAAAATGAATTGTCACTGAAATAGAACCCTCCCGATCGCAGGGCTGACCATCTGCTGCTCACATGTTCAGGCGGCTCTCCACACCTCCCCCTCCCAGGACTGGGGGGCACTCTGTTCTGTGGTTTTTTTAACCTCTGCCTCCTGGGCTGCTCAGGTAATGAATGAGTGGTTCAAGACTCACGCCAACTGTGGCTGTGGTTATGGGACCCGGAGATAGGGCACAGGCAGAAACTGCCCAGAATTCAGTTCAGCAGACTTGTGTTAAGGCCCTGGGACTGTCAGGTCCTGGAGTGTGTGTGTATGTGTGTATGTATAGCACTCTACAGTTTATAAAAAGTCCTTCCATATTTAATGCAGGTGGGGAAGCTGAATTGCATTCATTTATTTATTTAGTGAAAAGGTATTTATCCGGGCAGGCATGGCTCAGTGGTTGAGTGTCAACCTATGAACCAGGAGGTTCGATTCCCGGTTGTGGGGCACATGCCTGGGTTGTGGGATTGATCCCCAGTGTGGGGAATGCAGGAGGCAACCAATCAATGATTCTCTCTCATCATTGATGTTCTGTCTCTTTCTCCCTCTCCCTTCCTCTCTGAAATCAGTAAAAATATATTTAAAAAAGAAAGAAAACTTACTCAGCTCCTGTGGCAGGCCAGTCCCTGGTGTTAGGGGCCTGGTGTGGAGATGAATGAACCAGGGCCCTGCCCTCAGGCACCAGGGGGAGAGGGAGATGGGGGAGGGAGGCAGTGAGGTCTGTACCCCTGAGGGAACTGAGCAAGGGTGTACAGGAAGGTCTCACCAAGGAGATGTCACTTAAGCACAGTCTTGAGGGTTCATGCATAGGACTGAAGTTTATTGAATTCTTATGAGCCAGGCAGTATTCTTGGATCTGGGTGGTGATCAAAACAGACCAAATCCATGTCCACAGAGAGTAGAAAATAAAGATGTGAACAAAGAAACAAGATGGTATTAAATAGTGATGAGTGCTGTGAAGATGGTCAGACAGGATGGCGTGATGGTGAGATTCCCAGAGTGTCAGGGAAGGCCTCCAAGATGAGGTAGCATTCTCACCAAGACTTAAATGATGACATGGAGCTGCGCAGACATGGGAGAAGAGAGGCCAGAGACTGGAAGATGCAAAGCTCCTGAGGAGTGTTTGAGGATGAGGTGGGTTCTTAGTCTGTTCAGGCTGCTATAACAAAAATGCAACAAACATTTATTTCCATGGTTCTGGAGGATGGAAGTCTAAGGTCGAGGCACTAGCAGACTCAGTGTCTGGTGAGAACAAGCTTTCATGACTCTTACAAAGACACTAATCCCATTTATGAGGGCTCCACCCTCATGATCTCATCTAATCCTAATACCTTGAAAGACCCCAACTTCTAATACCATCACATTGGAGGTGAAGTTTCAACATATGAATTTGGGGGGAGGGTCACAAGCATTCAGTCCATAACAGAGGGTGTGGTAGAGGCAGAGCAATGAAGTGCTGATAAGGAGGCAGAAAACTTAGCTCAGCCAGCTCAGGGATCCCCTGGATGTAGGTGGGGGCCATCCAGCATGGGGAATGGGGCAACTAAAGAGTGTTTGGAGCAGAGATGGGGGTCCCTGGGGGTGAGGTGGCAGTGTGCAGAGCATGTGGCTGCCAGGCTATTGAGGATGGACTTGGACTTGGCAGGAGACGGGTGTAGGGAGGCTGGCTCCTGGGGAAGATATGAGTTGTATCTGCTGTTTGTTTATTTGACTTGCCTCTAACTGGATTAATGACCTTACTAGCTACAATAATGGGAACTTTAGTATTTGGCCAGGGTCTGGTTTTGCTAAAGAGAGGCTTGGAGTAGAGGGGCTGGACCTTGGCACCATACCCTATCCCCTTTGCCATTCCCAAGAACTGCCCCATTCTGGACCTAGTGGTTCTACCAGGAGGCAAAGGGACAGAGCATCCATTGTCATGAGCCCTAGAGAAGGGAGTCAGTGAGACCAAGTCCAAGGTCACTCAGCAGGGACTATCGGGGCCTGCCTAGACCACTATAAGGGAAGGTGGTTCCACTAGTGGTGCGAGAGACAGTCACAGGCATGCACAAAAATCAATTCACAAAGCATCATCAACATAAACATAAAGCTAAAACCATAAAACTCCTAGAAGAGAGCACACCTTGGGGCAGGCAAAGGTTTTTTAAATAGAACACAAAAAGCAGAAAACATAAAGGAAAAAGTTGTTGAATTGGACTGATCCAAAATTTGCTCAATGAGGGAAATAGGTCTTTTCAACAAATGTTGAAACTAGCTGTGTTCTAGCAACATTTGTTGAAAAGACTTCTTCCCCTCATTGGTTTGTCTTGGCACCTTTGTGAAAAATGAATTGACCCTATTAGTGTAGGTTGATTTATAGACTGCATTTGTTCCATTGATCTATGTCTATTCTTATGCCAACACCACACTGTCTTGATTACTGTAGTTTTATAGAAAGTTTTGAAATCAGATAATGTGAGCCCTACAACTTTGTTCTTCATTTTCAATATTGTTTTGGTTATTCTAAGCCCTTAATATTTCCATATATATATTTTAGAGTCAACCTGTCAAGTTTTACCAGAAAGCCTGCTGAAACTTTGTTTGGGATGACATTAAATTTATAGATCAACTTGAATAGACTTGACATCTTAATATTATTTAATTTTCCATTCATGAACATAACATCTCTCCCCATTTATTTAGGTCTTCTTGACTTTCTTTCACAGGGTTTAGTAGTTTTCATTGTGTGAAGGTCTTACGCAACTTTCGTTAACTTTGTTCCTAGGCACTTTATGTTTTTTAGTGTTACTTTATGTGGTATTGCTCTTTGAATTCTATTTTCCCATTATTTCTTCTAGTATATAGGATTACAATAATTGATTTTTATGTTGACTTTATATCCTGCCACATTGCGAAATTAATTAATTCTCTTCATGTTTTTGGAGATTCCTTAGAACTTTCCATGTAAACAATCATATCATCTGAGAATAAAGAGTCAGGCTTCTCTTTTTCCTGTTTCCATGCCTTTTTCTTTCTTTGTCTACGTACACTAGCTAGGATCTCTAATATAACACTGAATAGAGTCCTGAGTATGGACATCCTTACTTTGTTCCCAATCTTAGGGGAGAGCATTCAGTTTTAACCATCAAGCATGATATTAACTATAGCTTATCATTGATGTGCTTTGTTATACTGAGAAGATTCTCTTTTATTCCTAGCATGCTGAAAATTTTTATCACGAATAGGTTTGTGTTTTTGGGTTGTTGTTTTTTTTTGCATCTGTTGAGCTGATTATATGGCTCTTCCCCTTTATTCTTTTGATTTAGTGAATTATATTGACAGATCTAGAACTTTGCATTCTGAGGATAAACCTCACTTGGTCACGATGGATTATCTTTTTTATATATAGCTATGTTTTATTAATTTTTAAAAAAGAGGTACAAACATCCAGTTATAAAATAAGTAAGTCACAGGGATCTAATGTACAGCACAGGGAATATAGGCAATCATATTGTAATAACTGTACGGTGAAAGATGGGTACTAGACTTACTATGGTGATCACATCGTAAGGCATATAAATGTCGAATCACTATGTTGTACACCTGAAACTAATATAATACCGTATGTCAACTATACTTTATTAAAAAAGAGTAGATATCAAATTTTATATGCTTTAACCATAAATATGAAATTGTAAAGAAGGAATTTTTTAAAAGTTGGTTGTAAACCATAAAAAGTCCAAAAATGATGGGCAAAGTAATATATAAATGAAGAAGTAGCATAAGCAGCCATATCACAGTTGTGTGTTAATTGCTAGAAATAAACTAAAGTTAACAAGTTTCTTGAGAATTTAACAAAAGCGTCCTTAAAAAAAGGATAAGAGTTGGCAAAATAGCAAATGGCATAAAGTAATCATTTAAAAATGTAGACCAGTTTCCTGTGGCTGCTATAACAAGTGGCCACAAACCTGGTGGCTTAGAAACAACAGACATTTATTCTCTCGCGGTTCTAGAAGCCTGGCATGAAGGTTCATGCCAGGTTCATGAAGGTGCTGACTTTGGAGGCTTCAGGGGAGACTCTTCTTTGCCTCTTCCAGCTTTTGGTGGTTGTTGGCATTCTGTGGACGCATTGTTTTAGTCCAGCGGTCGCCAACCTTTCGGACCTCACAGGCCACCAGTGGTCCGCGGACCACCGGGTGGCGACCGCTGCCTAGTCTATGCCTCCGTGGCCTTTTTTTCTCCTCTGTCCTTCATAAGGACACTTCTCATTGGATTTAGGGCCCATTAGGATAATCCAGGAAGATCTCCTCATCTCAAGATCCTTAACGTCATTACATCTGCAAGATCCTTTTCCCAAATTCCCTAAAACCAGAACCATCTCCTGTAGCACAAACTGTTGTCATCTTTATAAATGGTTCAAATAAACAGGTTTTGGGTAACTGTTTGGCTAATTTGGGAATGTAGCCATTTGGCGTGGTAATCTGTGGCTAATTGGCTTTTGATGAATTGGTCATTTGACACATTGATTTTTAGCCAACTGGCTCGTGGAGACTTGATGTTTGTCGAGTTGGACTGCCTCCCACATGGGCCTGGGGCTTGATGTCTGGGGCCAGGCTGAAGCACATGTGGGCGCCTGGCAGGCTAAGCTATTGGTCTGGGACTCAAATCTCATCTTAGACCAGGAAGGGAGAATCCCAGAAGGCCTGGCCTTTGCCCAGCCTTGGCCATCCACTTCATCCCGAGAGCCGGCTCCTCCGGAAGAGGCTGTGTGAGATTTGGGATATACAAATACGAACAGAATGAGAGCGACTGTTGTTTACTGTGTGCGGGGCCCTGAGCAGAGCACCTCTGGGCATTATCTCATTTGATCCTCACAACAGCCCTGTGTGTGCCTACCATCAGTCTGCATTTGACAGATAAGGGAAGGGAGGCTCAGAGAGGTTAGGCTACCTGGCCAAGAGCACACCAGTGGGTGAATGGCAGAGTTTGGATTCCAGACCAGGTAGATGTCTGTCTTTAAATTCGATGCTGTTAACAGCTGAGCCTAAATGGATCGGATGTAGTGCTGGTACCATCAGCTCATTTATTGCAGCTTAGCCATGGAGCCTTTCCTGTTTCTCCAGATGAGGAAACTGAGCCTAGTTTAGGCGTGAGATTTGTTGAAAGCCACACAGAATCCGTGTTAAGAACTAGGGCTTGGACCAGATGGGGCCTCGTCCCTCCTTGCTCAGCTGCCTCCACCTCCAGCCTGGCTCCTAGATTTCTTCCTTTGTGTTCTTGTCTCCAAAAGTGGGACAGACCCCAGTGGCCTCCCTGCCCTCCATCCCCCAGCTCTCCATGTTTATGTCCCTGTTAATGGGCCTTTGCAAACCGGCCCAGCTGCCGAGCGCGAGCCAGCGAGCCACCTGGAGCTGCGTCTGCCCCAGAATGTTTACGGTGCGCGGAGCCGAAACGAAACAACATCCATCTTGTTGACTGGTCCCAAACACTGCACTCATTCATGGCCAGCCTGCTGACAGGGTCCCCGTGCTTGGCAGTGAACTGCCACAGCTCACCCGGCAAAACCTGGCAGCGAGAAGAGCGAGAAGAACGCAGGCAGGCTTCGGGGAAATCACGCCCTGAGCCCAGGCGGCCCTCTGGCCCATTTTCTAGTCACCCTAGTCTCTAACCAGATGCATCCATCAAGGTGGTACACTGTGACGTCAGAGTTGGTCTGAAGTAAGATGCTGGGCCCTGAGCTGGCATCAGAAGCACAGGTCAGGGCTGCCGTAGGCCTTGGTGAGGACTGATGAGATAGGTCATCTTTGTACATGTGACATGTGGTGAAAGTTGTCAGCCCATCCTGGAGAGAGCCATGGCTTTTCCCCAGACAGACCCGGCTTGAGTCCTGGCGTGGCCCCATCACCTCCCAGACTCAGTTTCCTCTTCTCTCCAGCGGGGTTCACGATGACCTCTGCCTCACAGAACTGATGATGAACCTTTGAGAAACGCTCATAACCCAAGTTATAAAAGTCCCATCTCTCCCAGAATGCCAAGGAGGGTGTCACCCTCGCCAGCTGTCTCGAGGCATCAGCGAGGCGCTGTGGAGTGAATGCCTGATCTGGCTCCTGGTTGTGTGACCTTGGACAAGCCTCTTGCTCTCTGTGGGCCTCAGTCTCCCTTTTCTGTAAACTCGGAGTCTGAGATGAGATAATCTATCGTTCAGGGCCATTGTACCCTGACATTTTACAATAGAATGACTGAGGCCTGTCCCTCAGGAAGTGTGCTGTTCCCCAGGAACCCGTGCCTTTGGGCAGCCCTGTGGTGAGGCACGGGATGACCACTGTCACCCCACAAGGACTGTATTCTGGAATGACCAGCCCTGGGATTGAGTGCCAGGTCTGCTTTCTTCTGTGTGTTACTCAGGAGAAGTCATTTAACCTTCTTGGGCCCCGGTTTTCTCATCTATAAAATAAGCTGCTTGACTTATCTAGCAAGACTGTAAAGGCTGTAGGGGAGGGATTCCAGCATGCGTGGGAGTGAGTGGTCAGCCACAGGGGGAGAAGGTGGCAGGGTGAGTGAGTGGTCAGCCACAGGGGGAGAAGGTGGCAGGGTCAGGGAAGGCTTCATGGAGGCAGTGACTGCCTTGGGGGAGGGGTAGTTTTGGCACCTTTTCTGTTTTAGCATCTGTGTCACTCACCAGACGGGGCTTCTGAGAATAGCACCAGTGCCTGGTGCATCTCTGTGTCCCAGAGCCCAGGCTGGACACACAGTAGGAGCTTGGGGGAGGGAGAACAGGTCTGTCTGTGGCTATTCCAGAGGAAGCACTGGGTTCCTGTGGGAAGTAGCAGGCCTGTCAGGTAGTGAGGCGTCCCAAATGTGGGGGCCTGTCCAATACCAGCCCCTCCTCTGGGTCATGAGGCCTTTGACAGGGGATTCATGATGGCTCTCTGGGGCTAGAAGAGAACACGCACATTAGCCACACCTCCAGTCCACTTCCTTTGTTTTACAGCAAAGGAAACTGAGTCCCAAGGGTTGGGGGCTGCCCGAGACATGTAGTGAATCTTCAGGGAAGCCTGGAGCACTGGGCTGTGCTCCCCAACCCGGGGCCCTTTCTCACCGAAATGTGAGAAAGGGGGTTAGGACTGGACGCGGAGGCTACTGGACCAAAACACATGAGTATTGATTCACGTATTTTGGTGAGAACCAGACTGCCTCCCCATGGAGGCGAAATGTGACCTGTGGCCAGGCTTTCTCCTCTGGAGCTGCCCAGCAATGAGTCTCCTTGAATGGAGTGTCCCATTGGCTGTATTTGCCTAGAAACCCTCCGTGCAGCCTCAGAAATCAGGGCAGTGTGGTCCTATGTGGGCCGGTGCCGCCCGGAACAGGGCCTAGGCTGGGCCGGGCTAAGCCTGCAGTACCCAGCCTTCCAGAGGCCTGCGCCTGTACAGTGGTTCTCAACCTTCTGGCCCTTTAAATACAGTTCCTCATGTGACCCAACCATAAAAATATTTTCGTTGCTACTTCATAACTGTAGTGTTGCTACTGTTATGAATCGTAATGTAAATATCTGATATGCAGGATGGTCTTAGGCGACCCCTGTGAAAGGGTCGTTCGACAGCCAAAGGGGTTGCGACCCACAGGTTGAGAACCGCTGGTTTAGAATGAAAACACTGCTCGGTGCTGCTTCGTGTTCCCTCAAACCCGCTTACGGAAATGCTTGGTAGGAAATGCTTGGTAGGTTTCCATCCCCCATCTCTCCAGGGGAGCTGTCATGGCCAGAGTGGGCCTGCGGCCCGGTGGACCCACTGGGGCTGCGTCTTAGAGAAAAGGCTTCTGTCTGTCTCGTCCTTCTAGGTCCGTCTTTCCTGGTAGCAGAGGTTCAAGTGTCACTCAAGGCCTCGCTCAACTCTCACCTGATATATTCTTTTCTGCATTTGTCCTTCAACCTGGCATTTGACACACTTAGACATGAGCCACACTGCACAGTGCGAGTGGCGCTCTGATGGGGACACTCAGGGCTGGGGTAGCACAGAGGAAGCAGTGAGGGCAGCCTGGTGGTAGGAACAGCAAAGGCAAGGACTGGGGAACTGGGGGAAGAGCCGGGCAGGTCTGGGGAGCTGTGAGCAGTTGGGCACAGCTGCAGGGAGGGGAGTGTTGGAACCAGCAGGGGATGGGGCTGGACAGTGGGAACAAACAGGGTACAGGGTCTTGCTTGTTTGGCTTAGGCATTCAGAGGGTATCTCATGGGCAGTGGGAGCCGTGGTGGGTCAGGAGCAGGGACAGATGGGCCAGTTCTGTGCTTTGGGAAGATCACTCTGGCTGTGGTGGAATGGATGGTCGTGTTCAGGGAGGAGAGGAAACTATTGCTCAGGTTTGCTGGTGGTTTGGAGTGAGGCAAAGCCCGTGCGGATGGGGAGGAGGATGGACTGAGAGCTGTTCCGTGGGGAGAATGGAGGCTGAGGATGAGGAAGGATTGAGACCAGGGCACAGCAGGAGAAGGAGAACGACTGGGGTGGGGGAGGCAGGGTGGGGAGGTGAGCTCCACCTCACGGTCTCAATCCCTCATCAGCCCGTGCAGGAGACTGCACCTGCCCCAGAACCCCTTTGGGCCTGTCCCTCCAGGGCTTTCCAGAGTCAGCCTGGTACCCCCCCCCCCCATCCTCCCCTCCCCGATTGTGGCCCCAGCACTGGGCCTGGCTGCTGATTCGCCTTCACTGGGGAGCCCGCTTGGGGATCATGTGCCTGCCTTCTCATGTGTCCTTCTGGGCCGGGGCTCTCTTTGTGTCACTGAATCTAGAAACAGACCCTGGGATTCAAAGACATCAAGACAGGGGCCTGCCCACGTGGATACTAGACTTATGGGGAAATCACTTCCTAAGTCAGTGATGGCGAACCTTTTGAGCTCGGCGTGTCAGCATTTTGAAAAACCCTAACTTAACTCTGGTGCCGTGTCACATATAGAAATTTTTTGATATTTGCAACCATAGTAAAACAAAGACTTATATTTTTGATATTTATTTCATATATTTAAATGCCATTTAACAAAGAAAAATCAACCAAAAAAATGAGTTGGCGTGTCACCTCTGACACGCGTGTCATAGGTTCGCCATCACTGATCTAAGTTATGTACATGTCTGACCACTGTGTTGTACACCTGAATGACAGCTGTAACTTAAGGATTTTTAAAAAAGGACAAGACAAAAAGAGACACGGGCCTGCACTTGGAGTGTCTCAACACTGTCGAGGCAGACGCACTGGGCCCAACCCTGGCTCTGCCATGTCGCCCACGGCGTGCCTTGGGAGGACACCTCTCTTTCCCCATCTGAAAAATGAGGAGTTGGCCTCGGCCCGTGGTTCTCAGGGCACTTCCTTTTTCTGATGGGGCTCCTTTACCCTCCCGAAGTAAAGTTCATAGAGAACGTAACCTGCCTGCACCAAATTCTTAAAAATCCCACATATTGTTCAATTGCATTATAAAGAAGAAGTGCAAGGGAAGGACCATCGGTGGTGTGCATTCCTCAGGAGACAGGAGGAAGTCGTCAGCCGCTCGCACTTGTGTGCAGCATCCCCGGGCCTGTCAGCTAGACACGCAGACGTCACAAGCAGGGGGACCGAGGGTGACGTGATTTTCTGAAATGGCGAGCACCTCCTGTTTAAGTTCCAAGCAAAACACAGTACAGTCTCGCCTCAATTTACATGGTAGTTCCATTCCTGGAAAATTCAGTATATGCTAAAATCATGAGAAAAGTACTCTGTGTTTATGTGTAAAATGGGGCTGTGTTCAGGCTTAGATGACAGGTTGCTTGTTTACAGTTGTTTTGAATACCTGGCAAGATACTCAAAAGTTAGTGTAGGGCTGGCCCACCCTTGGCCATGAGTTGTCCATCTCTGGCTCCTCCCCACTAAATGAGTGGTTCCAAGCCCTTGTGACCACCAGAATCCCCACTCCCATGCCTGGCCCCCCACAATGATTTTCAGTATGTCCCTTGTGCCCTGGCAGGTGAGGGTGCAGACTGGAAGACTGGCTATAGGTCCTCAGCGAGGGCAGAAGAAGAGAACAAAAAGCTCCGTGGGACCGGGCTGGTCAGGGAGGGCTTCCTGGAAGAGGTGCACTGGGAACTCAGTGTTTTCAGAGCTGAGGCCAGAGAAAGGGAATTTTTCAGAAGGCAAAGCAACTTCTATGACTTCCCAAGTAGGGTTTGCCAGCCTTTCTGGCCAAACTGTGGGACAAATTGTCTTTTCCACAGTGTCTAGAAACTCTGAGCCTCTCCGAGGAACAAGGAACTGTTCCTACTGCCTGCCCTGTGTTGCATTTCTGATGGTGCCTTTTCCTGGAGGTCCAGGTGTCTTTGCAAAGAATGGTGGTATTTTCTTTCTTTTTTTTTTTTTTAAATATATTTTATTGATTTTTTACAGAGAGGAAGGGAGAGAGATAGAGAGTTAGAAACATCGATGAGAGAGAAACATCGATCAGCTGCCTCCTGCACACCCCCCACTGGGGATGTGCCCGCAACCCAGGTACATGCCCTTGACCGGAATCGAACCTGGGACCCTTGAGTCCGCAGGCCGATGCTCTATCCACTGAGCCAAACCGGTTTCGGCAAATGGTGGTATTTTCTCAGTCAGAATAATTGATCCTTCCCAGAGGCCTGAGATGGAGGGAGGGGGTTTTAAGATGCTGGTGCCTCATGTTCCTCCCCATGCCCAGCTGCCTGGAGCTGTGCATTCCCCCCTTGTCTTTATCTCTTCCTTCTTTATATATATTTTTTAGCAGTTGGGGGGGGGTAGGCAACATGGGCACGAATAGAAGTTAACTAATTAGCTTGATTTAAGTGGAGGATGTTAAAAAAAAAGAAGCCAAACATGAAATAATAAATATATGCCTGACATAAACATTTATGGTTCTGTATTTACTGAAAAAACACAGATGGAAATGTTTGTCTTTGAGAAGTTTTTATAGATTTCAACAGCCATTTCCTCTGGATTTCTTGTCATCCCATTACTCTTCTGGCTGTTTTTGGCTTGGACAAAAACAAAGGGTTTTTGGTGACCATCACTATTGCTCCCTGATGATCTGGGCCAGGCAGGGTTTTCTGTGGGGCTCAGGGCACCGTAGGATGTGACAGGCCTCCCATCAGAGAGGGCTGGGATTTTATAGCCTCAGAATCAGAGAATCTCATGTCTGATCCATGACATCAGAGAATCTTAGAACCGTCTATCTATATATATAAAACCCTAAATGCAAATAGACCAAACCGTGGAACAACCGAACAACCGTACAAATGGTTGCTATGACGTGCGCTGACCACCAGGGGGCGCGTACGGAACATGGTGAGCGTTGGCAGCAGGCAGCAGAGTGTGGAACATGGTGGGTGTCGGCCATGGTGGGATGGTGGAGCAGGTGAGCGGGGGTGCCAGACCAAGGCGGGGCGCCGGTCGTTATCATCGGGGCAAGCCTTTGGTGGTTACTAAAAATTCTTTGCTCCTGTGCGTTGCGGTCCCGCCCAGCACTTGCACCTGCTGCCAGTGCTGGCCTTGCTCTCACCCGCTGCTAATGCTGGAGCCGCTGCTCACACCTGCTGCCAGCGCTGGCCCTGGCCCCAATTACTTGGCACTGCAGTGGGTGCGAGCAGTGGCTACCAGCCCCAATTGCCCCTCAGGGCTTCTCCACCTCCCCCTGCTCCTGAGGGGCAGTTGGGGCTGGCAGCCGCTGTTTGCACTGCTGCTGGTGCGGGCCCCGCTGTCACCTGCTGCTGGCACCGGCCCTGCTCACACCTGTAGCTGGTACTGGAGCTGCTGCTTGCACACGCTGCCGGCGCCCGGCACCGGTTCGATCGCTCGGCACCGTTAACAGGTGTGAGTGGCGGCTGCCAGCCCCGATCGCCTCTGAGGGCTTCTCCACCTCATCCTGCTCCTGAGGGGCGATCGGGGCAGCAGCTGCCACTCGCACCCACTGCTGGTGCCGGCCCCAATTTCTTCACACTGTTAGCGAGTGTGAGTGGGGCTGGCGCCGTCAGTGCGTGGGATGGCGGCGGTGGGAGCGGGGTTGCCAGCAGAGAGGGGACCAAGGGCCAGGCGGGGGCACAGAGGATGGACTGAGACCCGCCCCTATGCCCACTGCAGCCTTGTGGCCCACAGTTCCTTTCAAGGTGCACGAATTTGTGCACTGGGCCCCTAGTCCTACATAATAATAAGCTAATATGCAAATTGACCGAATGGCAGAATGACCGGTTGCTATGACATGCACTGACCACCAGGGGGCAGACGTTCAATGCAGGAGCTGCCCCCTGGTGGTCAGTGCGAGCCGGAAGTCGGACATCTCCTGAGGGCTCCCGGACTGCAAGAGGGCGCAGGCCAGGCTGAGGTACCCCCCTCCCCCCGCCCTGAATTCACGAATTTCATGCACTGGGCCTCTAGTAGTAATATAAATGCTTAGCTTTATAAAATTGCATCATCTTAGAATGAGAGAATCATGAAATTTTAAAATTTCACATGCATGGAACTTTCTAATCTTAAATTTTGGAATCAGGCTGGCTCAGTATGATGAAATGAAGAATCTGAGAGTTTAAGGGATATCAGAATTTCTTTACTAGGCCACCCTCCCCCACCCTTGGGAGATACTTAAATCAGCTAAATATGCCCAGTGCTTCTGCCAGCCTTTGGGCCCCTGAGTGTGCTGTTCCCTCTCTGATTCAACATGGCATCTCTGTTCCCCCTGAGGTGCACTAGTAGTATTTTACACCTGTAAGGTTGTAGATTTCAACCCAAGTATAAGTTAGTTACATTAAAGGTAAATGGTGTAAATGGACTAAATACTCAAATTAAAAACAAAGATGGTCAGAGTGGGTAGAGATTATTTTATGGAAGAAATTGTATTAATAAGGATGCTTTTGGTTGTAAGTGGCAGAAAATACATCTGAGACAAGCTTAGTACACTACAGGAATTTTACTATTCACACAAGAGGTTCTTGGTGCAACCAGCGCTGTGGTTTAGTTTCTTTGCTGTTGGTTGAGATGCCTTGGTTTATTGTTCTCCAACTGACTTCCCTTGGGATGACAAGCGGGCTTCTACCAGCTACCAGGACCACATGCTTCCTCATTCACATACACAGGAGGAGAGGCTGTTCTTACTCTCTCCATCAAACAGTCAAAAACAGAAGTTTCAGGCCTCTGTATAATTAGATGAACTTGTGTGCCTGTCTTGGAGCCGGTCCCTGTGGCCTTGTGGCTGGGAGGTGAGATCATGCTGGTCAGTGCAGGCTTCTGAAGCCCACCTGGGGTGGGATTAAGAACAACCACCGCGAGAGCCAGTACCGACATAGTGCTTACTACGTGCCAGATGCATTCTTCCAGGTACTTTACATAGTAAATGAACCCATTTCAATAAACTGAGGCACAGAGAAGCTAAGTCATGTGACACAGACAAGGCCACAGCTAGTAAATGGCAAAACCAGAATTCAAATGTAGTTGGTCGGACCCCAGAATCTGCACTTACATGCCATGGGATATGGTCTCTCCTTCTCAAGTCCCATCTATATATATAAAAAGCTGATATGCAAAGTGTCCCCTCAGGAGTTTGATTGGGAGACCGGGAGTTCGATCGTTTGCTATGACATGCACTGACCACTGGGGGCTATGTGGAGTGAAGGAAGGCCCTGGCCAGCAGCTGGAAGGTCCCGATCGTCCTTGATCGCCGGCCAGGCCTAGGGACCCTACCCATTCACAAATTTTGTGCACTGGGCCTCTAGTAGATAGATATAGAAATATGCACCCTATTGTGGGGGGGAATGAATACGAGGTGTTGTAGACTGGATGTTTGTGGTTTGTGCCCCCTCTCATCTGACCAAATTCGTATGTTGAAGCCACAACCTCCGGTGTGACTTTATTTGGAGATGGGACCTTTTATAGGTTCAATTAGGTTAAGGGTGGGGCCCTGATCCTCCAGTAGGATTAGTGTCCTTATAAAGAGACACCAGGGCACACTGCACTCTCACTCTCATTCTTTGCATGCAGGCACTGGGAAAGGCCATGTGAGGGACCTAGAGAGAAGGTGGCCATCTACAAGCCAGCAAGAGTGCTCTCACCAGAAACTCAATCAGCAGAACCTTGCTCTTACACTTCCAGCCTCCAGAAAAGTGAGAACATAAATGTGTTGTTTAAGCCACCTGGTCTGTGGTATTTTGTGATGGCAGCCCAAGCTGACCAATACACTAAGAAAATAATCAGCTGCATCAACTCTGAATCTCTTAATGATGTGGAACCAGGTCTGGGCCAGTGTTGCCCTCTAAGTCCGAGAGAGCTGGGCTTGTACCACGTACCAGCTGCATGACCTTGGACAAGTCACTTTTCCTCTGGAAAATGGCATTAGAAATGCTGGCGTGAAAAGAGCCTGGTACTGGGCCTGGAATGTAATAGGCACTCTATGAACTTTAGTGTTCGTGATACAATACTAAAAAAAAGCGGAGTTCAAGAAAATAAGTATGTCTTCCTGTTTTTTGGTCAAATATGTAGAGAGGCATATGGAAGTGCCACAGAGCTTTATGTGTCGTTATGTCTGCGGTGGCTCTCTCTGTTGTTGGTAGTATAGGTGACATTTATTTTCTAATAGTTAGTTGCCAAGGTATATTTTCTAATTTTTTCCACCAACAAATATGTGCTAATTTGGTAGCAATACAAGAATCAGAGAGAAACTCGGTCAGAAAATGTGTGTATGTATATAGATACCTGCACCCACATGTGAAACCGGGCCTGGGCTGGCCTGGGACAGAGCAGAGGGCTCGGTCTGTTTGCTTGGCAGTGGCATCCTGAGGTGAGCCTGCTCAGGTTTTACTGGCCTGAGTCCCTGTAACTCTAGCTTAGCTTTAAAGAAGAATTTATGGAGTTTTTGTGATCTGGGATGAGAGATGATGGGTGACCATAAACCTGGCATGAGGCCTTGAGCATCAGGCTCTGGAGCTCCAGAGGCCCTGCCAAGCTGACAGCCTCTCCTCCCCAATGACTGTGAACCCCCCACGATGGCTCCAGGCTAAGTGAGTGGCCCTCAGGTAACCCATCCCACCAGGCTGTGGTTGCCAGGCCTCTGGGTTTGGTGGGGAAGGGAGAGAGGGGATGATGAGGCAGTGCGGTGAGGCAGAAGGGGCCGGGAGTGTGGGTGCAGCATGGCTGTGTGTCCTTAGAGAGCTGCTCAACCCCTGTGTCACCCACTCTCTGGGATCCCCAGTGTCCCTCCTGCCTGCCTGGCACTCCCACTGCTCAGAGGGGAAAGCGGAGGAGGCTCGGAGAGGGCTGAGGCCCTGCTCCCCACTGACAAGCCTGCAGGGATTCAAGACCCCGTTATCCTGAGGCCGCCCTCGATGGCTGCTGGGGCTCACGGCCTGGGAAAGCAGGTCTCCATTCCTGGAGACAGATCACCCAGAGAGGCCGGGGCCCTGTTTCCCCTGCCTGACAAGACAGTAAAATGAGGGGCCTTGACGATGGGGTGGTGAGGGCCTGGGTGGGGGAAGATGGGAGCGGGCTGGAAGAGGTTAATGGGTAAAAGGGGGACCTATGTAATACTTTCAACAATAAGGATTTAAAAAATAAAACTATAAAAAATAAAATAAAAATAAAGTGTTCCCTCTGCCAGGCGGCACCACATCTCTGCATATATTATCTCATTTAAGCCTCACAGCCAGCCACCCAGTGGAGCTGGGTTTCACATTCCCATTTTACAGATGAAGAAACTAAGGCTCAGAAGGGAGACCCTCATTTAGGGTCAGACAGCCAGAAAGTTAATGGTGGAGCTAGGGCTTGATCCTGGGTGTGTGTGACAAAAGCTTGGTCCGTTTTCCTAAGTGGCAGCATCTGGCATAATAGTAGGCATGAAAGTAGACTTTGGACAGTCCTTTCAGCCCACCTTCCCAGTGTCTCCAAGCACCTCCCGTGGTCTAACCGTGTGCTAGGAGTGAGGGGAGTATCCCCAGTGGCGCCCCCGTGTCTAGAGAATCTGCTCGCTATGGGACTAGGACAAGTCCCTTCCCCATCTGGGCCCCTGTTTTTTGTATGTGAAGTAAATTGGGCAAAATCATGTCTCTGGATGCTCTGACATTCAGCAGCTCTGAGGGCCCAAGACCCTTGTGCTGAGGGACTTCACAGGCTTGTGGGGGAGGCAGGACTTTAATTGCACTTAAAAGCATCCATGTGCCAGCTCAGTGTTACAGTCCCGGAGGGTGGGGACATCGTGGAGACTTAGAGATCAAATGTGTGGAGTATTTGACATAGGCTGAGGGTGAGGGAAGAAGGTGCCCTAAACAGCAGCCACTCACACGGACTGCTGTGAGCTGAGTGGGGGAGCTCAGGGAGGGCAGGAGAGACTTGGGAACATTCCAGAAGGAGATGCACTTCTGTTGACCTCTGAGGGCTCAGAGGGTTTGGGAGGTGTCAGGCCACCCTGACTAGAGGGGTGAGGATGTGTGCAGCACAGCAGCAAAGCATCTTGGGAGTATGAGGTAAGGCCGGGTGAGGGGTGAACCCAGGCTGTGGTGGCCCCTGAGACAGGTTCAGGCACTTTCATTTATTGAATGCCTGCCAGGGGCCAGCCCTGCATTCAGTATTTGACAGTGGTGTTCACACCATAACTCCACCCTGTAAAATTCTCCCCATTTTACAGATGCAGGAAAAGCTTTCTAACTGCAAAGCCCCATCTCTAACTGCTGCACTAGCTCAGAGGTTGGCAAATTACAGTCCAACAGCCAGTGAGCTGTTTTTCTAAATAAAGTTTTATTGGAGCACAGCCCCACTCATTGGTTTATATATTGCCTATGGTTGCTTTTTATGGTCCAAGTTGAATAATTGTAACAGCAGACTGTATGGCCCGCAAAACCTAAAATATTTACTGTCTTGCCCTTTACAGAAAAAGCTTGCTGACAAGGTGGCTGAGTCAGGAGATCCGGTGTAAGTCTGAGCCCTACATTTGCTGAGTGAGCTTGGGCAAATTGTTTGCCCTCTACCCCCCAGCCTCCCCACCCTACTCCTGAGGGTTGTAGTGAAGCTCATATGTGAGGGCTGCAAAATGTTTGGTGTAGACTAAGGTGCAGTGCCCTGTCACTGGTCTGGTGCCTGGTGGGCACTAAAGTCTGCTCTGCTTGTCCGTGAACGAGGAGCAGTCGGGTAGGCTGTCCTAGACCAGCCACTGGCTGCTCTGGGACTGCAGGGAGGTGGCATCTGGGCCTGGGATGCTGAATGCATCATTGTCCCCCTCATGCAGACTTGGCAGGTTTCGACGTACATTAAAATTCCTGTGGGGAGTCACCTTATATGTGGTACCACTTTATAGCCAAGTCATTACGGTAATTTGCAAAGCTCTGTGGTGTGTAACTGGAGACATCGGCTTCAGATTTGCTGGCTGTGACCTCATTCAGGCTGCCTGGTCCTGCATTCGTTGACCCCTGAGCCTTGGGGGCTTGTCCTTTTGAGTCTGGCTTCAAGGCCATCCAGGCCTGACCTTCCTGGGGTTAGAATGCTTCTCACACAGGGCCCTGCCTCCTGGCCCCATCCCAAGCTCAAGGATAAATGGAAGAGATAATTATCATTATGACACCGTTACACTGTTATACAGTTACTGTGAGCCAGGCACCGTGCCAAACACATTGTGTTCATCATCTCACTTATTGTCACCAGAACCTTGTGAAGTAGTGTTAGCACCATTTTACAGATAAGAAAACTGAGACTCGAAGAGGAAGCGAAACCAAACTCTTACCTAGCCCGAGGGTGCCAGTCCAGCCTCTGTTGTGGATTTGCTGTGTGAGCCTCAGTTTCTCCATCTATTATTGAAACAGATGGGTCAGTCAGTCCCAGCCCTGATGTGCTAGATTTTCTCACCAACTTGTAAAAATGAACACAGGACCCCCTGACCCTCCAATCCTCAAAAAAAAGCTTCATTTACGGTACATGGGCAAAGCCAGGTCCAAGGTCTGGTCCCCTGTGGCACAGAGGGAGACATGGCTGCTGGGTGTCCCCAGCCTGCCTCCGGGCTGCAGGGCTGCTGTGCCCCTCTCACTCCCCTGCCTCCCTTGAGAAAGACTCCAGTCCTGCTCCCTGAGGATGTAGAGCAAGCATGTCAAACTCAAAGGCTAACACGGGCCAAATAAGCAAGGTTTAAGTTTATGTGGGCCACAAAAAAACCAAAATCTTCAATTTTCATGGAAATGTAGGTTTTTTTCGATAGAGACATGCTGAACACAAAGGGCTGGAATAAATGAGTAATCGTTAACATAAAATAATAGAACATTTTAATAAAAATTAATATTTTTTCTTGAACATTAACTTACCAGACACTGAATAACTGCACAAATTAATAATCGTAATGCAAATAAACCTATTTTTCTTGTTCTCCGAAAGTGAAATATTTCCTGTTGTGCACACAAACAAGTCAGTCCAAGACTAATAACGTGGCAATCGGCTGCTAAAATATTTGTTGCTAGTATCAGTGGAGAGAAATGGTGCGCCTGCGTGTAAGGCGCGTAAGGGAAATCAATGCAACACGATTATAGTAATCACTCATTAGCGAACGTTGTAGTTTGTTATTAATAATTATGTGTAACAGGATATTGTAAAAATTAAGTTATGAATTTTTTATTAAAACATTTCTTACACTGTTAATTGGCTGGGCCGCAAAAATATTTGTTATGGGATGCATACGGCCCAGGGGCCGCGAGTTTGACATGCTTGATGTAGAGTGAGCAGGCGTGGGTTCCATGATGCACCTGGGGACAGAGAGGCAAGATGCCAACAGGCGGGAGGACAGTGGGAGGTCCCCTGGCTGACGTGGGCCTGGAGTGGGCAGCAGTGACAGTAGTGGCAGCATCTCTGGGGAACATATTGCAGCCTCTGGTTTAATTTCAGCCTATGAGAAAGCAGGTGGCCCAGGGTGGGATCTGGCATAGGCCTTGGGATATCTGGGTTCAGGCCCTGGCTATGCCAGCAATTGGCATGTGACCTCGGGCAGCTACTTGCCAGGTTTGGTGATTATGTCCCTCTGCAAGGTGGGGGGGCCCAGGCTTTCATCCGGGGTCTGGGAGGGTTCACACAAGACAACGTTTGAATGGGCTTGGAGCCCTGAGAAGTGCCAAACTGAACCAAGGGGCTCCTTCCTCCCTCTCACAGCTGGTTTGCTTATTTATTACTAGAGGCCCAGTGCATGGATTTGTGCAGCAGTAGGGTCCCTCAGCCTGGCCTGCACCCTCTCGCAATCCGGGACCCCTCGGGGGATGTCAGATTGCCCGTTTCGGCCAGATCCCTGCAGGCCAGGCGGCCGGGGAGGAGCCTGAGCCCAGGCCAGGTGCTACGCCACTCCCGCTCATCCTGGCCCCCCCGCTGTCCTGCCGTCACTGCTTGGTAGCACTGCTGCAGAGGTGGGAGAGGCTTGTGCTGCCACAGCTGCGCTTGCCAGCCGTGAGCCCGGCGGCATCTGGCGCCCGTCAGTCAGCTGAGTGGTGCTCCCGCTGTAGGAGCGCACTGACCACCGGGGGGCAGCTCCTGCATCGAGTGCCTGCCCCCTGGTGGTCAGTGTGCATCATAGCGACCAGTCGAACAGTCGTTCAGTTGCTTAGGCTTTTATTTATATAGATAGGAAAACCTCTTAGTGTATCCAGCAGAGAAGAGCCTCAATTGTTCATTGAGTAACAGTGACTGTCTCTTCCCACATCTCAACTCAGCCCCTGACTGCCTGCCTGGGTGGCTTTGGGTAAACCATTAAACTTCCTTGAGCCCCTGTGCTCGTCTGTAGACGGAGTGATCCTGCCACCTGCAGAGTTTAGGAGTCGTTGGGATGATGGTTCTTTGACTTCCCCCAAAGCCCCCCAACACGATCTTCATTGGAGTCACAGGTGGGGATGCTTGTTCAGGGGCCCCCAGTTGTTCAGTTGGCTGAGGGGTGGCAGGACTGAACTTGGGCTTCGAAGTCTAAGAGATCTGGGTGGGGCCAAACAAGTCAAACCCAGACCCGTGGTCCTAGTCGAAGGTCCCAATTTCTCCAGACCTCAACTTTTCTCATCTGGAAAATGGCTGTAATGGGCCCACATCACAGGGATGGACACTTGTATGTATTGAATGTGTCTGGCACCTAGGAAGTGCCTGATGAATAAGGGCTTGAAGAATGCTGGGCTCCCTGGCGCCTTTCCGGGGGCCACCGTCCACCGTTCCACACATTCTCCCAAGTGAATGAGGGAGCAGTGACTCAGAGGTCCCCAGTGGGCCTGGTGGGTCCTTGAAGGAAGCTCTGAACTGCCTGCCCAGCCCAAAGACTCTGGGAGAAAGACCTTGGCCGAACAGCTCTGTGTGATGATTAAGCTCTCTCTGCTCCAAATGCTATTAATGGTCATAAAATTATCCACAGTTTTCTGAGGCCCAGCCCCATGGTTTGCCTCAATGGGACAATAAAATCACATGCAGAAACGATTTGGAAAAGGCAGAGACCGCCAAGCAGAGACGGAGTTAAGCGAGCGGCAGCCTGCTCTCATTAGCTCAGGCCATTCACATTTGTTACCAGGGATTTCCTTTTAATTAAAAAACAACCAAGTTATTAAAAAATAAGCTTGTGAGGGGCTGGCTGAGCAACAGCCAAAGCCAGTGGGAGTGAGTGTTCCTCACAGCAAGACACGGGCCCAGGCTCTGGCTGGGAAGGTGACACAGAGGGCAGCCTCTGAGCAAATGTTCATCTGGGCAGGCTTACCTGTGCCTGGGAACTGGAACTTTGTCTGAGCCCCTTACCTGGCCTAGGACCTTGAGAGCTCTGTGTTCTCATCTGCAAACTGTCAAGTGCTTGGCAGGTGAATGGGGTGCCTGTCCAGGGCTGTGGGCACATGTTGGGTTAGCTCAGAGTGTCTGGCCTTGGGGGTGGGCTAGAATTAGGGTGAGGTCGGATTTTTGGCTAAGGGGCCACTTTTTATTACATAGTGATTACAATGTGGGGTTTGGGTCTGACAGGTCAGAGATCCCAGACTCTTACTAGCTGTGTGATCTTGGGCGCATTTAGCTTCGCCGAGCCTCTGTTTTCTCTTCTGTACAATGGGGACAATACTACCCTCCCTCAGAGGCCAGTGGATCCGCACCCAGGGCCTGCACACACTACTTGGCAAATGGCGCCCTGTCCTTACATTAGGGGTGTTCTGGTGTCAGTTCTCTTCTCAGCTTAATGGGGTGTCTTGCTCAGTGTTTGCAGTTCCTGGACAATACTTGGGCCTGCTAATGTTTTATTACCTCTCTAGGGTACTTCATGCTTTTCAAAGTGCTGCATGGCAGTAAGAACAATTTCTGCTCCTGGCACACCTACCAGGTGCCAGCACTGTGCTAGGGGCTCTGCACCCCAGGGCTCAGAACCTCACAGCATCTCCCAGGAACTGGCAGGCTGTTTCCATCTTCTACCTGGGGCGAGGGTCAGCTCAGGGAGGGACAGCCTTGGGGAGGGACTTGTCCAAGTCACAGGCTTGGTTGGGGCAGTAGGGACTCACACCAAGACCCATAGGGCCCCCAAGCCCATGTATGTCCTTTCCTCCTTAGCCTAACTTGGCCGGGTGACAGGGCAGAAAGCCTAAGTAAGAAGTAGTTTCCAGATTAATCCTCCTCACACTATAGATGAGAAAACGGAGGCTCGGGGAGTGGAAGTAACAACAAACATCCCTGACATTTTTGTTACATGTTACGTAGTTTTTCAGGGGCTTTCACATCTGCTGCCTCAATTATTCTTCATAGAAACCCAGCAGCTGGGCCCGGCAGATACTTAGGCTGTCAAAGAACCATGGAGGATACAGAGGCGTGAAACACAGCATATTGTATTTATATGTTATAATGAAATCTGGAAAACGCTGTAGATTGAGCTCTGGTGATAATCAGAACAGGTGCTGTTCAGTAGGCACCTGCTCCTGGATATACAATGCCAGTGTCGCTCACTCAGCCTGCTGGGCAGCTGAGCTCCAGAACACCAGCTCCAAGGTGGCCATGCACCCTGGCAAATGAGCATTAGGTGATCAATGAGGATCACAGATGCTGAGCTTCCCAGAGACAGGAGATTGTCCGTCTAGTTCCCAAGTCTTTCCTGCATCTAGAGTAGCAGCTGATGCTATTATTGACCCTGCTGGTGATTATGGGAATTAAATGAGGTGTCCCTGTGCCTCAGATGTACTAGGGGTTCATTTAGTGTTAGCTCAAGGGTGCTCTCTCTCATGCTGTACCCAATGACTGCCCTCTGCCTGCACCCCTGGCAGGCTGTCCCCACTTACTTTGTCTCCTCTTCCTGTCTTTCTCTACCTAGTGAACGGGAGCTACGGCCACTGCACCCCAGGCTCCGAGAAGAGCCTGCTGGACCTGGACCTTGCCGAGGGCCTGGGCCCCACCTGCCGTCAGGGCCTGTTTCTCTCGGCGGGAACCCCCCCATCCAGGGGCCACCCCCCAGCCTGTGAGAGGCTGCTCCATTTCCCCCACCCCAGCAGGTATGTGCTCCACCCCCACCATCAGCTGCCCTCTGTGGACACGCCCTGGAGGCCTCCAGACCTCACCTAGTCTTCTGGCTTTTAGGATACACAGAGAAACTGAGGCACGGGATTGCCAGGGACCAGCCAGAGCCCAGTAGCACGATGACGGCTGCCTGGACGAGGCCCCGCACCTCTGGAATTGCAGGGCCTCGTGAGAGAGGGATGGTTTTATTGAGGTGTGCTTCCCCGTTGCAGCAGCCGAGGGGGCCTTTCGC
This sequence comes from Myotis lucifugus, assembly GCF_000147115.1. NCBI lineage: Eukaryota > Metazoa > Chordata > Mammalia > Chiroptera > Vespertilionidae > Myotis > Myotis lucifugus. The sequence goes on along the minus strand of NW_005871085.1, from coordinate 7,918,159 downwards.
AGAGAACCAGTCGTTTTAGAAGAGGGAGATTTGGAGTGAGTCGAGGAAGGAAAACTCAGTTCAGGAGTCACATTGTCAAAGCCTGGGCTGCTCACAGAGCGGAGGGCTTCCTCTACCTGGGCCATCTCCTGCCCCGGGAAGCCTTCCCCCCTGCAGGACCCTGGCAGGTAACGGGTGTCATTCAGTGCTAGGACGTTCCCAGTCTGCCTCTGCAAAGTATCCCGTTAGATGGCATGCCAGGCTGAAATCTGCCTCCTGCGGCTTCTCCCAGGGTCCCACCCGTGCCTCTGGTTTGCTGACAGGAGGAGGTCAACCTCAGATAGGCCCCTGTACCCCACTGCGTGGGATGCTGACCTCAGGTCTGTTCACAGGTCAGAGATTCTAAAAACTGGCCCACTTGCCTGTTCACAGCTTAGCGGTTCTCAACCTGTGGGTCGCGACCCCTTTGGCGGTCGAACGACCCTTTCACAGGGGTCGCCTAAGACCATCCTGCATATCAGATATTTACATTACGATTCATAACAGTAGCAACATTACAGTGATGAAGTAGCAACGAAAGTAATTTTATGGTTGGGTCACAACATGAGGAACTGTATTTAAAGGGCCAGAAGATTGGGAACCACTAGATCTCTTCACCAGCCAGGCACTGTGGGTGCTGGGGTGCCTTGGTGGAGGGAGCAGAGAGCTCCCCGATGGAGCTTACTTCCCAGTGGGAGTCCACGGGGGGCGATAGTACTAAATAGCCTTTTCTTCTTGTGGAGCCATTTTCCGTTGAGAAGTTAGGTTTCCTATGGCCTCCCTTGATGTGAATGAGACTTCTGATTTATAGGAGAGTATTAGTGTGCTCGGCTGCCATGACCAAACACCACAGACTGGGCGGCTTTAACAACAGACATTTATTTTCTCACAGCTCTGGGCGCTGGAAGGCCAACATCAAGATGTCAGTAGGTTTGGGTTCTCCCGAGGCCTCTCTGGGCTTGCAGACGGCCGCTGCTCGCGGTGTCCTTACACGGCCTTTGTGTGCACACCCTCGGTGTCTCTTCCTCTTATGAGGACACCAGTCCTTTCGGATTAGGGCCCCACCCTGTGACCTCATTTCACCTTAATCACCTCCCTTAGCCTCTGTCTCCAAATACAGTCACATTGAGGGTTCAGGCTTCAACATACGAACTCTAGGGGGACATCAATTCAGTACACAGCAGGACCAAACATCCTTTAGATTTCAAGCTGTGCACTGATTGGCAATAGCCAGATGCATGTATCCGCTTGATTATCACTGAGGCTCCCAGCAGTATCCAGTTTCTCCAGTGAAATTCTGCCTCTCTCGGGGTAGATGCTATGCGAACCCAGGGAAAGCTTGGCAAGTGTTTTTTTTTTGTTTGTTTATTTTTATATTTATTTGTTTTCTTTTTTAAAAATAATTTATCTTTATTGTCGAAAGTATTACAGATGTCCCCCTCCCCATTTTCTTTTTAGATAGAAACAATCAAATATCATTTGTCATTTTGAATGTCATTTTGACAGTTGAGGGCACAGGAGAGTCTGTACCCAGAACCCTACACCAGCATCAACCCAAGTTGCTGCCACCTTTGCCAAGGAGGAAGTGGTTGAATTTGACCTGGCACTTTCAGACTCCCTCATTTTCCTAAAGGAAAAGAGGGCCAGCCCCTCCCCCACACCAGGCAGATCCTGTCCCTTCTCCCTGCCACTGGGCTGCCTTGTGTTTGGGGCCTCCTCTCCATTCTTGCTGTCCCCTCCTGATCTCTGGCCCCTTCACCCCACTGCCTGGGTTCCTGCAGCAGCCGCACAAGCCGCCTCCTTGCCTCCGCCCCAGCTTTCTAATACCCATAAAATAGCTCCCACTTTCTGAGTGGCTGCTGCCTGTGCACAGTCTCTCATTTAACCGCACAGTCCCAGGAGGCCCAGGTCCTGTCGCTAATAAGTGACAATCCTGGGGTGCTTACTATTCGACACTTTACATGTGGTAACTCATTCAGCCCACAGCTGCCGTAGGGTGGGGAAACTGAGGCCCGAGGGGCTATAAAACTAGCCAGAGGTCTCTCAACAAGTGGTGAGGAGTGTTAAGAAACATTAGCAGTATCCTGATTTTGTCATTTCTGTGCTTAAAATGACTGCCCATCCTCACCACGGTCAGCAGAATGCACTGTTAATTGCAGAGCCAGTCCTAGCTCCATCACTGGCTCTCTGGGCCATCTTGGGTGAGATGCTGACCCTCTCAAGCCCCATTTCCTCACCTGTAAGATGAGGATGGGATCACAGAGCGTGCAGGCCCCCGGCAGCGTCAGGAGGTGCCCGTGATGGGGCCCCAGCCTGCCCGCCGCCAGCTTCCTGGCCTTGCTTTGAACGTGCCACATAGTTTAATACCTTCATGTCTCGGCCTCCAGAGCCCCTGCGCTCTCTTCTGTTTGACACAGTGCGACCACCCCTCAGGGGAGTTTCAGCATTTCCTCAGGGGGCTGGCCCTCCGTTTCCCCATTAGAAGGGCAGGGGCCTGCCTGGGCTTCGAACTGTCTGGAGTCCCCAGCCTCCCCTGGCACAGTGTGAAAGCCTGTGCAGTGAGCTCGCTGACCCTCAGCCCGGGCTGCAGCCTTGAACCCTCGGGTGTGCGGATCCCATGAGGTCCCACATCACCCTCTTCTCTCCTTGGAAACTTCCTTCCAGGGTCCAGGATGATAGAGCCTTGAGGTTCAGAACACTAAGGCTGCAGGGAAACATAAGGTTATTCAATTAGATCATTTTACAGATGAGGAAGCGGGGCCCGGGCCAGTAGAGTGTTGTGGGAAAATCCCAGGCTCTTATTTAACCAGATCCAGGTTCAAATTCCTGCTCTATCCCTGACCGCCTCTGACAGCTTGGGCAGGTTGCTCCAGTTTTCCTAAGCGTAAAACAGATGGTGGTCTCTCCCTTGAAGAACTCGGGCATGCATTCAGCAGGTGCCTCGCGTCGTTCTGTGCTGGGACGGCCCTCGGGAGAGCGCCTGGCGTGTGGGGCTGCTCCACGGTGTTTGCTCATCTGGGGACTCACGCTCACCATTTCTAGTGGTGATGGGGGTTGCCTGGGTGCACAGGGGCAGCGAGGCAGGCGGGGGCTGCTCAGCCGACATTTGGAGCCGTGGGACCCCAGGACCAGAGTCGCCCACTCCTCACCTGTGTCATTTGAGATTTTCCTGTTGATTATTAGATTGTTGGGTGACTCAGTGACAGGAAACTATAGCTGCCCCTTCTCCTGATGGGGTTGGCTTTAACCTGACTGTTTTTAAAGGGATTACTCGAAACAGAGGCTTACCTGGCCGTCCTTCCCTGCCCGAGCTTACCTGTGCCAGGCCCGGGATTGCAGTCACGCAAGGAACAGCTGTGCTTTGATTGATCCTGTTAAGCTCCCCAGTCACAATTGGATAGCAGATCTCTAAGCTGCTCGGAGCTTTCTGCTGGTGAGGGTGGACCCAGGGTCCCCAGCCCTGGAGAGGGGTTACGTGTTGCGGTCCACCTCAGAACCCAGCTCCTGACTCACGGACTGTGCTCTGGGCAGCAGAGTTCCTGGGTGGGAAGAGAGGTCACTGGTGAGCTAACCAGGGATTGTTCAAGTGTAGTTGAGAAAAAAGCAGAAGAGTTCCTCCCCCAAGCCTTTCCACAGTTCTGTAAAGGAGAAAGGCACACAGACAGGAGGAGGGGAGCCTGGGTTCTGGGCCCAGCCCTGCCACTGGCCTGCTGCTCGTGACTGTGGGCAAGACCGGTGCCCTCTTGGACCTGCCCCCCCATCTGAGGCCCACCTCCTCTCGGCTCCTTTCCTGGCCCTGTGGTGATGGAGTTGGAGGCGATGCTCTCTGAGTGCTCTGGGCTCTGGCTTCCTGTCTCCTGCCCTCCCCCTGTGACTGGAGCTGGGGATGCCTCAGCTACAGAGCCAGAGAGGGGCGGGCCAGAGCTGCAGGAAGTAACACTGGGACACAGAGAGAATGGCACCATTCGCTCCGCCATCCTCTTTCCAGACGGCCTCACAGCATCTGTTCTCACTTGATCTTGGCAGCCACCCTCTGAGGTAGAGAGGGTTGGTCCTCATTTCACAGGTGTGGTCACGGAGGCCATGACGGGGCGAGGTCTGAGGACACACGGGGTAGCACATAACAGGCTTCCTGTCCTGCCAACGGCCGGTGGGGGCGTCTCTGACCCAAGGCCAAGCACCAGCTTGCAGGCCCCTCCCCTTCTCAGAGTCCTCAGGCGACCAGCAGGCCCGGCGTCTCTACCCGCACATACTTGTCCACATTCAGGAGAAGCCCTCTCTAGAATGGCATGTACCACGTGGGTGACGAAGATACCACCTCAGGCATCCAGCCCTGCCCGTCACACCGTCCACACCCCCGGGAGTAGAACCATCCTGAAGGTGGGGTGAGGGGAGAGGCCCAGAGCCCCTCGCTCAGTGTGCACAGCTGGGGGTGGCTGAGCCTGGCCTCGAACCCGGGCCCTCTGCCTCCCGTGTGCTGCCCTGCTGGCCAGCCTGCCCACGGCTTCCCCCATCACAGTGTCTGGGCTTGAAATTCTGGGTCATCCCCACCCAAGAAGCTTTTCCTTAATTATTCCTGGGATGTACCTTCCACCAGGACCGTGTTTAAAAACCCCATCCACTAATATTCTCCGTGTCAAAAAAGACCTTGTTTGGGGCAAAACATCACAGTTAGCATTTTTAGAAATTGTGAAAGATTAAAAAATTCATAAAGATTTAAAGGACATGTAAGCAGAATTTAAAACAAACTGTCCCTCAAAATGTCAGCCTCGACCTTTTCCCCCCAGAACTCACTAGAAGGTGGTGGGGGAGGGCGGTCAGGGCAGACCCTAGGGAGGCCTAGGAGGCTGGGCGGGAGGCATCCAGGGCAGGAGGGGGTGGGGGCTGGACTCGGTAAAAGGAGGGAATGGTTTCTTTTCCTGCATTCTCCTCTTCAGACCTCCTGCTCTTTTGAACCTTTCCCCAGCCCCACTTCTCTTCCTCCCCTCTCCCCTTTTCCTCCACACTCTTCCTTGCTGGCCAGACAGCAGATCTCTACCTTCCTACCGGCCCCTCCCTCCTCCCTCCCTCCCTCCCTCCCCACCCGCCTTCCATTCCTCACCTTCCATCCTTGCTCTGGGCTTCCTCGGCCCCGGCCCTCGGCCCTCAGGTTCCTCGCCGCCCCCTTCCTGGGCCTCCCCACTGTGCGTGCCCACCCGCTCATGGCCTCTCTGGCCCCTGTCTTCCAGGTCACCCAGACCCCAGGCCACATATGTGAATGGCAGCCTCCCGGCCACACAGCACATCAAGCAGGAGTCCCTGCCCATCTACCAGGCAATGATGGAAGCTCGGGTACCCCTGTCTGCCCACTGCCGGGCCCCACCAGCCTCTGGCCCGCACACGGACCTGGACCTCCCGGGCCGAGGCCTTGTCCACCCTGCACCTTCCTGCTACCTTCTAGGCAGTGAATCCAGCTCCGGCCTGGGCCCCCCACCTGAGGCCCACCTCCCCGAGGGCGGCCTGAAGCGCTGCTGCCTCCTGGGCCTGCCCGTCACCTCCTCAGCCTCCTCCTCACCCTGTGCCTCCTCCGACATCACCTCTATCGTCCGCTCCTCCCAGACTGCTCTGGTCACCTGTGTGAATGGACTCCGGAGCCCCCCTCTACCGGGAGACCTGGGGGGCCCTCCCAAGCGGGCCCAGCTGGGCCCTGCAACCACTGAGAGTCATGAGGGCAGTTTGCAGGTGGAATCCTGCCGGAAGGCGGGCTTCCTGAAGCAGGAGCCTGCAGACGAGTTCTCAGAGCTCTTCGGACCTCACCAGCCTGGCCTGCCACCCCCCTATCCCTTGCCTCAGGTGCCATCAGGCCCGGGCCTTGGAGGCCTGGGGCTGGGCCTGGTGGGGAGGGTGGCTGGGCGGCAGGCGTGCCGGTGGGTGGACTGCTGTGCAGCCTACGAGCAGCAGGAGGAGTTGGTGCGGCACATCGAGAAGAGCCACATCGACCAGCGCAAGGGCGAGGACTTCACCTGCTTCTGGGCCGGCTGTGTGCGCCGCTACAAGCCCTTCAACGCCCGCTACAAACTGCTCATCCACATGAGGGTGCACTCAGGCGAGAAGCCCAACAAGTGCATGGTGAGTTCCCGCGGCCACCAGGCCATGTCCACCCGACCCTCACTGCCTGAGAGGCATGCCTGGGCCTCCTTACCTGGGGACTGGCTGAGACCCGCTGTGCTGAGTGAGGAGGGGAGGAAGATGCTATGGATGTGGCCACTGGTCAGGACGGTCAGTGCACCTGTCACTGGGCACCGTGGCAGAGGGCCCTTCGTACTTGCCGTGTGCCCCTTCCCCACCCCAAGGCATGCTACACGGCCTGGTGTGCACACACACGGTAGGTGGTGACACACGTGCTCTGAGGTCAGAGCAGGCTCGCCAGCCTTCTCCCTTACATGCACACGTTCAGTGTCCCCCGTGCTGATGGCCAAATGAGTCGTGGGGCACAAGCTGTCCTGCTGGGTCCTGGGCCTCCTGGAAGCTCACAGCTTGGCTGACCCTGTAAGGAGCACGAGTCGTCATGAGCATCCAGCTCGAGCTATGGGTCCCCAGGGCAGGCTTAGGGGTATGGCCAAGGGTTAACAGATAAGGCCCGGGAGAGCACCTGCAGTGTTCTGCTGGGGTTTACACACACACACACACACACACACACACACACACACACACACCTGCAGCCACGTGGGCCTCTGGCCATTCTGACCATTTCTGCGTCTGCTCTCACTGGTGGAAATCCGTATCGGAGGAATGTAGGCTTAGTCCCTGGTATCCTCAGCTGAGCACTGTGCCTGCCGCCAAGGCCCAGCCAGCCCCCCAGGAAAAGTGCCTGCCCAGAGGGAAAGGGCTGTGGAGCCACCAGTGCCCACCCATTGGGGCCTGGGTGAGGCAGAGGGAGGGAGCGGTGTGTCTGGGCTGCAGCAGTGTCAGAGCCAAGGTTGATTCCTCCACACCTGCGTGCTGTCACTGTCACTGGGCCCTGCCTGGCGGAGCGCTCAGTCTGGGAAGAGGTGCAGTGGGAACAGGGGCACACATCTGTCCCTGCTCGAAGCCCAGGGCAGCTTTTGTAGGGACCAGGGAGGAGGCAGGAAGCATTGGCAGCTGGCAGCATAAACTCCGTCCTGCTGAGACCAGGTATTCGTCCTTTGGTCCCCATCTGCTTGTGCTGCTGTGAGCTGGGCATCCCCTGGCCCCGCCTGTTCAACGTTGAGGAGGCTGCGTCTTGAGGATGAGAAGGAGTTCACTTTATAGGCAAGTGAGGGGCAGTGAATAGCTGGTGGTGAGTGTGCTGGTGTGGGGAGAGGTGAGAGTGAGCAGGCTGAGAATTGAGGTTACCACATGTCTTTGGCCCAAGAGTATGCTGCAGGGAGAGCTGATGGCCAGCCACTCTGGGGATGCTGTAGTTCACATGGGGTGTCACAACACATGGCTTGCTGAAAGGCATGTTCCTGCTTGGAAGGAGAGGACCAATGGACATCACAGGCCAGGGCTGCTGGCAGACAGAGGGGCCCTGTCTCCCTCTGAGACCCTGGAGCTACAGTCCTTCATGTCTTTTCCGGTGGGTGATCCCACTGGTGTCTGGGGGCCTACGTGGAGGCTACACGGCCTGATTCCCGGTGAGCTGTGGTCAGGGCCTTCTCACACTAGGGCCTCCTGTGTGGAATCACAGCATCCAGCAGTGTCCGTGTTGCACATTAGGGCCCTCAGAGATGATTGAGTCTTTCCTGCCCATTTTCCAGTTTGGTAAATAGAGGACTAACAAGTGGGTCAGAGAAACACAGATTACTCAGTGTAGTCTCAGGATCCCTCTCTGGGCCAGCCTGCCAGGATCTCGCTTGATTCAGCAGACTCCACAGAAAGACACTGGCTTAGACCTGGCTCATGCCTGACTCTGGGTACCCAGACCCAGACCGGCCATGGTCCTTGCTCTGGGGGCACTCATGGTCAGGGATGGGTGGGAGATGGTGTGGAGATCAGTGACAGGTTCTGGGATGGAGTTTGCGTGGGCTCAAGGAGGGGAGGCCCAGAAGGGCTTCAAGGAGGAGGTGATGTTAAAGCTGTGTCTGTACTCACCCATTTAATCTTCATGACTCCTATAAAACTAACAGTTTATACAGGCAAAGAAACAAAGGTTTCAGGGGGTCCAGCTGGCCTTCCACTTGCTGCTATAAAAACACTGCATCTTGCCTCTTTGAGGGTTTGGGGTGATGGTGATCATACTGGCAAGCAGCTTCTGTGTGCTGACTGGGTGCAGGGGCTATTTTAATCGGTAACTCTGTGTGGTCCTCACACTATCCTACGGGGTAGACACTCTTAGAACCCCCATTTTACAGCTAGCGATACAACAGTAGAGGCTAGTAATCATGATAGCAATAATACTAACAACAATAAATAAGTATCTGCTGCCCAGGGTCATACAGCTGATAACCACTGGAGTGGAATTTGAACACACATCTTTCTAAATGGTGGTGCTCTTGTTTGTGCAGATTTTCTCCTGTTCAACTGATGATTCTCTGGGGTCGTGGGGCCAGCCCTGCTGGGTCCCCCATCTGGAGATGGTAGCAGAGGTCTCCTCTGAGCTCCTCCCTGCCCCCAGTGGGAGTGCTCCCCCTTCCGGAGATGCTGGCGCAGTAGGCAACCCGTGGGAAGGGGCGGGCTCCAGCCCGCACCCAGATAAATAAAATCACCCTTCCCTGTAAAATTATTAATTTCTCATGACAGGCCTCTGCTACCATGTGCTGTAATAGACAAAGGAATTTTGGACCCAGAGCCTCTGGAGAACAGGAAATAGATGAGACACTTTGATTGAAGAGTAAATGGCCCACTAAAATAGCAGTTAATCCTTTTATTATCTTTCCAGCAGCCGTTTCCACAGTTCTTTCATGAGGTAAGCCTTCCCACCCCATCCAACTGTAACACTCCGTCCTGCAGCTGGTTTACATTTAACCTAAGTGTGAAGCCTCGCTCCGCAGCAGGCGGCCTCGAGGTGTCGGGGAGGAGCCAGCTCCCCTCTGCCACGCCGCCTCGTCCTCAGCCAGGCCTGGGACCGGGACCCCCCTCGCTGGCCCCCAGGTAGACCATGCCATCCATCCCTCACCCTGCCCTCCCCTGGCTGGTCCCACCGCCCAGAGGAAGCCCCCTAATCTCTTTGCAATATCCTGTTATGGTTCTTACGTGGTCCGAGTTGTCTTAGCCTTATTACATTTGGGGTTTCATCTGCGTTAGGATAGCAAGGTTACGTCCAACCCAAATACTGCTGCGACGCCTCGAAGACCTTAGCTTTGAAAAGATTAATTTCTTGCTTTCTTAGGTTGGCTGTCCCAGACAGTTGGAATTCTGATTGTCTGAGACTGAAGGAATTAGCCAACTGTGTAGTTTGCTTTTCTCCACATGGAGAAAGAGAGAGGCAGAATGAAAAGGAAAACCTCTCATAGCCTTAGGTTTTATAAGAAACTAGAGGCCTGGTGCACAAAATTCGTGCATGGGTAGGGTCCCTAGGCCTGGCCAACGATCAGGACTGATCTGTGGGGCGACTGGTGGGGCAATCGGGGGGGGCCCTGCTGGGACCCGCCTTGGTTGGCATGGCGTCACCCGCTCGCCGGCCCTGCCCCCCGCCGCCACCCATCAGAGCCTGCAGGCTGGGGGAAGCTCCTGCGTTGAGTGTCTGCCCCCTGGTGGTCAGTGCACGTCATAGCGACTGGTGGTTCCACCGGTTGTTCTGCCATTCGGTCAATTTGCATATTAGGCTTTTATTATATAGGATCATAATGACAACAGCCCCTGACTTTTGTGAAGAGCTTTGACCAACATTGTGAGTGTCATGTGGGAACTGTGTGTAGACAGGTGGAAGCCCAGTCTGGAGTCACAAGACCTAGGGCCCTGCCTGGCCCTGCCTCTCACCAGCCGTGTGACCTCAGGCAGGTGACTTGGCCTTTCTGAACTGAAGCACAGCTGGTTATTAAATGGGGCGATAATAGTACCTGCCTTTCAGGATTGTTGTTGGGATGAAAAGAGATGACCTAGGGAGGTACTTAGTTAATTCTGTCCTTCCCGCATCACCTTCTTCCACACGGATCATCTCGGGAGACCCGTAGAGTAGCCCTAGGAGTTAGGACAGGATCATTTATGTCTCTTTCACAAAAGAGGAAGCTGAGGCTTGGCGGGAAGTTAGTGGTGGAGGCTGGCCTTGAGGTCAGCTAATTCCAGCAGCCTCTGCTGTTGGTGAGGTGGGCAGGGCTGTCACGCGAGCCACTGGCCTTGTGAGGTGTCCACCAGCAATGCAGAGCGCCTGCTCCTCGCCTGCTCAGGGCAACTGGAGTAGAAGGGGTGCTGGGAGAGGCACGGGGAGGAGGCTCTGGTCGGTGCCCCCGGTCCCATGCACAGCTGGAGCCTCTAGGCTGGCCTTTCATCCTGCCCAGGTCCCTCCACAGCTGCAGCACACCAGCCACTGGTCCCCATCCCTCTCTGTTATTGACACTCTGTCTCTGGTGCCATTGGACCTGGGGCCAGGGAAATGCATCCAACCAAAAGCTGATCATTATTGATTGACCTTAACCAGCCAAGACACTCGGAACACTCGCCACCTGGCTGGACCTCCTTGCTCATCTCCCAGAGGGCCAGCCCAGGCCAAACTTGCTTTCATTTCCCATAATCCTGGGGCTTCTGGCTTCCTCTTTTTGCTTTGTCCCGCCCCCCACGCCCCTGAGAACAAAACCCTGGGTGCTAGGAGGGGTTGGGGGGAGATGGAGGGAGTTGCTGTTTATTGAGATTCAGGGATTTTTATATTCTGGCTCAGTGTTGGCAATTCCCCATGCCATCTTCAGACAAAACTGGTCAAAACTCTGAGGCCCAGAGAGGCTATAGCACTTCCCAAGGTCACACAGTCTGCCACCTGGCAGGGGATGGATACTGACCATATCTGCCCAGGCAGGCTATGGGCTGAGAGTCAGAGAGAGACTTGATTGGCAGGCTGGGATCATAACTCATGGGAAGTCCTGTGAGAGAAGAGAACTAATATATTCTGAGACATGCTGTGCCCAGCCATGAGTTATCATGCCCGTTTTACAGAAGAGGAAACGGACATTCAGAGTCCACATGGCCTGTTCTGTATCCCCCGGCTCAGCTGCCTGGACCACTCCAGAGGCCTTGCTGCCTTCCACTTACCCGCCTTTGCCCAGCCTCTTCCTTCCAAAGAGTCGATTCCTCTGTGCCTCTTAAATTGCAGCGGACGGGTGCCTGGGCATCTGGCACCTTTCCTGCCCCTCGTGGCCTGAGACCAGCCCTGAGGGTAGGACATATTTCCAGGCCAGCAGCCACCCTGACTCACCTCAACATCTCAGGCTCCATCCTGGGAATTGTTTGGGAGCCTGAAGTATCTGAGCAGGCAGGTCTACCAGGGAAGACAGACCCTGAGAGGCGGTGAGGACCAGGGAGCACACAGCAACGGGCTTCATTGGGCAGGGAGTTTCCTGAAGGGGATGGTTGGGGAAGGTTAGTCAGTGGGAACGTGAGCCATAAACCAGTGAAGGATCCTCCCGAAACACTTGCCTCACCCGAGGGGCAGGCTGCCCCCTGTGCAGGGCCCTGTGCTGGGAGCCGGGGTCCAGAGATAGGACTCTGTGATGGGAGACTTCTGGCACCGTGGGAAGGACACTGCCCTTGAATCTTATGATGTTATTGCTGGACAGTGGAGGGAGGGGAGCCAGGAGCTGAGGATTTGAGGCCTGACACACAACCTTGTCCAAGTCGGTCAAGAGGGACAGGAACGTTATTGAAACACTCGTTGGGTGTTTTTCAGTTTATATAGGGCTTCCCCACATGCATGATCCCAGCCCTCAGAACATCCCTGGAGACTGGAATTATTATCCCCATTTTACAGATGGGGAAAGGGATGTCCATTTCATGCTCAAGTCCAGGCCCCAAGTATATTGTGGGTTAGATTTGAACCCAGCTCTCAGCCTGACTCCAGAGACTGTGTGCCCGTCAAGACCCCAAGCCATCTTCCAGGCAGAGAGTAATCATCAGTCTTCTTACAAATATCAAGGGAATATTCAGATCTGAAACTCATTCAGCACGCCGTGGCTGAGCATCTGTGTGCCAGGCCCTGGGGCTGGCTTGCTCTTGTTGCTTTGCCACAGCCCCACCCCTCCTGAGTAACAAAACCCTGGGTGCTGAGAGGGGTGGGGAAGGAGAGGGAGTTGGGGGTCACAGAAGGGAATCCAAGCCAGTCTGGCCTCAGGGAGTCCTGGTGGAGCAGGGAAACCACTAGACATCAGCATTTAACTAGTATTCCTAGGCCAGTGCCCCAGTCCCCGTGAGGGCCTGCTGCAGGTCCCTGCCTGCGGACACGACAGGTCTTTTGCTCTGTCTTGGAGGAGAGAGTGCTCATGGAATAAGGAGTAAGACATTTCACATAGAAAATAAATATATCACCTGAAAACAAGCTTTCTTTGTGGAGGCTGGGGGTTCTGGAGCGATTAAGAACCCGCGAAGTGGAACATGATTGAAAACCCCCGGAGAATCCTGTTGTAAATGAGCCTAGGGAGGCCAGGCTGGCCCAGCCCGTGCAGATTGTCTGAAGCCCACCGCTTGGGAAATGGGGGTTTGAGCCTCACCTCACTCCAGGGAGGAAGGGTCTGGGTAGGAAAACCTTTCTGGGCAAAAGCAGCCTTCAGGTTGGCATCCAGATGTGTCTCGTTAACAGCCCCTCTGGGGTCTCTCCTGGGATTCAGTCAGTCCTCTTGTCTACTCATTATTAGACGGGCAAGCTGAAGCTGGAGAGGCAGCGCCGGTGGCCCCGTGCCACCTGGAGTTAAGAGTTAACGGTAGCCCTGGAACGCCTGCTTTTTTTCTCCCTGCCCGAGGTCGCCTCTCCTCCTGGACTCCAGCTTCTTTTGCTCCTCTGGGCCTTGGCTTTTGCTGGTCCCTCTGTTTGGAATGCCTTTCCTGGCACAGGAAATGGCTACCCATCCTTCACAACCCAGCCCAGTGTCCCCTCCTCTGCTCCCGTTTCTCTGTCTCCTGCTCTTTCAGAATGCATTGCCCAAGTGTATCAGTGCTTCCTGGTGTGGCTGAGTGTCTGGGGGACCACATGTTCTTTGACACCTGGCCTGACCGTGGAGGCAGAGGAGAGGGCTGGGTAGCCATCTGACCTCTCTGCTCCGAGGCTGTGTGAGGTTGCCTGGATCCTATCCTCCAGAGCAGTTTTCTGTGAAGTCACAAAATTAGAGGGACCTTAAAGATGGTCATGTCCACCCCCTAATCTGGTGCTTGGAAGTTTTTCTGCAAAAAAAGCCTTTACTTGAAACCTGGCTTTGCTATCTATCAGCTGTGGTCGTGTGCACATTGGCTTCTGTCTTCTTACCTGGAGAATTGAGGGAGTGGAACTGTGGTCAGGCTTCTGTGAGATACTCTACATGAGGTGCTCACACGGTGCCTGGCACACAGTGCATGCACAATGGATGAATCTGACTGGTCCGGGCAGTTTGCATTAGGAAAGGAGAAAAGGGAGAGTCTAAAATGGATAGTGGCCACGCTGTTGCCAGTGTCCCCAAAGGAACAAAAAAGGCTGTTTAAGTGCCAGCTCTGCCACGGACAGGCTGCGTGACCTTGGATGGGACTTGGCTGTTCTGAGCCTCAGTTTCCTGAGCTGTGAAATGGGATAATGCATAGCACTCTGAGTTCAGTGGGGACCCAACAGATCAAAATGCCTTTTCCCTTCTTGAAGCTAAGATGCCAGCTCCACAGATCTTGGCTCACATTGGATGCCTTCCTCTTGCCCTTAGTTTTTAAAAAAATCAAACTCAAGCTTTCTGAAGCTCCGGCCTTACGGTCAGGTCAGAGCCCCGAGGCTCCCTTTCGTCATGTACAGAGTGGGAAACTGAGCACCCAGATGGAAATGGCATGCCTGGGAAGGCAGGGGAACTGGAGATAGGTGGCGTTGGAGACTCGTCCCAGCTCTGAGGCTCACTAGCTATGCAATCTTGGACAAGTCCCTTCACTCCCGAGTCTCAGTGTCTGCATCTGTAAAATGCGGCTTGTGCTGCTCACTGCAGAGGAGTCTCTGTAAGGGGTGAAGGGGCTTTGCTCTGCACACTGCAGAGTGCTCCATGGAGGGGATCAAGAGGAGTTCCCAACTCCAAATCCAGTGCTCCTGCCTGGTGTGTTCTTCCCAGTTGGGTTTTCCATCAAGCATGTCACCTGTTAGCCACAGGCTCCCCCAAATGCAATTTCTGGCCTTTAGGCCTCTGCCTGCAGCTCTCCTGCCCTCTCCTCCTTCCCTGCCCAACAGCCCACCCTTACCTCATCCTCCACCCCCTTACTTCCATCTCCACCTTCCACCCCACATCATTCCCATTCACCTTCTGATGCCCACTCCTACCTCCTCTCTGTCCGTGATCCCTCCTTTCCCATCTTATTTAAATTATGAGCCAGGAATTGGTGAGCCAGGGTGGACCAATAGCCAAGCACATAGGATAACCCCTCGGTTTCAAATCTCCGCTCTGCTCCTTAAGCAGCTGTGAGATCCAAATAAGTCACAAGGCCTCTCTGAGCCTCAGTGTCCTCTCTGTATAAAGGGGGAGTGTTGTGAGAATTAAATGAGATCATGTATGTGGAGCACTTACCTCATGCCTGGCAAATACTTGAAAATGCATGAAAACAGGAGCTCTTGTTCCATTTTTTTTACTTTTGAGTCATCAAACCCAAGCTCTTGAAGAGATGAGAATTCCTGGGAGCACCACACTTAAGGAACCCTGGCCAAGTTTTGTGAATGCTGCTTTATGGAATATGAAAAAAATTAAGGATAAAAACACACAACCCTCTGAATTGAATTAAAATAATAAAAGGGTGGGGGGGGAGCTTTTGAATTAAATGTAAATGGAATTGAAATGATTCTCTTATTGGAATGAGAAAGTCAGATAGAATCAACAGTGACTCTAAGAAAGCGTCCAGACCGTGTTTTCTAAGAGGGACATCCTGGCAATGGTAAACTTCTCATGGAGAATTAATAGGCTATGTCTCTGCTGATGGCGGATGGGCTAGCTGAGCCGACTGTGTGCCTCCCTTGGACTGCTGCCGTGACAGGCCTCAGCGTCCTGTCTTCTTCTGTCAAACAACCCCATGGCCTCGGTGACCTCGACACTCTAAGACCCAGAACCTGTGTCTCTCCCCCTCGCCCAGGAGACAGCCTTGGGCTCATCTGTATTTTCTCCCTCTCCCTCCTCCCAACTTTTCAACACAGCACTATGGATACACACTGTGCTGCGTTCAATGCTAGAAGCAGGGGGTGGGGGCAGCATCAGGTGAGGGACGATCTGGTGGCGAAGGGGTTAACCCAGTGCCACAGAGACTTCCCCCAGGACCTCATCAAAGCTGGGCTTTGAGGGGAGGGGAGAAGCTTTTTAGGTGCAGACCACAAGGAAGGGCATTTCAAGGAAAGGGAACAGCATGTATGAAAGTTCTGAGATGTGACAGCCTTGACCCCTGGGGGAAGCATGGGCGTCGTCTGGTGCTTGGAGCGCATCACGTGCATGGGAGCTGGGAACAGAGATGGCAGAGCCTCAGAGTCAGCGTGGGCAGCGTGGACTCTACCTGAGGGCAGTGGAGAGAGTGGTGGAGGGGTTCTGAATGGGAGAGCGACACAATCAGTGTTAACATTTCCAATGCTGGTCATGTGGCAGATATGTTGGTGGGGGAATGGCAGTAGGCAGATGAGGCCATGGAGGCCCAGGAAGGAGCCCTCGTCCCCAGGTTCACAGAGCAGCCAGGTCATCTGCGCCTCAGACAGCAGGGCTTGGCCGTCAGCCAGGGCCTGGCACCATGGGCCAGGCCAGCTCGGCTCAGCTCGGCAAGCCTTTCGGGGCGCAGTGTCTGCACCCAATTCCCTTTGGAAACAGCGTCCAGCACATTTACCAGTGGGAAACAGGAAAGGCATTTCCCATAATGTAGCTCCGTAAAGTTTGCACAACTGTTCTTTGTTTTCTCTCCATCCCCACAATAAATCTTCCTCCACTGCCAGGCCTGAGGCCAGCACGGTCTGTAAGTGATTATGGCGCTGACTCGTGCCGTGCTGCCTCCTCGCCATGCATTCTTCCGCCATGGCTAATGATAAAATGAGAGCCCGTCGCGGGACTCCATGACGCTGCGAGTGGCAGTTTCCACAGGGCTGGGAGGTAGCCGTCCGAAGAAGCACAGTCTGCTCTTCCTCCCTCTTCACACCTCTCTCCCCCCGCCCCACCCCCCCGCCTCTCTTGACAAGTCTGTGTGTTGGGGACATAAGCCTCAGAAGGCAGATGGCACGGTGGTGCTGGGCTGTGCATTTCTTGAAGATGGAATGATGGGACCTGAGGTCTCTGCATGACTGCACCTCTGGGGGTAAGACCAGGAGGTCTCTGCCACCTGTGGAGCAAGGCACACGTCCCAGTAGGTTCAACTCTTTTTGTTGTATCAGAGTCAAAATGCATAGGTTTTTGAGCTGAAAGTAACAGTGGCACCAGGTATGGCAGGGCCCCAGGATGCAGAGTTTGGTGGGTAGCTCCTGCGCTCCGGGAATGCACAGGGCCATGGCAGGATCCCTGTTTTACAGAGGGGTCACCGAAATCCGCAGAGTGGAAGCTACCTGTTCAGGTATCACACCTGGGACTCTACCTTATGTCTCTGGTTCCCTGCTCTGTGATTGTCCCACTGCCCAAAGCTGCCTTCAGCACCCCCATTTAACCATGAGTCTGTGCTTCCCAGAATCTGTTGAACCCCAAGTCTTGGGAGCCAGTTTGGCCTTATGGTGTCATTCTGACCAGGGTTAGTTGCCAGCATAGCAATTGGGAGTCAGGAGAGTTTGGCCCCAGGGAGAAAGACCAGCTTGCTGTGCCTCAGATGCTCCCCCCGCCCACCCCCCAGCGCAGCTCCCTTTCCTTCTCACCCGGTATCCAGGACAGGAGGAGGTGGCTCCTGGAGGCCACAAGTCTGAATGCCTTGTTTGCACTTTGTTTTTGCTGATGTGGAAACTGAGGCCCATAGAGAGGATTTGGCTCATGGAAGATCACAGAGCAAAAGTCATGTAAAGAACCGAGCCCGGTCTCTTGCCTCCCAGCCCAAGGAAACGTCTACTGAGTACCGACTGTGTGCCAGGCCGTGTGGAGGCCTGCATGTGCTGCCTCCGTCTGTACCGTCACTGCCTCCCAGTGAGAGCGCTGGCTGGTGCTGGGTTTGCTCCAGAAAAGAACCTTCCCCAGAATCTCATCTGATGCTGCTCCCAAGCGCTGCGGTGCCCTTTGGCAGAGGGGACCCGAGGCCCAGGGCAGAGAGATGACCCGCTAAGGGCATGTGGCAGGAGGTGGGTGGTGGCTGGCGCGGTCCACATGTGTCAGAATCACCTTCCCTCCCAGCAGGGTCTGCTTCAGGAAGCACCGCCCAGCAGACTCAGGGAGACTTTAACTAGTGGTGGGTCTCAAACATCACACCCACCTGCATGAGAAAAGCATGATGATGGATTGCTGGACAAAGGCCCTCACAGGCATGCACCAACCTGAGTCTTCACTTCCCCTGCCCACCCCAGCCCCTTACTGTCTTCCTGCACTGGAACCACCTGGACTGGAGGCCTCTGTGTCTTCATGTGTGTGATGAGGACTTTGAGTGTTCAAAGCCCTGAGGTCTCATGACCCTGATTCAGTCATTCTTGATAGAGAGTGTGGACCAGGGATTCAGAGCTCGGCTCCTCCTCCAGCTCTGCACTCAGACTGCCTGGTGGTTCTAGGAAAGTCATCAGACACCTTTGGGGCCTCAGTTTTCTCATCTGCAGAATGGAAGGCTTGGACTCCAGGATGCCTAAGATCATTTGTACTCAGACATTCAGACATCCGTAGTTATCTCTCTGCTTTCCTAGCACGGCCCAGGTAGGAGGAAGGAAAAGGAGATAGGAAGGGGCAGGTGTGGGACCCACGCCGAGCTCTCTCATCTCAGGTCCTTCCACACTCTTCTCTCTTACTCCAGCCTCAGTGGGCCCAGGCTGTTCCTCAAACAGACTACGTTTGTTCCCATCTCAGGCTCTTTGTATGGCCATTCTCTCTGCTTGGAATGCTCTTGCCCTAGCCCAGTGGTCGGCAAACTCATTAGTCAACAGAGCCAAATATCAACAGTACAACGATTGAAATTTCTTTTGAGAGCCAGATTTTTTAAACTTAAACTATATAGGTAGGTACATTGTTACTAACTTAATTAGGGTACTCCTAAGGCGTGGGAAGAGCCACACTCAAGGGGCCAAAGAGCCGCATGTGGCTCGGGAGCCGCAGTTTGCCGACCACGGCTCTAGCCCCATCTCCGATGACTCAGGCCCATAGAGGTTTTCATGGAAGTTCGTGTCACCTGCTCCAGGAGGCCTTTCCTGACCACCTGTCTAAAGTAGCATCTTCAGCCACTTTCTATGCTTCATACCGCCTGACATGTGTTTGTCTGTGATCTGTTTCCTCCACTCAAATGTAAGCTCCAAGAAGTCTAAATCTTTTTAGGTTTTGTTTCCTGCTGTGTCTTCGATGTCTGGAAGTAATATGATCAACAAGTGTTTGCTAAGTGATTGAATGAAGAAAGGGAGAGTCTGGCTCAGTGGGGCAGACATGATGGAGTGTGCTGGCAAGGGAGTCAGGAGCCCCTGTAAAATGAGGGCTTTTGCAGCACACTCACAGGGCTGTGGTGAGGAGTTCACAGGTTGCTGTCCAAGAGGCATGTCTGGGTTGGGCCAAATGGGTGGTGTGCCCAGAGAGCCCTGCACAGCGCCTGGTGCACAGTAGGTGCTCAGCATATGTTAGTTCACTCCTCCTACCGCATCCCTCACCCTCATTTCCCTTTCTCCTTAACCTGCGGTATTAGGGTAAAGGAGAGGCCTCACCCTGAGTCCACCAGCTCATGGAACCTCAGACCCAGACAGGAACTTAGAAACTGTCAGGCTCAATCCATTTATGAATTTGGAACCTGAGGCCCAGATAGGAGACGTTCTCATCCGGGTTCCCACGCTATTTCTGGGGCTTGGAAAGAAATACCCAGTCAGGTCCTCCACATAGATGTTCAGTAATTAGCTGCTGTCCCTGCAGCTGTTTATCATTAATTCTGCCTCCACAGACCCTATTTTTACGACCATGGCTCAAAGATAGAGCAAGAGTACAATTTTGTATTAATTGATGACAAAAGGACTATTACAGCCAAGAATGCAGCAGGGAAATGATTAAACTACCCCAAGCAGCTACTCTAAAGTGTGGGGATGGAAAGGAAGTGGCATTTGTCAGGAATGTGCTCTCTTTGGTCTGTGTTGTCTCAGTGACTCTTTTGATGTTAGCATTACTCTCCCATTTGATTGATGAGGAGACTGAGGCCCAGAGAAGTTAAGTGCTAAGATTCAAAACCTGGCCTCCCACTGCTCCAGAATACCATGTGTCCGTGTGTCTCAGTAATCGAGCATGTGCTGATCACCCCATTTTCATTGAGCTCACCCCAGTGGACCCCTGACAAGGCACCTTAATTAGTTACTATGACTCCTCAGAAGCAATCACATGTAATCTGAGCTTTTCAGGAGCCAATCCTTTCACTTAACCTGTTCCAGGTGGGAGTTGCTGAATCAAGATACTGCACCATGAGCCTCATGCCCTACTTCCCGAGCCCTGCACACCGGAAGATATCTGACCTCACAGGTTGGGGAGGCAGAGAAGGGGTGGGGTGTGGGAACAGCTGCCTAGGGCTATGGTCCTGAGACAAGTCCAGGATGGAGGGAAGGACTCTGTAGCTGTGACTACATACACTGGGCAGATGACAGAATGTTGGGGTCCCCACAGCAGGTAAGAGCTGGGTCAGGATTTGCACCCAAGTAAACCAGTCCTCAGGAACACTGTACCCTGCCCTCAGGGCTCCTGGATCCAGGTCCATGTCTAAGATCTGGGTAGTGTGCAATCCCTTATGCAGCAGGACCTTTGCTGGGCAAGTTGTTTCCTTGTTCTGTTTCAGTTTCTTTTTTTTTTTTTAATATATTTTATTGATTTTTTACAGAGAGGAAGGGAGAGAGATAGAGAGTTAGAAACATCGATGAGAGAGAAACATCGATCAGCTGCCTCCTGCACATCCCCTACTGGGGATATGCCCGCAACCAAGGTACATGCCCTTGACCGGAATCGAACCTGGGACCTCTCAGTCCGCAGGCCGACGCTCCATCCACTGAGCCAAACCGGTTTCGGCCTGTTTCAGTTTCTTTATCTGTTCAGTGGGAATTATAATCCTGTCTCATCTGCCTGGAGTTGTTTACTGCTCTTCACTCCATATCACTCTCATGACAATCTCATGGCAATGGCCACATCTTCCCAGTGAGGACACTGGGGCCTGGAGAGGTAGGGTAGCCAGCAGAAGGTCAGCAGTGATGCCTGGGGTCACTCAGGGTCAGTGATGATGCCTGGGGTCACTCAGAGTCAGCAATGATGCCTGGGGTCACTCAGGGTCAGCGGTGATGCCCGGGGTCACTAAGGGTCAGCGGTGGTGCCCGGGGTCACTCAGGGTCAGCGGTGATGCCTGAGGTCACTCAGGGTCAGCGGTGATGCCCGGGGTCACTCAGGGTCAGCAGTGATGCCCGGGGTCACTCAGGGTCAGCGGTGATGCCTGGGGTCACTCAGGGTCAGCAGTGATTCCCGGGGTCATTAAGGGTCAGCAGTGATGCCCAGAGGCCCTTCACCTGCCGCACCTCTCCTGAGTTCTGTTGCCACTTGCCCTCGGGTGGGATGGTGTTTCTCAGGCCAGCCCTGCTCCCCCTCTGCCCCCACAGTGAGCCCAGCTCTGGGCTGGGAAGATGAGGTGTGGTCCTCGGGGGTGAGGAACGGAGGGTCTGCTGCCCGCAGTCAACACCTCTGTCAGGAGGTTCTCGACTCTGCCTTCAAAGCGCCAGCTCCCTAATTGTCTCCACATTGTGCAGCCAGGAAGGTTTGTCCTGACAACGGGCTGGTGCAATCAGCCAGGGATCCCCTCCCAGCCGGCGTGGTTTCAGCCTCTCAGGAGCTGTCTGAGGTGGTTACCGCAGGGTATAAATTAGATTCACCTGGCAAGGCACACTTCCCCTGGAACGTTCTCGAAAGCGTTCCTGTTGGAGGAAAATGCAGAGTAGGCCTGGGCCCTGGGGGCTGGCAGGTGGGAAGCAGGAGCTTCCAGTCCTCCTGGTGAGATGGGGCCGTGAGAGGGCCTCACAGGACCTTCGTGACCCCAGCACTTGGGGCTCTGGCACTTCCTCCATAAAAAATATTTAAAATTACACTTTGTGATGGCAGTGGTATAAAGACAACATTTTCTTTGACTTAAAAGGTTTGTTTTTTTAAATTAAAACACGGTCACAGGTCAGTTGACCCTTGAACAACTGGGGTGTGAACTGCTTGGGTCCACTTATATGCGGAATTTTTCAACTGACCTCTGCAGTTTAAATCCGTGTAGTTCACGGCTCTGTTAACTCTAGGTACTGTGCCCGCTGTGGCCAGTGGCTGTCAGCCAGAAGCGAGGCCTGCAGAGGCTGGGAGAGCTGGAGTACACTCTGGGCGTCGCCCCAACCCTTTCCTTCTCTGAGTTTGTTTCATCCCATGAAGGAGAATAGGTGGAGGAAACACCAGAAAACCCCTGTGGTGTTCTGGTCTGTTCCCTTCTGTTTCAGTCCATTTTGTTCCTTATTATTGAGTTCTTGTCTTCTTTTAAGAATTCCTGGGGCCCTGGCTGGGTAGCTCAGTTGGTTGGAGTGTCGTCCTGTACACCAAAAGGACACATACCTAGGTTGCAGGTTCGGTCCTGGTTGGGGCATGTATGAGAGGCAACCAAATCAGTGTTTCTCTCTCACGTTGATATATATCTCTCTCTCTCTCTCCCCCTCTCTTCCCCTCCCCCTCCATCCCTCTCTCCTTCCCTCTTTCCCTCCATCCCTTCTGCTCTATAATAGATAAATAAATAAATAAACAAATAAATAAACAAACAAATAAATTGGTGAACACGTCCTCAGTTGAGGATTAAAAAACAAAGAATTCGTGGCACCTGGCCAGTTAGCTCAATTGGTTAGAGCAGTGGTTCTCAACCTTGGCTGCACATTAGAATCACCTGGGAATCTTTTAAAAATCCTGATTGGCTGCACATTAGAATCACCTGGGAATCTTTTTAAAATCCAGGATTTTAAAAAGATTCCCAGGTGATTCTAATGTGCAGCCAAGGTTGAGAACCACTGTCCTAGAGCTGTGGTTGGCAAACTGCGGCTCGAGAGCCACATGTGGCTCTTTGGCCCCTTGAGTGTGGTTCTTCCTAAGCCTTAGGAGTACCCTAATTAAGTTAATAACAATGTACCTACCTATATAGTTTAAGTTTAAAAAATTTGGCTCTCAAAAGAAATTTCAATCGTTGTACTGTTGATACTTGGCTCTGTTGACTAATGAGTTTGCCGACCACTGTCCTAGAGCTTCCTTGAAGCCAAGGCAAAGAGGCAGCTTTCTGAATTGCAGGATTCTTATTGTCTGGGAAAGGAAGCAGGCCAGCCAGCGTGTGAATTAGGGCCAGTTTTGTCTGGCTATCAAATCCTCATGAGAGCGCCCTGAAGTGGGAGGCCAGGGTTTGGAATCCCAGCCTCAGTCTTCTCGTTTGTAAAACGGATAATAACGCCAACATGAAAAGATTCACTGAGAAAACACAAAGGGCTGAGCTGTGAGTCTGGAGCAGGCATATTTCTAACGACGCAGCGAGGGCCGTGTGGGGTGATGATTTCCTTGTCCATTCCCAGTGGGCCCACCCGGTCACATAGTAGGGGTACTTCAGGTTGTTCATTCTCCTGGGCCCTCTTGGGCTCTCATCCATCTCCTACAGACGGTGCTTGTCTCAGAGAAGAGATAACAGGCTGGTGAACTGGGCCCTGACGAAGTCCTTCTGTGCAGCGGGTGCTGTGCTGTCCTCCGTGCCCTAGGTCAGCGCAAGGGCCAGCTAAGAACAGCTTCTGTCTGTGTGTAACTGTGTGTGTGTGTGTGTATTCATTCCCGACCATGCACCTGCGCTGTGCCTGTCTGGTGCTGAGTGTTGGCTGCACAGTGATGCTCATGGAGATGCTCATGGTCTAGAGCAGGGCTAGACTCAAGGGCCCCTGTTACAAATCCCTGTGATAAATCCCCTGGGGACCCAGAGGAGGAAGGCTTCTGGAGGGAAGCGAGGGAAGAGTTATCCAGGAGCAAAAGGATGGGAAGGGTATCCCAAGGAGAGGGAACAGCATAAGAAAAGACTGTGAATGGCTCAGAGCATCAAGTGGGGTGGAGAGAGTGGTGGGGAGGGGAGTGGGACTAGCAACAGAGAACTTGATGGGTCAGATGGAGGAGCTCCGGCTCTGTCTGAGGCGGCTGAGGCCTGCGACCCGAGCGTGGGCTGTGAGTGCGTGTGAACATAAGTGTGAGTGTGTGCTTCCTGTGCCTCCGGAGGGCCAACGTGCACACACTCATGCCAGGGGATTACTTAAAATCTCTGCTCCCCTCTTGTTAACTAACAGGTAATTACTTGATTCTAGAGGCTTTTCCAAGAACATGGTTAGTGTCTTTGTTTGCAGTTTCCCAGGGTTTAAAGACCCCTTTTCTCCAGATTTATATAGGTTGCTAGAGAGCACTGTGCTTGCATGTAGTTTTCCATCTTGGCCAAAGAATTCTCTGTGCTGGGCCAGGGTGTCCAGTGAGGGCCCCTGACAAGATGCCAGGGTCAGACGGGGCCACCCACTCTGCCCCTGGAGTGACTGCACTCC
The DNA here is from genome assembly GCF_000147115.1 of Myotis lucifugus. Classification (NCBI taxonomy): domain Eukaryota; kingdom Metazoa; phylum Chordata; class Mammalia; order Chiroptera; family Vespertilionidae; genus Myotis; species Myotis lucifugus. The sequence goes on along the minus strand of NW_005871085.1, from coordinate 7,894,359 downwards.
TTGTTGAGAGGGTACGGGCCCAGCAGCCTGTGGTCAAACCCTGGCTGAACTCAGCCCCCCTCCTCTTAACTATATTCACATCTAGACCCCAGGCAAGGCGAGGAACACAGTGCCCCTCATTAATGGTGCAGCTGGAACCATGAATGTGGCTTGGACCTAAGGGCAAAATGGGGCTGCTTCCTTCACCCCTATTTTTTTAAAAATATGTTTTTATTGATTTCGGAGAAAGGAAGGGAGAGGGAGAGAGGGATAGAAACATCAATGATGAGAGAGAATCATTGATCGGCTGCCTCCTGCACACCCTTTACTGGGGATCAAGCCCACAACCCGGGCATGTGCCCTGACAGGGAATTGAACCGTGACCCTCTGGTTCATGGGGATGACACTCAACCACTGAGCCACACACCGGCCAGGCCCTTTACCAGTATTAGGGACCAGCGCACATCAGCACCTCACTAGCATCCCCAGGTGAGGGGTGGGGAGCTCCGTCCCCAGAACTAACCCCCAAGGGCAAGGCTGTGCTGTGTGACAGGGAAAGTTACTTTACCTTTCTGAAGCTTCTCTTTCCTTCTCTGTGAAATGGTGTTTACTCCAGTTAGTGGGTGTCCCAGAAGCGGGCCCTGAGAGGAGGATTAGGGTACAGGTGGTCTCCCCCTGGAGTGGGAGGGGGTCATTCATTCTTTCAATAGTTCTTAGTCCTTGGGATATGCCCAGCAATGTGTGAAGTGCTAGGGACAGAGGTGAATGGGACCTGGGAAAAAGGCAGGTGGGTGGGGAAGTTGCAGGTGAAGCTGACCAAAGGTCCAGTGACATCTGGGGAAACTGAGGCTCAGAACTGTGCTCAACCAGGGCCTCACAGAGAGTAACCTCGATGGAACTCAAAGCCAGGACCACGGGCGTGGAGGTCAAAGTGCAGATGGCCCGGGTGGGTGAGGCCTGTCCCAGATCACAGCATCCTGCTGTCTGGAGGGCTTACAGCGGGCTGCAGGCTGGTGGAGGGGGCAGTGAGGTCTCTGCACGGGCAAACTGGCCTGCAACAGTTGATGCTCTAATTGTCATTGTCTTGCAGTTTGTGTGATAATTTGTATGGCATGGACGGGGCAGACATTATACCTTAAATGTTTATTCCATTTCTTTCTTTATTTTTATTTTATTATTATTATTATTCCATTTCTTAAAAATCCCCTCAGATGTCAGGCTTGCTGAGTGACCAAGGGGAGACTGATCGCCAGCATTACCCTGAGCTGGCCCTCAGGGAAGGGTTCAGGGTAAGTCAAGTCCATTTCTAGGAAAGCACCGAGCCCTCCTCCCCCTGAGAAGCTCAGACCCTGGCTCCCTGCTGCTCCCTGGCTGCTCCCTGGCTCCCTGGCTGCTGAAGTTCCCACGTGCCTGTGAAGGCCTGTGTTTGTATATGTCTGCCTGTCTCTGGGTGCTCATCACCATGTCCCTAACTATATATGCTTATGGGGTATGTGTGTGTGTGGGGGGGGAAAGTGCACACAGGTGAATGTGTGCACATGTGTATGTCTGCATGTTAGCGTCTGTGGGCACTTTTGTGAGGTTGAGGTGTCGTGTGTGTTGCCCTGAGTGTGCTGGTTTGTGATGTGACCGTGTGTCTGCACGTCTGTGTGTCCATACAGCAGGTGTCTGTGAATGTGGCTCTATGAGCTTGAGGAAGCCATCGTTCCTCCCGGCCAGGGTGGCCAGAGAAGCAGCACTGAGCAGAGCAGGCTGGATCTGGGCCCTAGAGAGGGGTACAAGTCAGGTGGGGGCTTCTCCCCCCACTTTCCTGCCTCTGTTCTCAAAACTCAGGGGGAAGAAGGTGTCAGGAGGCAGGTTCAGCTCAGTCCCAGGAAGACTGCTAACGGGCAGGACCTTCCCGCCCCAGGAACGGAAAGGGGTGAGGTCTCGTCTGGAGTGGGGGGCAGGGGTAGAGGCTGCCTGCCACTTGGCAGTTTTATTCAGCAAACATTCCCTGAAGCTGCCTATTTTATATCAAGCCTTTCTCTGGGCCCTGGGACACAGACATGATGCAGGTTGAGTTGCAGGACCCATGAACTAATGATGATCACCTTGAGCCTGGGTCCCCATGGGAACAATAAGAGCTAAAAGTGATGGAGCTCGTACTGTGGCGGGCACTGATCTCAGCTCACAGTGCATTTGAGATGGGTGCTGCCTTACCAGTGAGAGACTGAAGCAGCTTGCCTGTGGCTCCTAAAGCAAGCAGAGGCAAGGCTAGAAGTGGAACCCACCCTGAGTCAGGAGGACTTGACCTGCCGGCCCCCTCCCTTGCCCAGCTCCAGGCGATGGTGCTGGACAGGGCCTGGAAGAGACTCCTCTCTGTCCCCAGAGCTGATGTGAATCCAAGAGGTGCCCGTGCCATCCGGCGTGCTCGCTGCCAGCCATCCTCTGAGGGCTCTTAGCACTAGGCAGGTTAGTAATCACCTTAGTCCGGAGGCCACTGCACTGCCCACTGAGGATTTTAACCACCAGGATGTAAACATCTCCTGGATGCACGGGGGCTGTGGACCATGGTGCTGCCTCATGCAGTTGCTCTGCTGACAGGCTGGAAAGCCTCACCTGCTTCAGCCCACCTGGGGCCGCAGGGAGAAAGGGCAGCAGAGCAGGAGCACCGGATGGAGAGGTGGGGTGGCCCAAGTCCCTGCCCTGCCACTGTGCTTATTATTAATAGTAACAATGAAAATAGCCAACGTTCACTTAGTGCTTGATACACGCTGACACTGTGCTAAGTTAGGATTGGCTCCCAACACCCCACGAGGGGTGTCACTCTCCCCGCTTTACTGACAGAGAAACGGAAGCTTAGGAAAGGGAAGAGACTAGCCAAGGTCATGCACTGGAAAGACACCAGGATTTGAACTAGTACTGTTTAGCCCCAGAGCCCTTACTTGTGTTTACATTTAAAAAAATTATATATCATATTTGATACATTCGAAAGAATACATGCAAATATGTGTAAGTAATAAGCCGTAGCAAAATGAGCATCCATGAATTTCTGGAACTGCTGCTCATTTTCTGTTTGGCATTCTCTGCTTTCCTTAACATGGTTTCATTACACACATATATATCCATAAACAATGTATTGTTTGGTTTTGCTTGGTTTAAAACTTTACAAAAATAGTATCTTACTGTATGTGGTCTTTGTAATTTTTCACTTAATGTTATGTTTTTAAGATGTTATTGATGTTATTGTGTGCAGCTATTAATTCTTTCGTTTCCACTACTGTGCAGTATTACATCGTGTGAATAATCTAAACTTTAACCATTCTCTTGTTTGATGGACATTTGGGTTGTTTGAGTTTTCTGCTAGTTCACAATGCTGCTGTGAAATTTCTTCATGTGCCTTTTTGGACCAGTGGGAGAGTTCTACTAGATTGTGTGCCTAGAAATGGAATTGCTGGCTCAGAGAATATACGATAGCACCAGTTATTTTTTTTCCAGAAATGGTTGTACCAGTTTTCACCCACACCCACCGTATATAGAAGTTCTGTTGTTCCAATTTCTTAAGAATATTGCATAATCTTGTCAGTCTGGTGGGTGTGAGATGGTATCTGGTGGTGGTCTTAATTTTCCCTTAGCTGATTACTAATGAGATTGAGCATCTTTTCATAGTTTGTGAGCCATTTCTGTTTCCTCTTCTGTGAAATGCCTTTAATGGTCTTTGCCAATTTTCCTATTGGTTGTTTGTCTTTTTCTTATTGATTTATAGGGATTCTTCATATTTTCTGCCAGTTTGTAATTTATATTTTCTTTCTTTGTGGTGCTTTTCTGGAATAGAAGGTCTTAATTTTTTTTTACATTTAATATTATTTTGTATTAGTTTCAGGTATACAGCGAAGTAGTTAGACAACCATATACTTTACAAAGTATTCCCCCAATATTTCCAGTGCTCACATGGCACCATACATAGTTATTACAGTATTACTGACTGTATTCCCTATGCTGTACTTTACTGCCCCATGACTATTTTGTAACTAGCAATTTATACTTCTTAATTCCTTCACCTTTTCCACCAGTCCCCCAATCCTCTCCCCTCTGGCAACCATCAGTCTGTTCTCTGTACCTTTGAGTCTGTTTCAGTTTTGTTTGTTCGTTTATTTTGTTATTTGGATTCCACATATAAGTGAAATCATATGGTGTTTGTGTTTCTATGACTGACTTATTTCACTTAGCATAATACCCTCTAGGTCCATCCTTGCTGTCGCAAATGGTTAAGATTTCATTCTTTTTATGAACAAGTGATATTCCATTGTATATATCTACCATTGTGTTTTTTTAATCTATTTGTCTGTTGATAGGCTGCTTCCATAGCTAGGCTATCCTATATAATAAAGAGGTAATATGCAAATTGACCATCATGCCCTCGCACAAGATGGCCCTTCTATGTGGTCAAAGATGGCCACCACAAGATGGCCTGCAAAGGAGGGCAGTTGGGGGTGACTGGGCCAGCAGGGGAGGGCAGTTGGGGGTGATTGGGCTGGCAGGGGAGCAGTTAGGTGTCAATCAGGCTGGCAGGGGAGTGGTTAGGGGGTGATCAGGCTGGTAGGCAGAAGCGGTTAGGGGCAATCAGGCAGGCAGGCAGGTGAGCAGTTGGGAGCCAGCAGTCTCAGATTGTGAGAGGGATGTTTGACTGCTGGTTTAGGATTGGCAGTCGGACATCCCCCAAGGGGTCCCAGATTGGAGAGGGAGCAGGCTTGGTTGAGGGAACCCCCCCCCCCCAGTGCATGAATTTCATGCACCAGGTCTCTAGTTATAAATAATGCTGCAATGAACATAGTGGTGCATATATTCTTTCGTATTAGTGTTTTGGGTTCCTTCATATATATACACCCAGAAGTGGAATCACTGGGTCATAAGGCAGTTCCATTTTTAGTTTTTGGAGGACCCTCCATACTGTTTTCCATAGTGGCTGTACCAGTCTGCATTCCCACCAACAGTACATGAGGGTTCCCTTTTCTTCACATCTAGAAGGTCTTAATTTTAATTGAGTTGAATTTATTAGTTTTTTCTCTACTTATTTATATCTTTTGTGTCTGTTATAAGAAATCATTCTCTAACTTAATGTCACAAATAAATCCTCTTGTATCATAATAAGAGGATTTATTTTAAGGTTTTTAAAGTTTTACTCTCATTTAAGGTTTTGTATGGTGTGGAGTAGGAACCAAATTTAATTTTTTCCATCTGGATAACATTCATCTAATTGGCCATCCTTTCTCCAGCGATTTGCAATGCCACCCTGTTATATATCACTTTCTATATATTTATGAATCTGTTTCTAGGTGCTCTTCTTCCATTAGTCAGTTTTCCTACCTCTGTATCAGTATCACACTACCTTAAATACAAAAGTTTTTTTTTAAGTTTTTGCTAATATTTAATAGGAAAGACCTTCCCCATACTCTTACTGCAGTGTTTTTTAAGTGTTACTTGGATGTTCTTGGAACTTTTCTTTTCTTAAATTCTTTATTGATTAAATTATTACATATGTGTCCTTATCCCCACATTAACCCCCATCCCCCCCTCCCCCGCTCATGCCCTCACCCCCCTGTTGTCTGTGTCCATTGGTTAGGCCTATATGCTTGCATATAAGTCCTTTGGTTGATCTCTCCCCCTTACCCCCACCTTCCCCTACCTTCCCTCTGAGGTTTGATGATCTGATCGATGCTTCTCTGTCTCTGGATCTGTTTTTGTTCATCAGTTTATGTTGTTCATTATATTCCATAAATGAGTGAGATCATGTGATATTTATCTTTCTCTGACTGGCTTATTTCACTTAGCGTAATGCTCTCCAGTTCCATCCATGCTGTTGCAAATGGTAAGAACTCCTTTTTTACCACAGCATAGTATTCCATTGTATAGATGTACCACAGTTTTCTAATCCACTCATCTACTGATGGGCACTTAGGCTGTTTCCAAATCTTAGCTATGGTGAATTGTGCTGCTATGAACATAGGGGTGCATGTATCCTTTCTAATTGGTGTTTCTAGTTTCTTGGGATATATTCCTAGAAGTGGGATCACAGGGTCAAATGGGAGTTCTATTTTTAGTTTTTTGAGGAAACTCCATACTGTTCTCCACAATGGCTGCACCAGTCTGCGTTCCCACCAGCAGTGCACGAGGATTCCTTTTTCTCCACATCCTCTCCAGCACTTGTCATTTGTTGATTTGTTGATGATAGCCATTCTGACAGGTGTGAGATGGTACCACATTGTCGTTTTGATTTGCATCTCTCTGATGATTAGTGACTTTGAGCATGTTTTCATATGTCTTTTGGTCTTCCTTCTGTCTTCTTTCGAAAAGTATCTATTTAGGTCCGTTGCCCATTTTTTGATTGGGTTGTTTATCTTCCTTTTGTTAAGTTGTATGAGCTCCATGTAAATGTTGGAGATTAAACCTTTATTGGTGATAACATTTGCAAATATATTCTCC
>NW_005871085.1:7876226-7887633 GCF_000147115.1 Myotis lucifugus | reverse complement strand
AGTGCTCAACCACTGAGCCACCCCAGCCAGGCTCTTTATAGTAAGCTCTTGAAGTCAGCTAGTGTCAGTCCTCAAACTTGTTCTTCTGCTTCAATATTGTGTTGGCTATTCTGGGTATTTTGTCTCTCCATATACTTTCAGATCAGTTTATCAATATCCACAAAATAACTTCCTGGCATTTGGATTGGGGTTGTGTTGAATGTATAGATTAAGTTGGGAAGAACTGGCTTCTTGGCAATATTTGAGTTTTCCTAGCCATAAACATGGAATATCTCTCCATTTACAGTGGGGCCTTGACTTACGAGTTTAATTCGTTCCGTGACGGAGCTCATAACTCAAATTACTCGTATGTCAAATCAATTGTGAACGAGTGAGACACGTGATGCTGGGCTGATGTTGTGACATTCGCTGCGCCAACTAGCGGTGGGGTATCTGAAGCTGGCTCATGACCCAAATTTTAGCTCACAACTCAAAGCAAAAAATCGGCCAAGAGAGACGGCTCACATCTTGAAAAACTCGTTAGTCGGGACACTCGTAAGTCAAGGCCCCACTGTATTTAGTTCTTCTTTGATTCCTTTTATCACAATTTTGTAGTTTTCCTCATATACAGCTTGTGCATATTTTGTTAGATTTATACCTAAGCATTTCATTTTGGGGGAGTGCTAATGTAAATGGTATTGTGTTATTAATTTCAAATCCATTTTTTCATTGCTGGCATATAGGAAAGTAATTAACTTTTGTGTGTTAACATTGTATCCTGCAACCTTGTGGCTATTGCTTAATTAGTCCTAGTAATTTTTTTGTCAATTCTTTTGGATTTTCTACATAGGCAATCATGTCACTTGTGGGAAAAAAAGGACAATTTTATTTCTTCTTTTTTAATCTATATTCATTTTATTTCCTTTTCTTGCCTTATTGCATTAGCTAGGATTTCCAGGTTAATGTTGAAAAGGAGTACTGAAAGGGGACATTGTTGTCTTGTTCAACGCATTCCTTTTTATTCCTAACTTGCTAAAAATTTCAGAATATATGAGCGTTGAATTTTAGCAAGTTGTCTTTCTGAATCTATTGAGATTATCATATATATGTTTAACTACTTCAGTTTGTGAATATGGTGAATTAAATTTACTGATTTTTCTGATGTCAATCACTCTTACATTCTTAGCATCTATCCAACTTGATTTATATCACTAAATTCATATTTTTACATCTTTGTTCATGAGTGATACTTGCCTATAGTTCTCCTTTAACATACTTTGCTCATTTGATATTGGCATTAGGGTTTTATTGACCTCATAGATTGAGTTGGGGAGTAGTCTTCTTTGTTCTATTCCTTGAAGAGTTTGTATAACATTGGAATGACATGTTCTTTAAATATTTGGTGAAACTTGCCTACAAAACTATCTGAGCCTGATGTTATCTTTGTGAAAAAATGTTAAACTACTGTTCCAATTACCTTAATTGGCATAGAACTATTAAGGCTTTCTACTTCTTCTGAAGTCAGTATTCCCTCCCCTAGGAATTTATCCATTTTGTATGTTTTCAAATGTATTGGCATACAGTTAGTTATAGTGTTCTTTTATTTGTTAAATATTTGCTGCATCTGTAGTTATGTCTTCTTTTTTATTCCTAATATTACACATTTTTTGTGCCTTCTCTCTATTTTTTTAAGACTCACTTCACCAGAAAGTTTTTCTCTATTAGTCTTTACAAGAACTAATTCCTGGCTTTGTTGGTTCTCTCTATTGTATCTTTGTTTTATACTGCATTAATTTCTCCTTTTATATTTATTAGCCTCTTCCTTTTATATTTTTTTTTACTTTATTTTTCTGTCCCTTTTCTAATTTCTGAAATGGATTGCCTAGCACATTAAGTTTCAGACTTTCTCTTTTTCTAAATAAAATAAATTTCTCTTTTAATGCTACTTTTACTGCCTCTCAGAATTTTTATATGTAGTGTTGACATTATAGTTCATTTCTATTGTAATGCTTTGATTGACCCAATGAGTATTAATTTACAAACACAGGGAAATATTTTTTCCTTTTTGTTATTGACCTCTAATTTAATTTCACTGTCGTTGAACATTTATTTGTATAATATCAGTTACTATGACTGTATAAAGAAGGTTTTTGTAAATGTTCCAATGTTCTTGAGAAGAATGTGTACACTCTATTTTTGTTCAATAGATCAAAAGTCTTGTATTATTCCAAATTTCTGAAGCTTTACTAATTTTTTCTTTGTCTGACCTATTAATAATTGAGATGTTGAAAACTCCCACCAAGATTTGAGGTTTTGCATTTCTATCCATATTTGCAACATCATTAGATTCCTGGAAGTGTAAAACTTTTATCATTAGATAACTCTATTCCAAATCATTTTAATATATATATTCTTTATTAATTTCAGAGAGGAAGGGAGAGGGAGAGAGATAGAAACATCAATGATGAGAGAGAATCATTGATTGGCTGCCTCCTGCACATCCCCTACTGGGAATTGAGCCTGCAACCTGGGCATGTACCCTGACCAGGAATCTAACCATGACCTCTTAGGTTGATGCTCAACGACTGAGCCACACTGGCCAGGCCCCTAATCATTTTTTGTTTAAATTCTACTCTGATATTAATGTGGTTATGACATCTTTGGGATAGCATTTGCATGGCATATTTATTCTATTCTTTAACTTTAAACATTTTCATGTCCTTATGCTTTAGGTATCCTATAACAGGCAGTCCTCGGGTTATGTCAGACTTGACGTATGTTGTTTCGTGGTTACGTCGCCATCTCCTATTTATTTATAAAGAAAAAAAGTTCCGTCATTTCGATGTATGTACATATGTGCTTTATGTTTTTTATTACTTATTTACCACAAGTAAAGGTCAGGAATTGTTATCTTTCTTTAAAATTTTTTTTACTGTTTCACTTCATTACTGCTGTTTATGTGCTCCATGTGAGTGATGTAGGTGCTTATGTAGGTGGGTTCTGGCTTATGGTGAAAATCGTGTTGCGTCGCGCCGTAGGAACTGATCTCTGACGTAACCCAAGGACCTACTGTATAATAAAAGCCTAATATGCTAAGTGTCCGATCATCTGGTTGGCCGTTCAACAAATCAAAGCATAATATGCTAATGATATGCTAAGGCTGCTCAACCGCTCGCTCTGATGTTCACTGACCACCAGGGGGCAGACACTCCGACTGGTAGGTTAGCTTGCTGCTGGGGTTCAGCCAATCAGGACTGAGCGAGATGGGCCAGACACGCCCTGGAGCCCTCCCATGATCCCTCCCCGGCTGGCCAACCTCCCGCGTCCCTCCCCAGTCCCGATTGTGTATTGGTGGGGTCCTTCAGCTTGGCCTGACCCTCTTGCAATCCGGGACCCCTTGAGGGATGTTGGAGAGCCAGTTTCAGCCTGATCCCTCAGGCCAGGCCGAGGGACCACACTGGTGCACGAATTCATGTACCAGGCCTCTAGTGTTTATTATAAGTAGCAAATAGTGGGAGGTGTGGTTGTTTTGTTTCTTTAGCTCATTCCGATGAGCTCTTTTTAAAAGTTTAGTCCATTTTCGATTACTGTGATTACAATGTATTTGGATGTGTTTCTGATAGCTTACACTTTGCTTTCTATTTTTGCTCTATCAATGCTTCCTTTTTTGTTTGTTTATTTTGGCTCTGTATTGTTGTTATTTGTCTTGTTTTATTTTGCTCTTATTGATTAAGGGAAAGTTCCCCCCTCCCACCCCCGCTTAGAACTTTCCCCCTCTGCTGGTTTAGAAGACATGCACTCTGATTCTTTTATTTTAGTGATTACCTTTGAATTTTTATCATGCTTCCCCCCATTTTTTTGCTTTTTAGAAATTTTAATTTTTTTAGAGTACTTTTAGGTTCAAAGCAAAATTGAGAGGAAGGTTTAAAAGTTTTTACATACCCTCTGTCCCCATTCATAGCCTGCCCCATTATAGCAATATCCCCCACCAGAATGGTATATTCATTACAATTTTATCGTGCTTTATTAGCCTAAAGTAATCTAAAGTTAATACCTTAATCCCTTCCCCAGCAATTCAAGAACCTTAGAACACTGTCTCTAATTCCTCCATCCAAATTTATATCCTACTGTTGTGCATATTTTAGTTCTGTCCTTGTTTCAACCACAAATTAGAGAGCTTTATTTTATAAGACAACTAGAGGCCCGGTGCACAAAATTCATGCACTGGGGGGGGGGGGGTGTCCCTCAGCCCAGCCTGCACCCTCTCCAATCTGGGATCCCTGTCACAATCCGGGACTGCTGGCTCCCAACTGCTCGCCTGCCTGCCTGTCTGATTGCCCCTAACCACTTCTGCCTGCCAGCCTGATCACCCCCTAACCACTCCCCTGCCAGCCTGATCAATGCCTAACTGTTCCCCTACTGGCCCCCAACTGCCCTCCCCTGCCGACCCAGTTGCTCCCAACTGCCCTCCCCTACAGGCCTGGTCCCCCCCAACTGCCCTCCCCTTCAGGCCTGATCACTCCCAACTGCCCTCCCCTGCAGGCCATCTTGTGACCACATGGGGGTGGCCATCTTGTGCAAGGGTGTGACGGTCAATTTGCATATTCTCTCTTTATTATATAAGATGTTTGTTTATCTCTACCTATGTATTTACATATTTTAGATATATGTTTACTGAATTTTAGAGAGAGAAAGAGATAGGGATACAGAGATAGAAACATCAATGAGAGAGAAACATCATCAATCAGCTGCCTCTTGCACGCCTCCTACTGGGGATTGAGCCTACAACATGGGCATGTGCCCTAACCTGGAATTGAACCAGTGACCTCTTGGCGCATGGGTCGAGGCTCAACCACTGAGCCACACAGGCTGGGCTACATATTAACAAATATATTTGCTATCATTATTTCTTACAAATTTTAGATTCATTCTCTCTCTCTCTCTCTCTCTCTCTCTCTCTCTCTCTCTCTCCCTCCCTCCCTTCCTCTCTCTTTCTCTCTCTTTCCCCTATTTTGAAAGATAGTCTTTAGAATGCCCAGCTCTAGGTTGGCAGTTACTTTCTGTCAGCACTTTGAAAATATTATTCTATTGCCTCTGACTTCCATTTTGTTGTAGAGAAGCCTATTGACATAATGTCATTCTTTTGTGGGTTATCTATGTTTTCTCTCTATTTCTTTTATGATCTGCTTTGGTGTTCTGAATTTTCACTGCTCTCTAAGTGGATTTCTTTTTTTTTTTTCCTCCTCCTGCTGCTCTAGAAAATTCTCAGCCATTGTCTCTTCAAATATTGCCTCTTTCCATTCTTTGTTGCATTTGAGGCTTTGATTAAAGGTATAGTGTGCCTTCTTATTCTGGCCTCCATAATTCTTATTTTCTAGCTCTGATCTAAATTCTGTGCGATATTTTTTTTTTGGCTCTTCCAGTTCAGCTGTGTCTAATCTGCTATTTCACCTGTTTTGGTTTTTAAAAATTTATTTCATCAATTATATTTTTAATTTTTCGAAATTCTATTTGATCCTTTTCAAATTTCACTGTTGTTTTTGACAGTTTCTTACTACCTGTTCATATTTTGTGATTCCATCCTTTATTTCTTTAAACATTTTGCCTATATTAGTTTATATTCTAAGTCTGATAGTATTAAAATGTGAATTCCTTGAAGAAGGAGGCGTCTAATTTTGTGTTTTGTTGTTCCTTCTGGTCCCGCTCTGCTTGTCTCCTTGTGTGCTGGGTAATTTTGAGTGTGAGGTGATGTGTTTAATCTTCGTCCCTGGGCATTTTGGAGGCCTCCGTTGAACATAATTCCCTCCCTAGAGGATTAGCATTGGCTTTTGCCAGAAGCCAGGGAGCACTCAGAACCAGTCTAGGAGCTGCAGCCCTGATGTCAACACCTGCTTCAGGGCACCCCTCACCCCCTCACCAGTCGAATTTTAGCTCATGCGTCCTTCTTTCATTTCTCCCCGGCCTCTGAGATTTTCCTACCTGTTAGGATACAAGCAGCTCAACAAAAACTGTGTTTTATGCATAGTCTGGTCATTTTGCAGAAGAAGGGTCCAGAAACAAAGCCTCAGTTTCCTCATCTATAAAATGGTCACCAATAATAATAACAGTAATAACAACTACCCCACAAGTTGTCGTAAGAATCCTAGGAAATTATATATGGCAAAGCATCGTAAAAGTGTTACTTTAAGAACAATTGCCATATGTTGTTGATATTTTATATTCCTGAGTGCTTTACATTCACTTTATCATCTAATCCTTCACCAGACCTGGTTCCATCATCACCTCCATTTTACAAACGAGAAAATTGAGGTTTTAAGTGGTAAAGGTTCTTTTGCATCATGGTTATTACGATCATATTGCTGTGTTGTTGTTGGAGGAGGTGGAAATGAGAATACCTGTGAGTAGCCCAGGGACTAAGGGAGTGGAGTGGGGCCTGCCCATTGGCTGAGGGGCAGTGAGGTGCAATGGAGAGTGCTGGACTGCGACGCAAGAGAAAGGGCAGGGTTGTGGCTCTGATGGGTCCCTGCTGGGTGATCTTGAGCCAGCTCAGCTCATGGTCTGGGGTGCTGGCTACAGGAATCTCAGTCTGCTTGTCTCTTAGGAGCAGAGGAGTGAGCGGTGGGGGCAGGAGTGTGTTTCTATACGTAAGTCCCCATGGAGGTGTGGCCCGAGTTGTTCCCTGGTGCGTTTCATTCTCTGATGTCCCCAGGCTCCTTCTGTGTCTCATCTCTGTGGGCAGTGGAGTTCTTGGTGCCTGTTTTCTGTTCCCCACTGAGCTTGAAGGCAGGCACTTGACTCTTCTCGGCTCTTTGTCACCTGGTAAGGGCCGGACACACCACGGGTGTTCAGCAGATGATGGATACAGGACTAAACAGTGGATCTTCTTTACCGCATCATGCGGGAAACAACAGCATCTTGTAAGCCTCTGCAGGGTCACCTGGGAAGCTCACCCCTTCCCGTCCCAGGATTGGGTTCTAGCATCATCCCCCACTGAAGCACTCTGTCGTGTTGCCCTCATAACCACTGTACTTGTCATGCCTGGTGGACAGATTTTTGGTTTGGCACATACGTGCTCTGTAACCCGTCCTTTCTTCATGTGTGACGTGGAAAAAGCCTTTGGGACTAGGCAGCCCTGGGTCCAAACTGTGGCTTCTCCGCTTGCTGGCTCTGAGGACAAATGGCATAACCTCTGTGAGCCTATCTCCCTACCTCTAAAATGGGGAGAGCGAAGCCAGTCTCCCAGGAGTGTAGCAAGATTTTCACACTCTAAGTAGTTCATGGTAAGGGTGAGTTCCTCCCAGTCCCCCTGGTCGGCCTCTGCACTTGCTCTTTGCCGGCATGTTCCACCCAGCAGAACGCTCTGGCTTCCACGGGCCTGAGCGTCTTTGGCTCCACACCTTATGGCAGTGGTTCTCAACCTTCTGGCCCTTTAAATACAGTGCTTCATCTTGTGACCCTCAACCATAAAATTATTTTCATTGCTACTTCATAACTGTAATTTTGCTGCTGTTATGAATCGTAATGTAAATATCTGATATGCAGGATGGTCTTAGGCGACCCCTGTGAAAGGGTCGTTCGACCGCCAAAGGGGTCGCGACCCACAGGCTGAGAACCGCTGCCTTAGGGTGACAGCTCCGTGGCCTGCTGGGTCCACCAGCTCCCTTCGGCCCCAGCCAAGCCCAGCATGTTCTTAGGCTTCCCCAGTGCGGGCCGGGCCCCCACGCCAGGCCTGTTGCCCTAGCTCTTGGCCGGCTGGGAGGGAGCTGCCAGCCAACTGTTTACCTTGGGAGCATGGTCTCCTCTCTGGCAGCGTTTGCCAGCCGTGGAGTGAGGGCAGATTTATGAACTTGGTCACACAGAAACTATTTAAGGCTCTGGTTGGCCAGCAGTAATGTAAAGACATACAGTGCCTGTTTGAGAAAAGATTGCGTTTAGGTGCCCACACTTTGGTCTGATTTACAGTGTAGGCCAAGGATCCAATTAGCGTTCACAGCCGTCTTTTAGCTGAAATCCAGTGCCTTCCAGGATTATGCAGACTTTCCAAAGCCTGGGCTATGATGAAATTATAGCTGAAGGCTCGTAAAGTCGTTCACCGTTTATAAATGCAGTATATTCTTAACTGCCCCGATGCTCAGCTTACCTGCAAGGCCTGGAGCCCTTGTGGTCTAGCTCTTTGTTAAAGTGACCCCAGGAGATTATTGGAAAGGAAGACCTGGTAAGTTCTTCCTGCCTCTATACGAATTGCTATGTGACCTTGCGCACATTGTTTAACCTCTCTGAGCCTGTATTTCTTCATGTATAACTTGACTAGAATGGCAGCATGTGACTTAGGAAGGGTACTAGACACTGCCTTATGGGAATCAAACTAGCTAATGTCTGTAGATACCTATCACAGGTCCTGGCACACAGTAGGTCTCAGTAATGGAGTGTATGTTGGAGTTTCTATAAGGAACAAAAACCCAGTTGGGGACTGGCCTCTTGGCTGGTACTATGCCTGGCTGCCTGGTTGCCTGGCAGGGGCAGAAGCAGGGGGCAGTAGAATGTAGTATATTACCTGTGGTCCTTCAGGCAGCAGGGCCTGGAATGGGTGATGGATGGGCTGGGTGGATGCTGTACCCTGGAGTCAGACCACAGACTCATCAACGCTACCAAGGGCTACTTCTGAGCAGTCTACTGAGCAGGCTGTGTGGTTGAGGCCTTCTTAAAGCACCTTCTGTTTGCACAACTGCCCCAGTGCCCAGCACAGTGCTGGACTCATAACAGGCCCTCAAAAATGTGCTGCAGTCATGGTGAAGCCAGCCAAGCTGGTATGCCCTTAGGCCAACCAGACCAACCCAGACCCTGGCTCCAGTCTTCCCTAGGGCCCCTCCTGTCCTCGCTTCAGCTTCTGCCCTCGGGACATTGGAGGGAAGCTGATATCAGGTCTGCGTGTGGACAGGTTTCTGACGATCAGAACTGTCCACCAGTGGAAACTTGTCTCGCCAGCAGGGAGCGAGTTCCCGTCACTGAGGTGGGAGCAGGCTGAGTACCGCGAGGGGATTCATGGCCCAGGACAGAAGAGCAAAGAGATGCACACTAAGGACGTCCTGCATATACAGGGTCCTCACGGGTTCACCCAAGGGGGAGGTGCCATGCATTTGCTCGCTCACTCAGCTTTACTGAGAGCTCCTCTGGGCCGGTGCCGGGCACCATGACATGGAGGGACAGCCTTGACCTTGCCCCAAGCCTGGTGGGGAAGCCACACACTAAAGCAGGGGAAGTAGACATGTGGGTTAGCCCGAGAGGTGGGAGCTGGTTCGGAAGAGAGGTGGGGACAGTGTGCGGGAATGAGTGCCATGTTCTGGGATTGACTGGGCGTCTGCTGGGCCAGACTAGACAGCCCGGGGTGGAGAGCAGCGGATAGGAGGCTGGAAAGGCCAGCTGGCTGGGGCTCACAGCCTAAACGCACACAGAGGACTTGGGGCATTGTCTGGAGATCTTGGAAGAAGTGCTATCATCAGTGGCTCTTCAGAAGATCACTGATAGTGACAGGAGGCTGAACCCCAGGGGATGGCATCCAGGGTGACCCTGGGCTGCCCTCCCCACACTGGGCCCTTTGAGAGTGTCCCTGTGGCTCGCCACCCCTCCACGCGCTGCTGCACTCCCTGAACCCAGGCTCCAATCACACTGTTTACACATCATGTGCGTTTGACAGTGTGCCCTTCTAGCCTGACAAGCAGTGCCCATGCAGGCCTGGCACTGCCAACCCTACCGGCCCCATCCCTCCTCATCCAGAGCCCCGGTCCCCGTCTTATTTTTGGCTCCGTTCTGCTTTGATTTGGGCTCTTCTAAGGATGTTTGATTGGCAGTAAGTGGAATAAACCATAAGCTCATGCAAAAGGGAAGCTTATTTGTGTGTTTTCTGCTGTTCTGTTAACAAAGACTTCAGAGGGGCATATGGAACGGATAAGGGATTATTTAGAAATCAGAAATTTTGCAAGAGACTGGAAAGAGCTTGACAAAAACCATTTAAGTACTATAACGTGCTTCATTTGAAAAAGGTATATATTTACTTAGTCTGTCTGATTTTACAGGAAGTGAATTAAGGAGGCATTAAGAAATGGGATTGGAGTGACAAGATATTTCATGGTTGCTGCTTGGCGGTACCCCGCGCCCATGTGGTCTACTCTGTGTCTGTTTCAAGGTCAGAGGCTGTCAGAGGCTGGGTCAGAGGCTGTCCTCCCCACCGGCCTCAGCCACAGGGTGTGGATGCTCTGCATCTGGGTACCGGCCGCTCCCCACCCCTCTCCTCCAGAACCCCAATAGGCTGTGTGGGCTCGTCTTTGCTTCCTTACATCTACCATCACCTTGAGCTGCTTGAGTCAAATCCCAGTTGCTACTCCTACTTGTACCTGAGTGACATGGAAGTTATACGGTGCTCTGTGCTTCAGTTTCTTCATCTATAAAGAGGTGTTAGCGCCCCCGCTGGGGCTGTCTGGGTCCGTGATGACAGAATGTATAGTGTCCAGGGTATCCAGCAAATAAGACCAAAAGAAATCACTTGTTTCCAGTCCCAGCCCTGGCCGCAGGATCGCCTTGGGCTTAGAGAGGTGAGCAGGGCTGTGGTGCTGGCCTGTGCTGTGCACACACCAGCTGAGCTCCCGGCTGCTGTCTCTGAGGGTGGCCACACGGGCTGTGGGCGGTGGATGAGCATGGCCCGCAGCTCCTCCCCAGCAGGGAAGCAGATTCTCCGCATTTTGACTGAGTGCTGCTTCCCAGTGGGCCTGGCCCCAGAGTTGAGTGTGAGCAGCGGCAGGGCAAGGGCTTTTATTTCTCTGGTGGCTCCTGAAGCCCAACAACATAGCCTCAGTCCCATGGCCCACATGCACACACGCCCACAATATACCTGCACACACGGCGCACGACGTCTCTTCCCGTTGGGTCCCTGCTCTGTTCTGTGCTGCAGGCAGAGGCAGTGCGCTGCCTCCTCCAGCCGCTCAGAGCCACGCCAAGGACTGAGGTAGAGGAGCTACAGAATCAGTGCGGCCCAGGAGACCATCTTAGAGCAACACACTGCTTTGTAGGGGAGGGAGTGATCTAGTCACTGAGGGGGGAGGAGGGCGGTCAGTTTTTGGATTTGAGAGTCCCTGTGGAGCTTTCTGGAGCATGCCAGCCCTGCGGTCGCTGAGCCTGGAGAAGCCACAAGTGGGCAGCACTCAGGTCTGCCCAGAGAGAGCTGCAAGGGCCGGGAGCTGCCAGCCCCTCTCAGATCCCCAGGTTTCCTGCCTTTTTCTTCTTTTTTTAAAATATATTTTTAGTGATTTCAGAGAGGAAAGGAGAGGGGAGAGAGATAGAGAAGGAACAATGATGAGAGAGAATCATTGATTGTCTGCCTCCTGCATGCCCCCTGCTGGGGATCGAGCTGGCAACCCTAGCATGTGCCCTTGAC
>NW_005871085.1:7870359-7875038 GCF_000147115.1 Myotis lucifugus | reverse complement strand
TATTTTTAGAAAGAGTTAAAGGGAGGGAGGAGGGGAGGAGAGAGAAACCATCGATGTGAGAGAGACATATTAATTGGTTGCCTCCCCACACGCGCCCTGACCCGGGAATTGAACCCTACAACCCTTCCGTCCTAGGGCCTGTGCTCTAACCCACTGAGCAACCAGCCAGGGCAGACATTATCTTCTTTATTTGCCTACTTGGTTGGTATCTATGTCACCCCAGCATATGAACTGCACAGGGGCAGAGGCCCATATGTGTCTTATTTATTCGCCCCTGTGTCCCCAGCGTTTTATAGGTTGGATGGATAATGGATGATGGATGGGTGAGTGTGTGCATGGATAGGTCACAGTTGGATGGAGAGCTGGTGGATGGATAGGAAAAGGCTGCCTCAGGTGGGGGCACCATCTCAGCAGGTGTGTACGCCAAGGGCAGTGGTCCCTGGCAGGGAGCTGTGGACTGGATTCCCACCAGTCCTTCCAGGCCTGGCTGTGCTTTCCTGGTGTACCTAGAGCTGAAACACAGCCTGTGTCCATCAAGGCTTCCATGGTGGGGTTGGCTGTCTCTGCCCGGCCAGCCAGTGTGGACCAGCTGGGTGGGGTGGAAAAAACAGAGAAGAAGGGCAGAAAAGGTCGGTGGTCCTCCTGCTCGGGCTGTGGAATCAGCTCGAATATCAGCTCTGTGTTGACTTGGTTGGGACTTGTCCCCAGTTGAAGGCTTGAACAAGTTGCTTATTACCTCTAAGCTCAGTCTCTTTGTATATAAAATGGAGATAACACTAGCACTCACCCCCCCCACCCCCCCAGGGTTGTTGATTAAATGGGCGTCTCCTTTTCTGTTGCTGGATAGTTTGTCTCTGCATGGCCAACTTCCTCCTTCAGGGTTGATGATAAAAATAGAGCCCTAGCCGATTTGGCTCAGGGGCTAGAGCATCAGCCCATGGACTGAAGGGTCCTGGGTTTCATTCCAGTCAAAGGCACGTACTTGTTGCAGCTTGTGGCCCTGGTCAGGGCCCATGTGGGAGACAACCAATCGATATGTCTCTCACATTAATGCTTCTCTCTGTCTCTCCCCCTTCCTTTTCACTCTCTCTAAAAGTCAATGGAAAAATATCCTTGGGGGAGGATTAACAAATAATAGTAAAATATAGAAAAACCCTCCTAGAGATAGTCTCACATGAGGCTGCAGCCCTGGTCCAGCCAGCTCTTCCTCCTGCCTCTCGGCCTCCAGGAGGGATGGAGGGGGGCCTGCGGAGCATCCCTGGGAACCAGCGAGGGGCTGACAGGATGGATGGTGGAAGGGGGAATGTTCCTATTAGGCCATGGAATGTTTGCTTTTCTCTCTAAGAGCTGGTTGTGGTCATGTAAATCACCCTGGAGGAAAATCAGAGGGTCCTCAAACGCATCTGTTGGCTTTTATAAAAAAAAGAAAAGAAAAGAAAGACAACAATCTTTGTGGTTGGCTTAAAAGTATTTTAATCACCAATGAACAAGGGAAGAATAAACCCCTGGAGCAGGCAGGAATGTGGCCAGGGGACCTGAGGAGGAAGCCTGGTGGGGGCTACCCGTTCGTCTGCCACCTGGGTATACCCCCCCGCCCAGTGCGGAGCCAACCTGTACACAGGGCCTGGGTGCAGGATCACAGGGACCTGCCTGGTCCCATTCCCATGGGGAAGCACTCTCCCCCCATACACTTTAAGGTCAGGGTGCGCAGTGAGGCCCGAGGAGCCGGTAGAGGAGAGTTGGGGGGGGGGGGCATGGGCAGGGGCTCAGAGAGTGTGATAGACTACACCTGCGTGTGTGTGGAGCGTGGAGGGGATTAGGAGAGAGTGGGTATATGTGTGTGTGTGTAATTAGCTCTGTGAGGGTATTTGGGACTTGTTTGCAGTGTGATTGGAATGTATACAGTTGCAGAGTACATATTTGGGATTGTGATTGGGGTGTGTAAGGGATTTGGTGTGAGATGGGGAATTTATGCAGTTGGTATGTAATATATTGAGGATGTGGTTGGGGGAGTATATGGTGGAGATGGACGTATACCCATTGCATATCCCATGGACCCCTGTATACATCTAGACCCAAAGCATACTCAGAACCCCCAACACCACATTCAGACACACATTCAACACCCCACACCCAATATATTCTCCTGTAACACACTCTCAGACACACTTCTCCATAAATATGCATGTGTGTGTGTGTGGTTGGTGAGTGTGTATGTGTATGTATTGGGATTTGAGTTTGGAGGACACATGGTATGTGCCTATATGAAGGGAGGGTAGTTTGAGAATGTGGTTGAGTGTTTGGTGTGCAGTGTGTGTTGGGTGTATGGAGCTGCATTGGGTGTTGTTTATGTGTGTATGTTGGTTGTGCATGTGTGGTTAAGGCACACATGTGTTAGGAGGAGTTTTTTGGGGAATCTGTTCTGTATGTACATGTGTATTGGGTATGGGAATGCGTGTTGGCATTGGGTGTGTGTGTGTGTGTGTGTGTGTGTGCGTGCGCAGGTGTGGGACGTCGGATGTACGTGTGTGTGTGTGTTGGGTGTAGGAGTGTTAGGGTAGAGATCACACTGGCTGTGGGAGATGAGCCTTCAGGCCTGGCCCAGGCTGATTGAACCCAGGAGCCTATAGCCCCCACTCCCTTCTCCTCAAGTCAAGGTGCCAACTAGGAATATTCCTGGGAGAGAATGAGAGCAAGCAGGGCCTGGAGGGGTGAAGAGAGCACTGGGCCCTTCCCGGCGGAGGGGCCAGAACCTCCAGGGAAAGCAGTGACATGAGGGGGTCGGGGGGAGGGAGATCAGAAGAAGTGGGGATAATGTCAGGCCAAGGAGGAAGAGCAGAACAGGCCAGACTGCAGAGCTCACAGATGGAAGAGCCCCTGGAAGGGCAGTGTGGCCAAAGGGGCTCCGTGAATACCCACAGGGTCCCTGAGGAAGGCAGCCCCCCGAGAGGCTTCAGTTGGTCCCCAGGCTCTGAGTGACTGTTTGACCTGCCATCCTCCCTGCACTCAGGGAGGCCACAGGGCAGGGGTTGTTACCCATTTGACAGAACACCAGGCCGAGGGAGGAAGCAGCCTGAGGCGTGGGCCTTGGAGGCGGGACTCCTCCTCTTCCACCTGAGAGAGGCCTCCGTCCTGTCCTGCGTGGGGTGCTGAGTGTAGTGGACCCTACAGTTCCCAGAGTGCTGCCTCCTCACGTCCCCGGGCTTCCCTGCACCCTGAGTGGCGGGTGTTTTGAATTTCTTTGTATGAATGGGACATACGCTAGAAATGGTGCAAAACTAAATAGAGGGAGCAGATGACTCTAAACCCCCAGGGAGGGAAGTTTCCTTTGGCCGGTTCCTGCCCTGCGGGACCTAGTGCTGAGCACATAGTAAGTGCTCAGCAGGGGCGACTTCACATTTATCGCCAGGATTTGAGAGTGAGGAGGGTCCGAATCCTGGTCCAGCCTCATCTCGGGTGAGGTCTCCACCTCTCTGTGCTTCAAGCCCCCAGGAGGGTTGTGGAGAGGATTCGTGACAACTGGCATTGGTACATTTAGCATTATAGCTAAGAAATTCCCCGGGATTCCATGGAACATCATAACCATCGTTCTTCGTAGCAGTATTACAGTCCGTCATGCAGACTGGGGCACAGGGTACTTACTCAGCCTGCTCACACTGTTGGATATCTACGTTATCCCCGAACTTCCACTATTCCTAGTTCATAACAAAAATATTTCATTAACTATCTTCTTGCATAAAGCTTCTCTGATCTCCAGCCTGGGTGGTCACCCAGAACGGAGAAATCAAAGGGCGATTGGGACCTGGCTCTGTGAGTCCCTGTTTGCTCTCTGTACAGTCACAGCTAACCCTACGACCCCTGCGGGCACGACGTCCTCCCCGCTGGGCCTGCGGTTCCCAGCACTGCCTCCTGCTGCCTGGCCCAGGCTGATGCAGGGGAAGGCCAAGGATGCTCACTTGCTAATGTGTTAATGGGCGAGGCTCCCTCTGGTGCTGGCAGCTGAAGACAGCACCGTCCATTATGTACAAGGGGTTGGTTCCTGAGCAGAGACTGGTCTCTTCTGGGAGAAAGTTCCCTTTCCCCCCAATTTAAGCATGCATAGCTGTACTGGACCTGAATCCTTCCTAAATAAGTCAAACCCAGACCCCCCAAGGTTGGCAAAAGAGACAGAATCTGGTGTGTCCCTGGCTCCTGTCAGTCCCCTTTGAGGGGCTCTTGCTGCCCTGCCCCGTATCAACTCCAGGAGGCACGATGACATTCCCTTAAGGCCCCGGAGCATCCGCTTTACCCTCTCCTGGATGGGTGACCTGAGCAGGCACTGCTCTGTGACGCTGTTTAGTTATCTGTAATGTGGGGGTGATAGAAACAATAGCAACAACCATAAGAATACCCCGTGGAGTTGTTGTGGGGATTAAAACACTTATTACCCATAAAGCACTTGAAGCAGGGCCCAGCCTATAGTAAGCACTCACTAACTGTTAGCTGTTGTTATCCTTCGCTCAAAAAATGACTTTACTTTTGCAATCACATTTCTGATAAGGGACTTGTCCCCAGAATATGTTAAGAACCCTTACATTTTATTTTTTAATTTTTTATTTTTTGTCTATAATTTCTTTATTGGTTAAGGTATTACAAATGTGTCCTCATCCCCTCATTAACCCCCAACCCCCCCCCCCCCC
>NW_005871085.1:7831464-7868305 GCF_000147115.1 Myotis lucifugus | reverse complement strand
TTTTAAATAAAAAAGAGCTCTTCCCTGCCCAAGAGGTGCGGTTGGGTGGGAGAGGGTGAACAAGGGTGGCTGACCCCGACTGAGCAGATGGTTCTAGCCAGAAAACGTGTCCTGAACCCTACTGTGTCTCCAGTCCATTGGTGGGCCCTGGAGTGAGAGGCCAGTGGTGGGACTAACACTATCCTGTGCCTGACTCACACCCTAGCTGGTGGGAGAGAAGGACACAGATGCAGACATTTAGAATCTTAGTCCTAGGGGCTGTGATGAGGGAAGGACAGGGCTGTGGGACCCCAGAGGAGCCTAGCCCTAACAGCAGTGAAATCGAGGAAGGCTTCCTGGAAGAGGTGGCATATGAGCTAAAGCTTGGAGGATTTTGCCAGGCGAATTGGCAGGAGAAGGACACTCTAAGTAGAAAGTGACAGGAGCAGAGCATAGTGGTGTAGGCTGCATGGAGTGTGACACCCATCTCTAGCATGTTGTATTGCTGGGTGGAGCCCTTTCCCAACCCGAGGTGTTGGGCCCTGCCCTCTCTTATCTCTTTTGGCCCTTACAATAAACCTACAAGGAAGGAGTGTTAACTGTTTTCCAGAAGACAACACTGGACCAGGGAAGCTAAGTAACATGCCCAAGGACACAGTCAGTAAGAAGCAGAGCTGGGACTTGAACCCAGGTCTGCCTGACCCAAAACCCACACCCCATCCAGCTGGTTCAGAGATGGGTGTTGAAGGAGCAGTTGCTCCTTCCTGCCCAGGCCTGTGGCTCAGACCTGCCTGAATGTCCTCTGCCCTGGGACTGAGCCCGCCTATCACCACTATTCAATTAAACCAGCCACTCTGTCTCCTGAGACTCCTCAGCCATCACTGGTCCCCTCGTGTGGAACCCTGTGAGGAGTCCTCTGTGTCCCTAGTGCATCTAGTGGGGTCGGCCTCAGGTTTCCTGGTGCAGGTGCACAGCTGTCGTCATCATGTGCTTCATCCCAGACGTTTTGAAAGTGGGTCACCATCCATGTCCTTTTGATCTTTAGTCCCCTCTGGAGGCCATCGTATTGTCCCCATATATTTATGCAGAAGCTGAGTTCAGAGGGGAATCCTTTGTTCATGTCACATAGGGCAAGAGTGGGCATCAGTCCAGACCTGACTCAGATCTCGCTGGCCGTGGAGGGTGGGAGTGTCCCACGGTCCTGTTACCAGGACAGCTCACCCAAAGTCACTGCAGGACTAAGAAGGAAATTTAGCTCTGAAGCTCATATTTGTCTGTGAAGTGTATGCTGCCCTCCGTGACTTTTTAAAAAAAAACAAAAAACTTCAACAAAACAGAGTTCTATAAAATATAAAGCAATAAGTATAATGTATCAAAAAGTAGAAAGTAGTGAGCATAGTATAAGAATAAAGGAGAAGTTCCCCTTAACTACACTGCTCAGAAACTTTCCCCAGACTTTCCTCTGTGTATGATAATTATATTCTTTACTAGAATGGAATCATAATACCTTTACTGTTCAGTAACTTGCTTTTTTCACTAACAGTGTATTTTGGACATCTGGCAATGTGCACTTAGCTGAGTGAGTGAGGAAATGAATGAAGGGCCAGTGAATTAGTGAACTGCACAGTCTGCTCTCTGGTGCCACTGGACAAGTCAGACTTTGTGAGCTGCCAGACTGCCTCCCAGAACCAGTAGCCTCCCTCTCTCTCCTGCCACTGACTCCCCGTGCCCTGTAGCCTTGGCCCCATTTCTCCATCTATGCAGGGGGTTGTGGGTGCCTGATACTGATCCTCCATAGCCCCGGGAGGAGCTAACACTACCTCCTTACCATCCCCCTAATGCCAATGACTCCCAGAGAGGTTAGGTGGTGTCTGCCAGTCACAGAGTTGGAGGGAGAGGGGATTTGAACTCAGGCCTGGGTGACTTTGGAGCACTCTGTACGACAGAATGAGCATGCAAGACAGGAAGAACCTGCCCTAAAAAGGAAGCCAAAGTTGGGTGCTGGGACTGACCGGCAGACCCTGAGCAATGGATGAATGGATTACTCTGACACACGTTTCTGTGAAAGAGAGGGCTAAGGGGCTGCTTGGCTATAGGAACCAAACAGCCCCATTCACCTGCCTCCTTAGGCTTTTATTGTAACAACAGCTTGAACTAAAATTAACTATTAGACACTATCACCAGGGTAAGCATCCTTGAGAAGACACATGTGCCTGTAGTCTCTTTTAAGCAAGAACGTTTTGAAGTCTAAACATAAAGATTCCAGTAAAACACCCGGGGCTCAGACTTGTTTGGAAAAGTCAAGGCAGGATCTGCCGCCTTCGGCAAGGTCCCCTTAGAGGCCCCTGACCTTTCGGAGATTCCTCCTTACAGACTTTCCAACCAAGCCCTGTGCTTCCCCACAGTTGGGGGTCAGGAGAAACCTTAACAGCCTTGCCTTCTCTAGGCTGCCTCAGTGTCCCCACCTGTAACGCGAGGGCCTCTGAGAGCCAGCCAGCACAGACACTGTGAATCTCAGGTTCCTGTGCAGCCTGGTCCAACCACCCTGCTTTTACCCCAAGGCCAGAGCAGAGCCAGCGAGGAATCTGGCCCAGGACCTGCCCCAAGGCCCAGCCTCTGTAGAGGAGTCACTATTGGAGCTGAGCTCTGACACCTGAGGGAATTCCAGGCTGAGGGAACAGCATATGCGAAAGCATAAGAAAGTATAGGAAGAGCTTAGGAGTCAGTGTAACTGGAGCCTAGAGAGGAAAGAGGAGCTTGAGGAGCCAGGCCCACAGATCCCCCTGGTGGGGGGCTGGGAACAGCAGGCCCAAGGCCTTGAGTTGTATCCTGAGGGCAGTAAGGAGCCATTGGTGGGTTTTGAGCAATGACCGGGACATGTTTGCAACTTGTAACTCTCTCCAGCTGCAGGGTAGATGGTTTGGGTCGTTGGCTAGGGTGGAAACATGGAGGCCATAGAGGAGAAGGGCAGGATGGGCATATAACTGGCACTGCCATGAGCAGAGAGCCATCGAAGGCCCCCAGCCCCACTCAGGCTCCCAACTTGCTTCTCCCAGGATGGAGCCATGGACTCATTCTCAGTCCTCAGCCTCTGCTGGCAACCAAGAGCCCTGGTTGGGCCCAAGTGCAAAGCAGCGATTTAAGTATTGGTGCCCAAGTCATAGCTGAGTGCCTCAGCACAATGGCATCCTTCTCTTTTTGTCCTCCTTCATTTTAGAAGCCAAAGCTAAATGTTTTAATTTTACATGATTCCTGACATATGCTAATGGGTTCCAGGTGGCGCCCTGAGTGGGCGGTGCAGCGTGGCCAGGCCAGGCATCGGCGCCGGGCCTGCTCCCAGAATGCCCTCCTGCCACCTGGGTTCCCAGAGAAGTGCCTTGCGGCGTGTTTTCCTTGAGGACCCCTTCCTGCTTTATCATCTAGTTATCACTCTGTTTCCGTTGGGGTGGTGCCCACAGCATGTTTCTCCCTTGCCCACGGATGGAAGGCTCCCACGAGGGCCAGCGGGCCCGCCCGTCCCAGCAGAGGGCACCGCTTCCCTTCCAGGCCCTGGGGAATCCTGGGCATAGGTGAGGCTGGCCCCTCCCCCAGACCCTACCAGCGCTTTCCAACCTGCTGAGCAGCGGGAGAATTTAGGTCTTAAGGGAAATGTGTCCCCAGAGAATATACGAAAAGCGATGCAGTGGCTGTTCCTGCTAGTGTTGTCTGGTGACGTGAAGCATTTCCTTCTTCCTTCTGGTCATTTCTTTCCCATGGCCGACTGTTTCTCAGTCTGCAGTCCACTCTGCTTTTTGTTGAATGAGAACAGGGGCAGGGGCTTTGGCGTCAGACAGCCCTGGTTCAGTCCAGACGCTGCCCTCACTCCTTGGCTGCCCTGAGCCCAGGCTCCGTGGGAGCCTCTGTTTCCTCTGTGAGAGAGTGACACGAGGCTGACTCGGGGCAGCTTTCCTCCCTTCTCCCTGCTCCATGTCCCCGTGAGGGGTCAGACAGTGGAACCATTTATTTATGTCAGGCTGAACCTGCTGTGTCCATGAATTCAAGTGAGAGAAAAATAAAATGTAACTTGAACGTTTTCCTCGACTCCCTTCCTATTCTGAGCACCCAAATTACGGGTAGCACAGCTCTGCCTCAGGTCCCATAGGCTTAGTTAGGGGTGTAGCACCCCCAGGGCTTACCCCCAGGGCAAAAGGACAGAAGTCAGAGCCTCCCCACTTTCAGAGACCCTGTTGTTTACACGTGTCTTCCTTCCCCTTCGTGTCCCTATCCCAACAGGAGCATCGCTCCAGGGGCAGGAGCCAGGGAAGCTTGGCCCTCCCCACAAGGCTCTCCTGCCTCCCCTGATTGGGGGGCTCCCCGCCTGCCCCACACTTCCCTCAAGGCTCATTTGTTCTTGGTTCTTTCATTCATTAACAGATATTCACAAAAGCCTGCTCTGTGCCAGGCCCAGTGTTGGGCACTCTCAGAGGGGTTTATGGCAGAAAAACTGTTTGAAATGTTAACGGTGCGTGACTCATTTCTGTCTCCAGAGTTCTTTCCATTTGGCCCTGAGGCTTGGGGTTTTGAAACCCCAAAGCCAGGCACTCACGCCTGTCTGCTCTGCTTTCTGCAGTTACCTCTTCCCTGCGGCACTGGGTGGATGCACAGTGCTATTCTGTATGTACCCATTTGATGGATGAGAACTGAGGCCCCGCAGGGAAAGGGACTCCCAGGATACCTGGCCCAGGGGGCTCCTCTGTGGCTGAACCAGCCAGTTGCCCACTGTAGCTGATGCCATTTGCACAGCGGGGCAGTTGGGGTAGCGAGGCATTGGCAGCAGGTCCCAGCTGCTGAGAAGCCGAGTGAGCCTCTGTGACCCGGGCCTGCCTCTCTCGGGGTTGCTGAGATGCTGGTGGGAGGAGGGATGTTCTGCAGACTGAGGCACTGGTAAGGTTTGCCTCTGTCTCTTCCTACTTCTTGTCATCTCTATCTCTATGGGTCGGATTCCATTTGGTGTTTCTGTTTGTGTCATTGGTTCCTACTTGCAGTTGACCTTCCTTCACTAGGTCCAGTGTGAGCCGTGGGCT
The DNA here is from genome assembly GCF_000147115.1 of Myotis lucifugus. Lineage (NCBI taxonomy): Eukaryota > Metazoa > Chordata > Mammalia > Chiroptera > Vespertilionidae > Myotis > Myotis lucifugus. Next base: position 7,863,263 of record NW_005871085.1, on the reverse strand, counting down.
GTCACCGTTCCTGCCATTCACCATTACTAAGCACCCACATGAGCCCAGTCACTGGCCCAGGCCAGCCGCCTGGGGGCCCCTGAGCCGGTCTGAGGAGGACGGGAGATTGCTGAAGCAGGCCAGTCTGGCCTGTTTATCCCACTGGACCCCAGGTGGGGGGGAGGGGTGAGCTCCCAGAGGCTGGGCCAGGCCCCAGCCAAGGCCCCAGGGCGTGGGCAGGGTCTGCACGGAGGGTGAGCAGTGAGATGGACAACCTCAGCACGAGGGTGGGGTTCAGGCAGAACCAGAGGCCTGGTGTAGGGAAGGTGGGGGGTGCTGAGGCTTGAGGAAAGGGAGGGCTGGACAGGTGACTAGAGGGGTGTTGTAAACAGAGGACACAGCCTGGGCAAAGGCCTGGATGTGGCAAGTATGGCCTGTGGCAGGAGCACGGGGAGGCGGAGTGGGCCTTAGGCCAGAGGTCAGCGGGGCCAAAGGGTGACCTGCAGCCCTGCCATGGTGTTCTCGCAGGCCACGTGTGCCCTCCCCAAAGCCAAGGCGGTCCAGGACGGTCCGGAGGTACAGTGGGCCCAGCCCTCCCGCCTGCAGCTCATTGTCACCGCCCGGGACTGGCTGGATAGGGTGTGAGGATGTCCTCACCTGCTGACCTCACGGAAGCCTTTTCTGGATGTTGTCTGGGTGTCTCCTCCCTGTGCTCCCAAGCTACCAAGAGGCTCACCGTGCTGAGACTGTGGCCCATTTCCGGCGTGTGCTGTGCTGTGCCTCAGGCTGTGTCCGCGTGTCTGGCGTCTGGGAGTTTGTATGTTCGTGCCTATGGTGGGGCCTGGGGCTTGAGTGTCCTTGGGTAGATGCTTGAACGTGTGTGCGCTGACCTGTGTGTCTCTGTGACATGAGTCCTGTGTGTAGGAGTCAGCGCTGTGTGTTGGTGCCTGGGACTGACTTTGGCACGTGGCTTGGCAGGAGGAAGGTGTCAGAGTAGGTGTGTGTCTGCATTTCCGGGTCTGTGGCTGGTGGCTTGATGTGTCTGTGAGCCCTTCTGTGCCGCCTGCTTTCTGGGGGCCCGGCTGCTAGCCGAGCTTCTCTCCACATCTCAAATGGTGTCTAGCCACCGCTCGGCCCTGGGAGCGCCTCCGAAATGCACCAGTCTGCTTGGTGAGCAGACTCAGCCCCCATCTGCACCTCCTACTTTGGGGGACTCCACACACCCCTGGGAGGGTGGCCTAGGCACAGGAACCCATTTCTTGCTTGGAGAGGACTTTCTGCTGGAGAAGGGACCAGCCCAGAGCCTCAGTGTGGTCCTGGTGAGGAGCGCCCACCCCACCGTCTTGGAAACCTCATCAAGGGCAGCACAGGCTGACCAGCTCTGGGAGGGCGTGTCTCTGCTGTGCCTCCGGCCCCTCTCCCTCTGCCTCTTCTGTGTCCCCACCCGGTCCCTTGGCCTGCAGCTTCTCTGGATGGTGTGAGGGCCTAGACAGTTGAGCTGATGTGAAGGGCTCCCAGCTGGCCTTGGATCTTAGGGCACCCCCTTCGTCACGGCTGCTGATGGCACTAGTGTGGCCCGGGGCACAGAGCTCGGGCGCTGGAGGCAAACCCAAGCTCTGGGTTCTCTCCTGAGCTCTGGGGCCCTCACACGTGAACTCCACGGGCCTCCCTGTCTGCCTCTGTAATGAGGGGGTTGTTGTGCTGGCCTAATGGGATGGAGGAGGTTTTGTTAAGGGAGAGTTTGGCACAGTTTGGGGTACATAGTAAATGTGATTGCTGCTGCTACAGTCCTAGTCTTCCTCCTGCACACATCTGCCCCATCATCGCTTATTCAGATGGCGCTGTGCACCCAAAGCTGGACCAGACCCTCAAGAAAAGAGCAAGTAGGCCAGTGCCTTCCAGCCACACCTCCCAGGACTCCCCACATTTGTCCCTCCCCCTCCTGCCTCAACCTCCTCCCCCCAAGGACTGGCAAAGAACAGGCTCTGAGGAGACCCCATGGGGACCTGCTGGACGGTAACCTCAGGGCCAGAGTCCCCCTCCCAGGACGTGGGGTGAGGAACGGACCTCCGCTCCCTGCTGGCTGGCCTTTCGAGCTGGCCAAACATAGAATTGTTTGACATCTTGGAGAAGGGTCTGGCACCACACAGTTCTCCCATCCAAATCATTGTTGCAAAGTAAGTTAAAAGTGTACAAAAATGGGAAGCTGATCCCCAAATGGCCTGCCAGACTGCTGTAACCCAATATATTTTACCCTTAAACCAGAAATGTGTTTGTTTAGAAGCAAGTCACTGGCAAATGCCAAAACTGGAGGCATTTCCTCCCCTGTCCCCACCCGCGCCTGCTCCCCAAAACCCCTCCTTACCCTTTGTGCCGAGATCCTTGCCAGAGCATGAGAAACCAGGGCCTCCTACTCTTTGGGCCATGTCAGCCGCAGGGAGGAAACTTGACATTCATTAGGCACCCTGTGTGCCGGTTCCTGCGCTGGGCATGTCCTCTTACTTCTAACAGCCGTTTGTGGTAGCCCTCATTTTAGAGAGAAGGAAAATGAGGACAGAGGTGGGAGGTGACTTGCCCGAGTTTGAGGCTGTTGGTGGGGCCCCAGCACAAACCTCAGCGTGACCTCATGACCTTCAGCTTAGAGCAGGGTGTCCCACACTTTGCATGTGAAGCAGCGCCCTCGATCCTTCCCCAGGGCCCCGTGCCCAGCCCCAGCTGGCACCGGGCTGGGCTCCCCTGAATGATCTCGCTTAGCCCTGCTACCCATGGGGGAAAGGCTCGGGGAGGGCAGATTCTGACATCGATCCAGTGCCCGGCCCTCCCCCAGCCAGAGCTTGAAGGGCCCTCGGGCTTGGCCTGGAGGGGAGGAGGGTGGCCGCTCCCCGGCTCGGCTCCGGGATGGCTCCCCCTGTCTTTCATCTCCTGCCCTGGGTTCTGTGAGCTGCACGCAGCAGTAATGGATTGCGGTGGACTTCTTCCAATTAGGTTCTGACTCTTCCCTGCCTGTTACTGTAAAACTCCAGATGGTCTAGGGCTTCACGGTCGGTTCCCGGGTATTTCCCCCGTTATTCTCATCTTCTTTGGTAACACGCCCCACATGTGGGGACAGGCCCTGTCGAGCCTCTGCGCTCCGTGCCTCAGCGGGGCTTTCTCCGCTGTGCCGCCTCGATCGTCCTTTCAGGGCGGCGGCATCACCTCTCGCAGGGGCCAGGCGGAAGGAGGCAGCCTCCTTTCCTGCGTTGGCTCTGCGAGTCATGGGCCTGGCCTTCACCTGGGAAGGGAACCCGGGCGGCAGCCCAGTTGGAAATCGGTAATGGCCCATAAGAGCCAGCCTTGTGTTGGTGCTTTCTATAGGAGCCCCTAAGGCAGTGCCAGAGTGGGTAGGCCACATGTAGACAGCCTTGCACACTACCTGATGTCAGATCCCAGCTCAGCCACTTACTGGCTGTGTGGCCTGGGGCAAGCGATGTCACCTCCCGGAGCCTCAGTTTCCTCATCTGCAGATGTGGCTGGGAAAGAGCCTCACCAGCTGGGCGAGCCTCATAAATGCAGCCCCCACAGCCCCCACCCCTGAGAGGTGCGGGCGGGTGTCACCCAGTCCCTTACATCACTCCGAACTCACCCCAGTGTCACCTTAGGGTAGATTTGAATGTTTACGCATGTTAAGGTAAATAATAAGAACGTTACACCCTTTCTTACATTGTTTCTGGACTGTCAGATGTCCCTTCTGTTTGTTTCCCCTCCCTGTGTACCCCCCACCCACAGCCACCCTGTTACCCCTGGCACGTGAGCCTTGGCTTCTGGCCACACAAGTCTGTTGTGCATTTGGTTATTGGGCCAGGACATTGCGAAGTCACCCTCAACAAGAGGTATTTCTCTGGGCGGGCACAGATGGCATGAGGGCCATGGGCCACAGGATGCTACATGTACCGTGGAGTTCACAGAGAGCACCCACACACACCTGGGCACAGGTGTGCCCCTGTCACAGATGAGGAATCAGGGCTCTGACAAATGAGATGAACTTGTCCAGGGCCATCCAGTTGGGAAGCGTGGAGGCCAGACTCGCATCCAGACGTCTCTGCTGCTGAAACACAGCAGGTGGGAGATGGAGAGGACAGGCCCCACCCGTCATAGAGGGACTTGGACAGACCGGTAGGTGCAAGTCTTTGGTCTGGATACCTGGTATCATGTGGGGGTGGGTTGGGAGGGGAGGAGGTGGACAGCGTGAGCAGTGCTGTGGGAGTGGACCAGGTGAATGAGAAGAGCAGGCCGCCGGCGTGAAAGATGTTTAAGAGGTGGCGTCGCCCTGGCCTGGCGGCTGGTTGGGTGCAGAGGCCTGGGAGGGGGAACAGGCTCCTGGCTCCGGGGGAAGATGGCAGGTCAGGGCTGGGGAGTCCAGCACAAGTCCCCCAAGTGAAGAGCTCAGGTCGCCCCACTTGCTGGGCCATATCAGTGATGTGCAGGGTGGTTTCTGTAGAGTCCTTTGGCATCGCCACCCATGGGTTTGAATGGAGGGAGCCCCCAAACGCCATTTCCACTCCCACCTCTCCTCTCCCTGCTTCCTCCACTCTGGCTCAGCAGATCCTTAGCGTCTCCAGAACATGCACCCCCTTCCCTGTCTCCTGCGCGCCCCCTCTTTTCCCTCCGTTTGTCTAACCACCAATGGGGAACCTTTTTTCTGCCAAGGGCCATTTGGATATTTAAAACATCATTTGCTTAATATAATTCACTCAATATAAATTTATGTTGCTATGAAGCAAGGTCCTACGTTTATTGAATGTCGAGTCCGGCCTGCGGTTGCCTTGGCAGGGCCAGGCCAAATGCTTTCTCAGGCTTATACGGCCCACAGGCAGACGTTCCGCACCCCTGGTCTAAATCCTGCCTAGGCAGCAAGGCCCAGCTCCTCCGAAGAGGTTTCAGTGGTCCCCTGGGCTCCCCCAGCTGGTAGCCCTGTGACCAGCCCCTTCGTAGGTCTTAATACATTTTCTCCTGTTTTGTGGTCTTTGTTGCCCTAAAGTCTCAGCCCCCGGCTGCCAGGGGGCAGCTGAGTGAGGCAAGAGGATGTGAGTCAATGAGCAAAAACATGAGAGGTTAGTGAGTGGGTGAAAGGAGTGGGCGGGTGGAAGGATGGAGGGGTGCATGACAGGAGTGAGGAGGGCAGCTGACAAGGTTGGGGGTCATGGAGGGGAATGAACCAGAGGCTTTTAGAGCCACGGCTGGTCCAGTGTTGCTGCCTCATGTTGAAGATTGATGGGTCACTTCTTTCTAGAAAAGATGGCAGGTCGGACTGTGGCTTAGTCCAGGCTTCGTGCCCTCGGGCACAGTGGGAGCATTCCCCTCCCTGCCCCCTACGTACAGATACCTAACCCTTGCGATTGGCAGGGGGCATCCCAGGAGGTCTGCTCTGCAGGGTTGCACACCTGGGCACTGACAGCAGGGGGAAGGGTCTGTCCAGAGCAGAATCAGCCCTAGGACCTCAGGGAACAGGGGTGGGAGAAGAATGCCAGGAAGGCCGCCCTCTGGTGCAGACCCCATGGCAGCATCATTACACCCTGGGTCACAGTGACCTTGCCTGAGGGGCCCATCCTCCACCCCCTACAGGGAAACAGGCCCAAAGTGAGGGATGTGCCTATTGGCTCCATTTCTGCTCCAAGATCCACATTTCCATTCTGGCAGCATCTGTACCCCATAACCCAACAGTGGTGGGGCCCCTCTCCCTGCTGCCCACCCAGCCCCCACTCAGCTCATGGGCGGAGCCCTGCAAACCATCCCCACCCTAAAAGTCTGCCACGCTCTCATTGGACATGGAGGCTGCTCCCGGCACCCAAACGGTCCCCATGAGCTTGGCATGGCAAGAGTGTTAGGGCAGACCAGTCAAAGGCCTCTGTTCTTTAGCTCTGTGGGTCCGTGAAACCTGAGGTGGAGCAAGGACAGCCCAGGTCTTACTGGGGAATAAGGTGAAGGGCTAAGGAGTAAGAGGTGGAAACAGGACATGGGAGCCCATCACACCAGTGGGACATTATACACACGCCCGCTCCAACTGGGCAGAGGGGCAGCAGGCCTGGGAGCGGCCACCCCAGGCAGAATGCTGCTCCACTCCTTATTTGCCCTGTGACCTTAAATGATAGTTACAACGACAATATTGGGCAGGAACTTGGTGTCCAGATAAGCACTTACTGTGCATTATTTCATTCAGTCCGTGTTTGGTAGAACTCACCTAATTTTACAGACGAGGAAACCGAGGCTCAAGGAATTGAAGGGACTTGCTTGGGATCGTTCCTCAGTGGAGCAGCCAAGACCAAAGCCCGGTCAACCCACCCGAGTCTGTGTGTGTGATCTCGGTGCTGGTCGCCCCTGCCCTCCCCCCCCCCGCCCCCTCAGTTCCTGACAGTGGGGAGGAGTAGTTGTCACACAGAATGTGGAGAGGTCCGAGATCATGCGAGTGACAGCATCGGGCCGAGCAGAGCCAGCACACAGGTGCTGAACCCAGGAATGTTCCTGTCCTCATCTCTGCTCGTTCGCCCATCAGTGCAGTTGTGGAATGGGGAGGACTGCAGGGACCACACACCCACAGGGCCCCTGGCATGACTGGGATACTGGCCCCGAGGGGGCGTTACTCTGCCAGAGGTCCCCGCAGCATCCTCACCCAGACCAGTCCCGATGGGCAGCACCCCTTTCCCACCTGCGGCTACCTCTGGTTCTACCTAGAGAGACAGCCACCCCCCCACCCCCCATATCAGGACAGCCTGCTTCTTATACCCCAGCTTGCAACTCAGCTCCGGGAAGTATCGAGGGCAGGACAAGGCATGGGCACAGGGCACAGGCACAGGCACAGGTATGGGGTACCTTGATGAACACTGGAGGGAGGAAGTGCGCTCACAAGGGCACATGCACCCCCAGGCCCCGGCATCCCTGTTCTTACCCCCATTGGATGGCATGTCTAACCCACCCTTTGCTCCCTGGCTGAGATGCCAGTCCTGCCCCCAGCCTGGAGGCATGGAGAGCAGGCCACAGTGAGTGTGCAGGGAAACCTAACCCATGCGTGCAGGGTGTGGCCAGGTTGGGAAGGTTGAGCAGGGGGAGTAGATGTCTGCTAAGTGGAGGGAGGAAGGACAGGGTCCGGGGGAAGGAACAGCTCAGCCAGGCCTGGGTGTGCTGTTCAGGGCAGTTCAGTAGATCCCTCCCTGTGGCTACAGCACGGCACCTGGTGCATGCAGGTGAGAGGGGTGTTGGACGACTGTGAACAAGCCACAGACCCAGGGCTTTTGAAAAAAATGTATGAATTAAATTGTCAGTGAGTTGGAAGGGAAGGTGTCTGAGAAGGGGCTCAGCCTTGGTCTGGTAGCAACCGTGCTGGGACAGAGGGCTGGCCAGGCAGGCTTACAGACCCTGGAGGGGAGGAGATGACACACCGATCTTGAGAGTCAGGTGCGCTCCGCGCCCCCCCCCCCCAAACTACAAACTCAGAGAAATCACACAGCACATGAGAAGTTATTGCCCTTCGGCTTCAGATGCCTGCCCTCCCGGCTCGGGCCAGAGAGGAATAAAGGGATGAGCTGAGGCCCCCACCTCACATTGGGATGAACTTGGCACAAGGCCATTGGGGGAGAGCAAGGGGGCAGCTTGTGGCCTGTTTACTCCCCAAAAAGGGTTTCCTTATGGTTTTGATACATGGAAAAGGCACAACATCTGGAAGTAGGAAGCGGAACAGCCTCTAAAGCCGCTGTGGGCGGCTTGCCTTGGACCAGCCCCCAGGGAGCTCGACCCGCACGTGTGGCCGGGCTTCGAGGGCGAGGTGTGAAGGGAGCTCGCCCAGGCTGGCCGTTGTCTCTGGGTCCTGTCCTCACCTCCAGGGCACTTCTGGCCTGGCTTCCACCCCGGCATCGGCCCCACCCCACCACCTCTGCCTCAGGTCCAGCCCCAGCGACCATTATCTATGGCGCCACACCTGCCTCTCCCCCCCAGTCCCCTGTCCCCGGTCACCAGCTGCCAGTGTGTGTGTGTGTTGGGGGGATCTTCCTCAAATGCATATCTGACCCGTGTCCTCCCTTCTCAAGGCGCTTTCGTGGTCCCTGTCCCCAGGGTGGAGTCCTGCTGTCAGAGCCCCCACTCTCTGGCCTCTGATCTCCTGTAGGGTCCTCGCTCACTAGCGCCCACCCCACACTCTCACATGTACCCTACACCCAGCCACAGAGGGGCCGCCACGGAGACTGCCCTACCCGCACTGCGTGCCCCATGGCCTGCCTCCCCTCGGCCTTCCTCTTCGTCGCCTCCTCTTCCATGGTGTCCTGGGCATTGCTCAGGGCTCAGCCGGGATTGAATGGAGCAAATGCACAGTGTTGGCGTGACTGACTGCGTGTCTCGCCCAGCACATACCGCCCCCCGCTCTGTGCTGCATCTCCATCCCCAGGCGGTGGGAGCCGCCTCTGTGCTGCTGCCGCCTCCACCTCCGGGACAACTGTGGCCACTGTGTGCTGCTCCGAGGGTGTGCGCGCCTCCCCGGGCTCTGCCCTCCTGGGGAGGGGACCCAGGTCTGGGGTCTCTCTGCCTCCGCCTCCCCCAGCCTGTGTGGGGAGTGACCAAGGTGCTGTACTGCCCAGATGGGGACACGGACCTCTCAGGGCTGAGAAATGGGCTTTAAAGCTGGGAGGTGGGGGCAGAAAGGAGCCAGTGCCCAGCTCAGAGAAGGGGGAGCCACGTCTTCCCAGTGTGGACACAGGCAGGGAAGCCCAAGCGGACCTTTGCGGGAGCACTGGCCCCGGGGACACGGCTGCCTGGCCCAGAGGCGTGGGGTACGGTGGTCCTGATCTGGCAGGCAGCCCAGCCCTGGCCTAGGGAGGGAAACCCACGGCTCCAGAGAGGGAACTGGCCTCCTCTGGTCGTCTCCTCCCCGAGGGTCCCTCCCCCTGCCCTGCCCTGGGAAGGCAGCTGCTAGCAGAGCCCCCTGGTGTTGGCATCCGACGGGGTCTGTGTCCTCTTTGCCTTGTCCCAGCCCTGTGGCCAGCACAGGAAGCCTCGTCCCTGAGTGGGGGTGTTGAGACCCAATACTTCATAGTTGTCAAACACCCAGCACCAGGCCGAGCAGGTGCGGGTCAGTGTTGGTCTCCCCTCACCCACGACAGCTCCAGCTCGCTCCAGCTCTGCGGGGACACCGCAGGCAGTGGGGAAAGCAGGAGGGAGGGAGCAGGAACTGGTAGACCACCTCCGCCAGGTGTATTCAGCTCCTCTAAAGACTCGGGGCATTGATGGATTGTTATTAGAGAGAGGACAGTCCTTGCTGAGGGACTTGCACAAAGACTTGAAATTGCCTGGTGGGTCCTGTTGTTTCCAGTGTGTGGGTGGGAGCCAGGAGGGGCAGGAAGGGGTGCGAATGCCCGGCCCAAAGGACTTTAAGCAGAATGCATGGCAGGGTGGAGAGGAGGGAGGGGTGGTTAGGAGTTAGGGGGTTCCAGGGAGAGTCGGGCCTGGGCAGTGGCTGTGGATCAGGGCAGCCTGGGGCCACAGGGGGTGCTGTGTTTGTTGCTCTCAGTCCACCCCACCCCCTCTCTGACCAGCGCCTCGGGTGTTGGTGCTGCACCCACTGCACGCCCACTGCCCAGCATGGGGCCTGGTATGTGGGGGGCATTGGACGGCTAAACGGCCAAACGATTAATCAAGGACACTGAGTGTGCAATGTGGCCACTCTTCTGACAGCGGTCAGTGTCGGTGCTGCGCTCCGGTGGACAGAGCCCCTGACAGCCAGGGCCCTGCCCCTGGGATCTCTAATCGCCCTGAGTGGTGGCCACAGTCTCACGTTTGCAGACAAGGAAATGAGGCGCAGGGAGGTCAGGGCTGTCAGACCGGGAGCTGCATGTGCTCCAAGGTGCCCTGCCATTCGGCCGTCCGGGCTGGCCTGTGGCGGCAGCCATCGTTCCCAGGTGCCACTGGGGCAGGGATCCTTCTGGACCCACAGACGGAAAGACCACTGTCTTCTGCAGCCCAGAGGCCATGTCTAAGTCAGGGTGCCCTTTCTCTGGACCTACCAGGGCTTCCCAGATAGAGTCTGGGCCCTGAGCACGTCACGGGGAGCTAACCGGGGCCTGGAGACCTCGGGCAGGACGGATGGGGTGTGAGGAGTGGGGAGGCAGAGGATGCTGGGGGCATGTCCAGGTTGGGTGGAGGGCCCTCCGGGGCTGCAGAGCGCCCCTCACCAGCCTCTCCCACAGTTTGAAGGCTGCAGCAAGGCCTTCTCGCGGCTGGAGAACCTCAAGATCCACCTGCGGAGCCACACGGGCGAGAAGCCATACCTGTGCCAGCACCCGGGCTGTCAGAAGGCCTTCAGCAACTCCAGCGACCGCGCCAAGCACCAGCGCACCCACCTCGACACGGTAGGCCCGAGGGAGGCTGAAAGGGAAAGTGGGGGGATGTGCACACTCCCACACTTGTCTAATGCAGGCGGGAGCCGGGGCCTGCAGAAACCCCACTTTCATCCTGAGCCCAACTGACATTTCAGGCAGGAGGACCCTTTGGGGAGAGAGGGAATCCTGTCATTAGAGGGTGTACTGGGTCCCTGGCCTCTGTCCACTAGTGACCTCCCATCTCCCACTGTGACAACCCGAGGTCTCTCTGGACATTGCCAAGTGTCCGGGGGAGGAGATAGTAAAGTCTCCCTCAGGTGAGAACCACTGTGGGTTCTGCCGGGGCACCAGCATCCTTGCACCTCCTAAGGAAGAGGCGGGCTCACCATCCCACATCCTGTCGCCAGGCCTGAGTGATCAGCCACCCCCAGAGCAGGCCCTCCCTGCTCTTCCCACCCCACTCCCTCTGTGGAGACAGGCTGTTCCTCACCCCTGAGCCTAGTGGGTGAGGAGTTGGGGTGAGCAGGGCCCTGAAATAGTGACCTGGCCGAGGTGCCTGTCCGTCACCTCCTTTCCCTTGTTTGTGCCAGACAGTGAGGTGACCTGCAGCTTCTCAGAGGGCCGTCCGAGGGTGTGCTCTGTGCACACAGCCCTCGGCGGTTACGAGAGCACTCCCTACGGCCTCCCGTGATCGCACTGAAGGCCACTCAGGGGTCTCTACCCTGTTTCCCAGGAGAGGGAAGCGGGGCTCTGGGAGCTACAGTGCCTGCTCGGCTGGGACGTGGCAGAGCTGACTCGGGGGTGAGCCTCATATAGTCTCACAGGGCCTGGGAGGACCCCAGCCCTGCAGGCCGCAGAAGGCGGGTCTGCAGCCAGAGTCCACGTCGGGGCCCCCTGCCTGTGTCCCTGCTCTTCATGCACATGTTTGGGGAGCTCTGCAGGTGGGGGGCCGGGAGACCTGAGTGGCCGTCCACCTCAGCCTGTCCAGGGCACAGGCATGCAGATGAGGAAACAGAGGCCCAAGGGCAGCCGGCCCCTCCAGGGTAAGCTGGAGGCCATGAAACGGCAGGGGTCAGAGCGGGGGCGGGCGGGGGAGTGGGGTGTAGGGGGCCTTTTGGTCCAAGCCCTTTCTTCTATTGCTGGGAAAACCAGGACCCAAAAAGATGGGGGGTGGCAGAAAATAGCAGGGTCATGTTTGGGTCCAGGTGAGCCCAGGCAGCGTGTCCTACACATCTCCCCTCAGCCCCCATATCACACAAACCTTCCCCACAAGGTGGGCTCCATTATCCCCATTTTGCAAAGAAACAGAGACTCAGGGAGATGAAGGCATTGACCGTCACTCAGCGGCTAAGTGGCAGAGCTGGGGTGCAGCCCGGCCTCTCTTACTCCAAGCCCAGGGCCCTTGTTGGGGAAGCAGGGGTGCCTTGTGGAGCTGAGCAGACAGGACGAGGGTAGGAAGAGCCCTGTCCTCAACCTGAACCCGACCCTACCACCTCCCTCTCAGGCTGCACTGACACAGGCTGTGTTGGGGGCATGGAGGGAGGAGGGGTGCTAGCAAAACCCCTGCTGTCATTACCTTCTTGTATGCCTAGCCCTTGCCCTTGGGGCCCAGCCCAGACCCCTGGTTACATCTCCCAGAGGCCACAGGCAGCCCCAGTAGCACCAGGCCTCTCTGCACCCCTTCTCCCAGGCCTGGCAGTCCCTCCAGGCCTCTCGGGGTCACCCACCCTGACTTACCCCCTTCCTCCCTCCCCCTGCACTGCATTTCCTGGACTCAGCCCCGAAGCAACAGGCCTCTGGCCCTCACCAGGCGTGTGAACAGCTCGGGGCTAGGTCAGGTCAGGCCCCGAAGGAGTCGTTATCTCAGCCTTCATTGCCCCAGAGGGTCCTGGGGAAGCCCTGGAGGTACAGCCGCTAAGCCTGCTCCTGCCTGCACCCATCCCCACGTCAACATAGCAAGCAGCTCTGCGGGGCGAGGCTGCTTCCCCAGCACCCAGAGGGTCAGCCCCGTGGAGTCTGGGTCTTCTCTCCAGAGGAAACCCGGTCCTGTCCCCACCTCCCCTCTGGCACCAGAGAGCATGGATTCTCTCCGTGGGCAGGAAAGCGGTGGGACAGCCTGGAGAGGACCAGCCTGGGTCCTAACCCTGCCCTCCACCTGCCCCCAGGGGCCCAAGGAATGCCGCCTCTCCTCTCTGGGCTGTGTCCTCAAACACCAACCTTGCCAGAGAGAGATGGGAATCAACGGCAGTGACGGGCAGTGTTTAGCCTGATGCACCATCCGCACTGCAAATATGAGTCCCTCCTTTCCTGCCCTATGACGCTCTGACAGAATGCGGGCCAAACCCGGCTGTGTCCCAGGCACCCAGAGTAGGTTCAGTTCTTGACTGCACAGACTCCCTAAATAAACCACTGTCCTACTCTGGCCTGTTTCCCCATCAGCAAGATGGGGCTGATCACCTCCTTTGCCCACTTCTCTGGACCGTTCAGGGCGGCGGATCGAGAGGCAGCAAAGCCTCAGCCTCGGTTTCCTCATCTGCAAAGTGGAGAGGCTTCTCCAGGGTGGGTGTGAGCCTGGGCGAGCAGGGACAGCAGGGAGGGGCGCTCGCACCAGAGCACTGTGGAGCTCAGACAGAAGGCCTGTGAGCTGCGGGGCTCCTCCTCACAGCTGGACCCCGAGAGCCCGCATGAGAACCCAGGCTTTGGGCCTCGGCAGGGGCTCCAGGCCTGGGACTTGGCTGCTGCGGGGGCACGCGCAGGGTTTCCTGGGGGCGCCTGGGGGAGCTGGGCCGGAGGAATGTTCTGCACACGTCAGGCCCTGGAAAAACAAACGCAGAGATGGGCCTGGTGCCCTTTCCGGCAAGTGCTGCACGCGGAGCTCCGTTTGTTTGCTTTTTGACAAAAGCGTGTGGATTTGTATCAGCATCCCCAAGGGACAGGGCCTAGAGCCGGGCAGAGCAGAGAGCAAGAGAGAGAGAGGCTCGGGATGGGCTGAGGCCCGTGAGAGAGGGGCTGTGTGTGTGTCTGTGCATATGTCGGGGTGGGGGTCAGGCCTGTGGAGCGGGGCCCTGTGTCTGTCTGCATGTGCATGTATGCCTGCGTCTCTGTGAGGCTGGTGGGGGGGCAGGTCTGAGGAGGACTGTCTCCCACCCGCCCCATACCTTCCTTGCAGCAAGGCAAGCCGCTCACTGCCCTGTCTCTCTTTTTGCTCTCCTCCGTTTCTTTAACTGGCAACTCTCCGTGGCAGCACCAAGGTATGGTTGTCTCTTTCTGCTTTCCTCTCCCCACGATGTGGGTCCGAGGCCGACCAACCTCACCAGGGTCCAGAGGGCCGGGTTACCTTGTGGTTTGGCGGGCACAGCAATCCCTGACACTTAATCCACCTCTTGCAAACATTCTCCTGACCCTCTACCACCACTGGAGGCCAGCGGGCCCTGAGAAATCAGAGCCACTGGATGTGTTAAAAAGGGAAGCCCGGGGGAGTTCGAGCCCAGTAGCCGCTGGAGTCCCCAAGCAGGGTGCTGTGGAAGCCCCTTGGGAGAGCCCAGAATCTAGTGATGCCCACAGAACCCGGCCCTGGGTCAGTCCTGGGGCCTGAGAGGAACCAGGGACCCTCCCTGAGAAGGAGGCTGGACAAGCCCAGCAGCGCAGGTGGACGGTGCTTCCGTGAGAAGCTCGAGAGGTGGAGGTAGAAGGAGAGTCGAGGTAGGCTCAGAGGGGAGGTGATGAGAGCCAGAGGCAGCGGCAGGAGGAGGAGTGAAGACTTAAGCAGGGCCCAAGTGACAAAGGGTCTTCGTTGGCCAGCGATGGGCTGTGTCCAAGGGCACCAGGGGGGTCATGAAGGGTATGGAAGAGCACGGCCAGCTGTGTGAACCAAGGGAGGCAGTGGGCATGGATTTGTTCAAGGAGAGCGATGGAGCCCCGAGGGTAAGGGGCACAGATGCTCAGCCACCCCAGGTCTGTGTCGGAGACCCACTTCCCTCCTGGCCTCCCATGATTGTCGGGGAAGGACCAGAGGGCAGTCTGGGGACTCTGGCGCCACTGCCAGGGGTGGTCAGCTGCTCCTAGCCAGGGGTCCTGCCATACCCCAGCCTGACCCATGTCCATGCCCCTTGCCCCATGCTGTCCCTCTCTGTTCCCCTCTCCCTCTCCCCCTGCCCCTGCTCCTTCTCCTCATCCTCTTCCTCCTCTTCTCCAAGGCAGCCACCACACTTCACTCCATGTGCACTTGCTGCCTTTCTGCAGCGCTGGGCTGTGAAGGGTATTCTTCCTCCGAGCCAGGGTAGAGCGGGGAGAACCCTCCGTGGGCCCCTTCTGCAGAGGAGGAAAGTGAGACTCAGAGAGGAGAGGCAACTGACCTGAGGTCCCAGCGTGAGGGTGGCTTTGAGACACAGACCCCCCCCTTCACTACCAGGCCAGGCACCTTCTCCACAACCCTGAGCAGGGCTGGCTCAGTCAGACCCCTTCGGGCCAGGGACATGGAGGGAGGGACGGCATGAGCTTGCAGCCTGCCCCTCGCCAGTCATCCTCCCCACCGCAGGTCACACAGCAGGACCTGGGGCCCGGCAGGTGGCCCCTCACTCACCCACCCCTGCTCTCTGATGTTGCAGAAGCCATACGCCTGTCAGATCCCTGGCTGCTCCAAGCGCTACACGGACCCCAGCTCCCTCCGCAAGCACGTGAAGGCCCATTCGGCCAAAGAGCAGCAGGTGCGTAAGAAGGTAAGCCGGCCTCTGTTCCAGGCCCAGCTCTGCAGACACCCCCGCTGGCCTCCCGGCCCCATGTCCAGCCTCACGCCAGGAGCCCACACTCCTTGTGTGCATTCGCCCTTCCACTCACCAAGGATGCTGCTGTCCATCGTCCGTCATCTGCCTCATACCCCTCCTCAACCCCCGCCAGCCAGCCAGACCGCCCAACTCCTCTCTCATCCCTCTGCCCACTCACTGTGGCTTACCTATTAAACGTTTGACGTCAGGCACTGTGTAGGGCTCGAAGATGCAAACATGGAAAACCATGGTCTCCATCTGAATGGGGACCTGGTGGGTGACAGACGGACATAGAGTGAATTCAGTATAATTTAATAAAACCTGCAGAAGAGGTATGCAGAGAACAGTCAGGGGCACAGAGAAGCGGGCCGTAGCCCGTCAGGGTGGGAACAGGAGTATCTCAGAAGAAATCACACCAGGAACAGGGGTGTGAGATCCGGAGCCAGCCTGCTGGGCTCACCCACTACCCCGTGGCCTGGGGCACGTTTCTTAGTACCTTCCTCCTTCATGCTCCTCAGCTGTCCAGTCAGGCAACTGAGAACTTCTTCCCAGGGTTGTCACGAGGCCTAAGTGAGTAAATAAATGCACATGGAGGGTTTAGAACAGCACTGGGCAGAGGGGCACCAGTGCCAGACTTTGAGGGGCAGCAGGGAGGGTGGTGCCCCTGACCAGGACAGAGAGTCTAGGAAGGAAGCAGGTTTGCAGGAGGAAGCAGCGGGTTCTGTTTGGGACAGGAGTGTGCGAGCTGCCGAGGGGCCCAGTACAGCGGAAGGGACGGGGCTGCGACTTGGGGCAGAACCGACTGGCTGGGTTTTACCCATACTGTGTAGGACCACTGAGGCATGGGATGGCCACACTGAGAGCCAGGAGGGTATGGGGCGAAGAGAAACATCAGGGCCCAATCCGGGGTGTCGGCGTGACAGAGCGGGAAGAGCCCATTCATTCGCTCAGGGATTTATGGAGCACCCCTGTCTTCCAAGCGCTGTTCTCAGAGCTATGGGTACGGCCGTGGATAAAGCAGAGACAGGGCTGGAGGCTGGAGAAAGCAGACGCTTTAGTCACGGGCTGGGGGTGCCGAGAGTGGGTGCTGGGTGGAGCAAGCCGTGGGAAAGACGGTCGTGGGGAGACAGAGGGCTTGAGACTTTGGTCTTCATCCTGCAGGCAGCGGGGCCAGGAAGTGGGAGAGCAGACGGGACATGGTCAAAGCAGGCGCCTTCCGCTCGGGGGTAAAAACACCACATGCCGGGAATGGAGGGCGACTTAAACTCAGCCCCGTGTCTGGTGCTTCTCAGACTGTGTCTCATGTAGGCCTAGAAAGTGGGCACTATTTTCCCCATTTTAGAGATGTAGAAACGGAGGCTCAGAGAGTTCACAAATCTGCCCAGGTTGTGCAGCATGGGAGTGACGGAGCCAGGGTCCCATGCCAGACCCAGCATCTCCAGGGCCTGAGCTCTCTCGACCCCTCTCATGGGAGGGGCCTGAGTGGGGACAAGGACTAGCCCAGGCTCCATGCCAGGGTTGTCTGTCCCCGGCGGCCTGGTGCCCGAGGACCCGAATCCTGCCCTGGTTTTCCCAGGCCCCATGCTTGGCTCACGCCGAGCCCCAGGGACCTGGAGCCTCGAGCTGCAAACCTCCCAACAATAAGCATCCATTAGAGCCATCGGGGATGATGTATCTTTCTGGGTAAGGCGACCCTTGTATTATGACAGCTCCTTGGCAGCCCCGCTGCGTTTCAGAGAGAATTAGAAATGCTTTTCTCCCTTAATTCTCCTCTCCTGCTGCTCCTAATCCGATCGACATTGCGGTCTGCAAGGCATGCTTGGGCCCTCTTTTGCCAGAAACTTAATTTACATGGAAAACAGCTGCTGGGTCAAGGAGCTGAGAGCCCATTGGGAGGCTGGGCATGCCTTCCCCAAACCTGGGTGCTGGCCCTTCTGGCTGAGAGGGTGGGAAAACCCTCGGGGCTGACTCTCAGCCACAGGGCGACAGGAGGCACGGCTCTCGCTTTCTTTGGGTCGCGTTTGTCCCTGGTAAAATGAGGATTTGGACAAGTCAGTCTTCAGGGTTCTCAGAGTCGGGCCTTGGGATTTCCCTGGGAGGAGGGGCCCTTCCCATCCAGGTGCACGGCCACGCCTCACCCAGTGTCCCTAGGGCCCCAGTCAGCCCCGCCCCTCCCCACCTGGCCCCATCTGGAGAGGTGCCAGGCTCTAGTCTGTCTTTAAGGGCCAGCTGAGGGTTGTGGGCCAAAGATGTGCCAGCCCAGCCTTGCTCTGAGGCAATGACCTCAGGGCCATATATGGGTCGAGTGCCCACTGTGGGACCCTGTGAGACTCAGCCAGCTGCAGTCAGCGAGCCCTTCACACAGCACATGCAGCAGGTGTGCTTGCACCATCATTTGCTGGTCCTCACAGCAGCCGGGGTGAGGGGATTATTGTTGCTACAGGCAGGGGAGGGGAGAGCCAGAGAGGCATTTGCCCAATGTCACACAGGGAAGAAGAGGAGATGGAGGAGGGTTTGAACCCAGTCCTCTGTCCCTAGCCCTGGACTATTTCCGCTGCATCTATGCTAAGAAAAAAGAAAGATGGTGGGGGTGGGATAGGCAGGAGGGAAACGCTCTATGTACTCTATTTCACTCCCACTCCATCCCTTCACGCTGTGGCAGCTACGGGAACGTGCCCATGGGAGGCCCCAGCTGCACTGACACCCATCTAATGTTGGTGCTGAGGCAAGACCCCTTCCCATGACCCGTCTAGGAAGCTCCCACCAACCTCCTTTCCCTTCCTGCCCTTGGGGTCAGACTTGTAAGGTGGTCTGATCTCTCCCAGCCTGCCCAGCTCTCACGTAAACATTCCCCATTAAAATCCTTGCCTGGTCAACCTCGTCGTAGCATCTGCTTCTCACGCCTGAACTAACACAACCTTCCGAGGGACACAATTAGCTCCATTTTACAAATGAGGAAACTGAGGCACAGTGAGGTGAAGGGTCTTGCCCTGGGGCCACCATCCTTCCTGCCCTGTCCCCTAAAGTGAGGTGGCTGGGGGCCAGCTGTCTCGTGCCAACACCCTCTCTCCCTGTGCTTGCTCCCCAGCTGCACGCGGGCCCTGATACTGAGGCCGACGTCCTGACCGAGTGTCTGGCCCTGCAGCAGCTCCACGCGTCCACACAGCTGGCTGCCAGCGACGGGAAGGGTGGCCGAGCCTTGGGCCAGGAGCTGCTCCCAGGTATGCGTGCTGGGCGGCAGGGCCAGGCTGACAGCCTGCAGGCCCTTCACTGCCACCCTGCCCCGCAGGAGGACAGCGGTGCTCTGTGGGCCCCGGGGGCGATATAGGCATGACTTGCTGAGGGAGACCCTCCTTCACACTCATCTGTGACTCCCATTCCCAGGGGATGGAGCCAGGCTCCTCTCAGCCCCGCGTCAGAGGCCTAGTGGCCTAGGCGCTCCTGGCACCTCCTGACCCACCCTTGGCACGCTGGACGCAGTTTCCTGAACACCCTGCGCTCCCTCTTTCCTCCGAGCCCTGTACACACTTCGCCAGCCTCCTCTCCACCTAGGCAGCCCCTGCCCTTCCTTTAGGACCCGCCTCAGTCGGGCCCCATGCACTCCCCAGCGGGCCTCTGTGCTCAGAGGAGAGAACCGAGGCTGTGTGAGGTGGGCGACATGGCCGGAATCACTCGGCTCACTCTAAACTCTGTCCAGAGATGCCCCCAAACCCCTGGGCCCCTCAAGGCTCCGCCAGCCAGACTCAGAGCCTCCGGTCCCCCAAGGCAGCCTGCATGTCCCTCCCCACGGCCCCCAGCCATGGGCAGGTCTCGGCCTGGCAGGGACTCCAGCCCAGACAGGGCAGTGTGGCCTGTGGCTTCCAGCTGACAACGGTGGACTCTCCCCTCCGCTCCCCCCAAGAAACCACAGGATCAGAGCAGCAAGCTCTTCCCACCCTCTGGGATTTCTTGAATTACTCCAACCGTTTTAAACATTTTTTATTTTCCAATTTTTTATTCTTTCCTCTCAGCATTGAAGTAGCAGCAGATTTCAAACCGTCAAAGCACTTAGTGTGTGTGCAGGCAGCCCACAGGGCGGGGACAGCACAGGGCGGGGACAGCTCAGGGTGGGTCCCACCTGGGTCCCACCCTCCTCCCCTGCCCGGGCTGCTTCTCACAGGGTCAGGGTTGCTAAAACAGCAGGGACGGTAGGGGGTGACCCAGCAGGGATGAAGGCTTCCATCTCCAGTGCCAGCTCCCTACAGCGGGCAAAGACTGCGGGAAGCTGTGTTGAGAGGGTTCCGAGGCTCAGCAGGAAAGAGGGCTGTGGCTGAGGAGCGGTAGCTTCCTGCAGCCCCATCGTTTTCACCCTGGGAGCACTCGGGCCGTCGGAGACCTTCGCCGGCCCAGAGGGGAAGCTGCTGCTCCCGGAGGCCAGCCCAGGGCCAGCAGTGACCGTCTCTCGAGCACTTGGCTGCTCCAGTCACTTTGCAGACGTCCTCTCGTTCAGTCCCCAGTGGCCCATGATGCAGCCGAGAACAAGGTCACTGAGGGGCGCCACGGAGGAGCAGCACTGGGTGGCAGCAGCTGCCCAGGCCCGTCTGACAGAAGTGAGCGTGCCTCCCCTGCCTGGGGCTGCAGGTCCCCCCACAGACCTGCTGTGATGACAGATGTGATCGCTTTTACAAACCCAACGTGACTGACCATTTTGTCATCGTCATTATTATCATTGTGGCTCACGGCGAACGAGAAACTCTTTACTTACCCATCTCAGAGTAATGCACAGCCAGCATTTGCTGAGTCTGTGCAGGAGCTGTTCCAGGTACCACACACGCAAGCGTTAACCTACGTCAGCCTCAACGAGCACATGCTTCTTACAGCCTGAAGTGCGTTTGGGGAGAGGCCTGGCAAGCCCTGGCATCCCCACTCTCCCTGCCCATCACCATGCGCTTTCCTCTCCGGGTGAGGAAACGGCGCTTGTGAGGCCGAGCCACTTTTTGCTGAGGTCCCACCGCCAGCAAATGGCAGAGGCTGGGACGTAGGCCATCTGGTTGCAGGCTGTGCCCTTAGCCAGACAGTCTGCCGCTTCGCCACACCTTGCCAAACTGAGCACCTAGTGTGTGCCAGGCCCCCTGCTGGTCCCTGACCTCGAGCAGCTTCTCGGGCAGCAGGGAGGGAGACCAGCCCGGCAAACCCAGGAGTCCTGGTCTCCTAAGCTCCGGCCCTGGGTTCTGCTGCGGCGCCCGGCAGATGCCTGAAGCACAGTTGGGAACAGATGTTAGGGCCAGAGGTTAAGCACTCACGGCTGATGATTGATGACGCTGACTTACAGCCTGAAGTGGTGCGTTTTGGGGAGAGGCCTGGCAGGCCCCATGGCGTCCCCACTCTCCCTGCCCATCACGAGGTGGTGATCCCCTCATTCCCACCCTCTGTCTGTTCACATGTTCAACATGCCTCATTCAGGAGCTCGTCCTCGGGAGGCGGGGCCACCAGGGGCCTGGACCGAGGCCGGCAAAGGCTGGGGAAAGCAGGGGTCGTGTCAAGCAGTGCTCGGATGGAAGAGTCCCGAAGGGGGGTGAAGGCGCGGGAGGCGCAGGGGAGGGGGACACTGACTTTTCATTGTCTGACTATTGGAAGCTCCTGCGAGCTTGTCCCTCATCAGGAAGGACTGCAGTGTTCACGGGAAACCTTGGCGGCTTCTCTGGCAGGCTCTTTAGCAGACCCGGGCAGTGAGGACGTGAGAAGCATGAGGTCACCATGGCTGAGGGAGAGGGTGCAGGATTTATCAGGATTCTAGGCCTTCCAAGCTTTCGGGCCCCCAAATTGGTTCAAGATGGCAGCAAGAGTGGTGAGCGGAGCAGGGCCAAGCCAGCTCCATCCACTGAATCCCCTCCAGGGCCTGCCTGGCCGAGCTGGGGAAGGAGGTGGGCAAGGGAGGCCATGGGTGGGTGGGTGGCATCGCTGCCACGGGAGCAGCGGTCACTCAGACGGGCAGGGGTAAGGTAAGGACAGGGGCCAGAGGCAGAGGGCCCTCAGGAACCCATTCGGAGCCGGGCCTCAGCCAGCCCACAGTGCAGCCTGGACCGGAGGCATCCCCGCCAGAACCTGAGCTGCAGCCAGGCATTGTCTGCCCCTGGCTTTAAATGGACTTCCTTTTGCTGTCACCTGGGAGACCTGGTGAGCAGTATCCAGCCTGCTCACCCATCCGTGGCCCCCAGGCCAGCCTGCCGTCAGCTAGCACAGCGTCCTCTCTCTGGAACGCCTCACACCGGACATCCGGGTTCTGCTCCCACATCTCCGGGATGATGGGTAGTTCACTTTCCTAAAGGTAGTCCATTGCCTCATAGCAGCTTGGCCCGTAGAAGGTACGACCACGCCCTGAGCTACAGTCTGCTTCTCTCCAGTCCAGGAGCCCTGTTCTGCTGCTGGGGCTACAGATACACAGAGCAAGCGCCTTCTCTCCCAGAATAGCCCGGAGGTTGGAGGCAGCCGCTCCACACTGTCCTCCTGTCCCAATAGACACACACACACACACACACACACACACACACACACACACACGGGCCGCCCAGGCCTCTGACAGCCCTTGTCAGGCCTCTGCTCCAGGGTAGGCCTCAGCTCCACGCACAGCCCTTCAAGAAGCCAGGGCATGAGCAAAGCAGAGTGGACCCATCCTCTCCTGGTTTGGGCCCCTAACCTCTGGCCACAACCTTGCTGGTTCCCTTCTTGTCTTTCTCTCTCCATAAGCAGGCGCACAGCTCCTGGTCGTCCGCAGCCGGCTCGAGGGAGCGGCCGAAGCCCAGCGGTATTTGTTTGCTTCCCTGCAGGCGTGTATCCTGGCTCCATCACCCCCCACGATGGGCTCGCACCAGGCCTTCTGCCCCCCACGCACGATGTCCCTTCCAGGCACCACCCACTGGAAGCCACCACCAGTTCCCACCACCTGTCCCCCCTGTCCACGGCTGAGAGCACCAGGGATGGGTATGTACAGCAAGCCCGCCCTCCTCCGAGGTGGCCAGCGGCACCTGCATGGGAGGCAGGTGAGGGCAGGCGTCCCTCACACCACATGGCTGTTACTGAGAGGAAATAGCCAACGCTTAGGCAGCTCTCACTATGTACTACGTCAGACTCGGTCCGGGCACGATCTCCCCGGCGTCTCACAGGAGCCCTCCCAGGTCGGTGGAATGGCACCTGGGTTTCTTGAGGCCTCGCCCTGTGCACACCCTCCTCTCCCGTGGGGTGTCCTGCCTCCAGCTGCCACGCCCACACCCAGGCCTCTTGGGAGCCTCACTCGGTTTCCCTCTGGCTCACACTGCATTTGGCGAGCAGACTGCCCACCGCCCACTCCTAGATGCCCACTGGGCCTCGCCCCCACTCTGGACGGGACCCGTTGCAGGTCCTGCCAGGCTGCCCAGGAGCCCTCATGGCAGGGTCACTGCAGGGAGGGGCGGCCTCTTCCTGCAGTCGGTGCGGTTCCCCTGTGGCCACTTAATTGGCTGGAAATGGTGAATGTGCTAATTGCTGGCCTCCAATGCTGCCAAAATCTGCTTTCCTTGCCCTGCCTCCTGCCTCCCAGCCACTTTCGCTTACCTCCAGCAGGAACTGATCGAACTGTCCCCCAGAGCCCGCTCCAGAGCCTTCTTCCTCCCCGTCCTTGCTCCCCAAGGCCGCAGTCTTGGCCGACTTGTGCCTGGGCTGACCTGGCTTTATCACCAGGCTCCTCCTGCTACTGACTCACCCTTTTATTCTAAGTCCACATAAGCCCCTGGTGTGGGCAGGCCCTGCGCCACCGGCCCCAGCCCTGGGGAAGCTCCGTGAGGAGGGGTCAGGACAGGCCTGCAGAGATTGGCCACACAGACGTGTGCTTGAGGGAAGGAGGAGAAGGCCCGGAGGAGAGCCCAGTGCGGTGGGGGAGGCTGGCCGGAAGGCTTCCTGGAGGTGATGCTCAGCCGGGCCTCCAGGGTACGTAGGAGCTGGCTGAGCAGAGAGGTTGGGGGAAGGAGCAGCAAGAGTGAAGGCCACGCGTGGTGAGAGCCTGGCGTGTCCTGGGACACGGATCTTCGTGGGCTGACAGGCTCGGGAGAGAGGTCACGGGGTGGCGGACACTGTGAAGGGTGCTGAGCAGTGAGTGGTCAGGTCTGGGGATGAGAAGCGAGGCCTGCAGCGTGAGCCTGGGTGCCGGAGCAGCATCGGGGTGGGTGATGGCAGCCTGAGCGGGGCTGTGGGTGGGAGGAAGAAGCGCCGGGAGGCATCAGTGACCTGGAAGAAGCAGGATTTAGGGAAACTCTGGCTGGTAGAAAGAAGGGGGGCCATCGGAGGAGCCCCCAAGGGGAAGAGGTGCCGCACATGGAGCCAGGGCAGACTGTGGTGGTGAGGGCACGGACAGCCACAGGGAGGCAGCCTGACAGGGCCCGAGGGGCACCCAGAAAAGCAAGCCCTGCTGGAGCCTGAGTTCTTCTCTGTAAAGGGAGCCTTCGGTCCCTCCTGGGGGAAGGGCGAGACCCCTGCATGTGCTGACACCGTATGTGTCACCCAGCACAGCGTCCAGGACACCAGCCCCACCCCCGGCGCAGGCCACCTGCTCACCCACCAGCCAGCCCCAAGCATCTCCAGCCAAAGCAAAATAAACCGGAGGCTCTCCTTAATTCTGCAGTGCCGTTCATCTCTGGGCACGTGCGCTCTGCTCTGCCTCATCCGTCACCTGCTTGCCGCCCGCCCGCGTAAGTGCCCGTCAGGAATTCCTGCAATGGAGGCAGAGTGATGACAAGCCCGAGACGGACCCCCGGCTCGCTCGCCCACCCGTGCCTGCGGGAGCCCGGGCTCCAGTCACCCAGCCGCCCGGCGCCCAGGCTCCTCTGGCTGCGGGAGAGGGGCCCTCAGCCCGACACCAGGCCCAGCCCGGCTTGAATGGGTTTCTTTTTCCAGCCCCGAGAGGAGGTGGGGGCAGGCCTGCAGCCTCCCCTTCCTGCCAAAGTCAACAGGGAAGGCCGCTCGCAGCTCCCTGGGGTTTGCTGGGACGTTTAAAGGGCCTGACAGAATTATCTGATTCACTCGGAAATATGCTGAGAGGGCCTGACTTCATGACCAAATTTATTTATTCTGGCTCAGGGAAGACGCCGAATAGGGTGGTATTTTTTACCCCGGCCCCGTACGAGGTATGAAGCCCTGCGTCTGCCAGGCCAGTGAGGTTTTATATTAATTTTTATAGGTTCCAATTGGAGCGAAAATATTTGATTTAGGAGTCATCTGCATGAGTCAGAAGAGGAGCTCCAGATGATCTGTTTCCTTTTAAAGGGTTCAGGTGGAGCCGCGTAACCGCAGTCATCGCGTCTGCTGCGGAGAGAGCCGCGTTCTGTTTAATTTCACTGGCTGTGAAGGTGGCAAATGTGGGTTTATGGCAGGTGTGAGGCAGGAAACACAAACTTTGGGAATGCATGTTTGTTCCCCTTCGGATCTGGCTCTCTGTAATTCTGCAGTGCCGTTCATCTCTGGGTTTTGTGGCTGAGCGATTCAGAAACGCGTTTGTGAGTGTTTATCAGCTGTTTGCTGCGTGCCAGGCCCAGGGCTGAGCGCCGGGGACAGAGGACGGGGGCCTGGCCCTCCCGCAGGAGGGGGCCAGCGGGAAATCAGGGGAGAGCCGGAGTGTGGGTACCAGGCTGGGGTGGGCATCAGGCAGACGGGCCCCACCCTGCTGGCCACACCTCGGCCCCGTCTCAGCCTGGAGAACGGGTGAGGAGGGCACACAGCTGGCGCACGCCCTCAGTTTATGGAGCAGAGTGGGAGACCCGGGCCCCCTGCCGGCCCTGTGAGACAGGCCTAACAGTATTCACGCAGACGATGATGACAGTTCCTTCATGGGGCCTTGATGAGGGTCCAGTTCATTGACAGGAGGAGGCTGAAGTGTCCCTGCAGGGTGTCAGGTGCTGGGCTGGGGACCCGGTGCGTGCGGAGGCCACCCTGCTGCTGCCCTCAGAGCACTCGCAGTGGTGGGCCCAGACACCGGAGTGGGGACGGCCAGTGGGGGCCAGGGGGGCGCAGTAATGGCTGGATGCCCACACTGAAGGGAGCAGCTAGGACCCGGCAGAGCTGCAGACATGGAGCCACGGCCTCTCCCCAAACCCCTCCCTGTTTGATGATGGTCCTGCTTCCTCAGAGGCACTCATCTGTCCCACTAACACCCCGTGCCTGGAGGGTGGGCCAGGCAGCACGTGATCCAGGAGAGATGCCAGGGACGGACACGAGGCCCTGAAAGCGGCGGGCAGGGGAATGAAGGCCACCTGCTGGTTTTCCTTCCCTCGTCTTGACAACGATGATGACTCACCGAGTGGCTGACAGTGTGCCTGCCATCGTCCTGCTGCTTTGCCTGCACTGCTTTATCCGTGTTACTTTCACCGTAACTACGTCAGTGCTGTGTGGCCAGACTCACCAGGCAACCTCTCTGGACCTTGTTTCTGATCTGTGAGGACACGAGGGGGAGGCGGAGGCTCAGTGAGTGGACTGTCTGTGCCGTGGGGTGGCCTCCTGCTAAGGAAAGGCCTAGGCTTTCGCTGTGGCTGTTCCGGACTCACGCTCCAGGCGCCGGAGCGGCACGCACAGCCAGTGTCGGGATGCAGCAGGGGAGGCTGGCATCAGCCCTGGGTCAGAGCGGCAGTCTGTCCTGCAGGGGACCCTGCGACCCTGCGGGCAACCCCGGCTCAGAGACATCGGCCTCTTGCCCAAGGTCACGTGGCCAGTGAGAGCAGGCGAGGCTTTAAACAGCTCTGTCCACTCCAGAGGTCGTGCTCCTCCTGTCAGTCCTAACACCAGGCAGCAGCTTCCTTCCCTGACTCCTTTGGCTCTAATGCCTACAAGATCTAAAGTTTAATTCCAGATTGAACACAGTCAGAAATAACACCCTCCTCTTCTACCTATACTGTCACAAGGTCGAGCAGGCCAGCTAGTGAGCTCACCCTTGCTGGAGGGAAGCAAGCAGCAGTGGCCATGCCTCTGGCCCCCACCCCTGAGCCCACCCTGCTCACAGCTGCCTCTGTTTCCTCCAGGTTGGGACCCGGCCTCCTCTCACCCATGGTCAGCCCACTGAAGGGGCTTGGGCCACCGCCGCTGCCACCGTCCTCCCAGAGCCATTCTCCGGGGGGCCAGCCCTTCCCCACGCTCCCCAGCAAGCCACCCTACCCGCCCTTCCAGAGCCCTCCACCCCCGCCTCTGCCCAGCCCCCAAGGTAAGCCCTGGCTGCGGCCTCTCCTGCCCACACGGACTCCTGCTAGGTGCCCAAGAGGATGGGACCCCGAGCTGGGGGAGGCAGGTGGGCAACAGTGACAGCAGGCCCTGAGGCCTCACCGGAGAAGCCAGAGTCAGGGGCACTTCCGGAGGAAGTTTGTGCTGAGGGGTGAAAAGCAGCTTGTTCATTGATAGGGCTCTCCCAGCAGGGGGAGCAGCATGGCAGTGGCAGGGAACAGCTGCTGCTGGAGTGATCTCAGGAGAAGGGTGAAGGGCCACAGCCCCTTCCGTCAGAGCACTCTCATCAGCCACCACAAGTCCGGTGCAGCCATGAGGCCCTGTCGCCCACGCCCTCTGGCGCTGGCAGAGCTGGCACCTCTCCACCCTGGGGCTCCCCGCTCTCAGTCACACCCATCAT
Source organism: Myotis lucifugus (assembly GCF_000147115.1). Classification (NCBI taxonomy): domain Eukaryota; kingdom Metazoa; phylum Chordata; class Mammalia; order Chiroptera; family Vespertilionidae; genus Myotis; species Myotis lucifugus. The sequence continues at coordinate 7,836,570 of NW_005871085.1, read as the reverse complement.
GCCTGTTCAGGAAGCATTGCAGGGAGGGGGGGGGGCTGGCTACACAGCGTAGCAGAGCCGTTGCCCTCCCACCTGGGCGTTTCCTTGGTTACTGCAGCCCTGCCACTCCCTCTGCAGGGTACCAGGGCAGCTTCCACTCCATCCAGAGCTGCTTCCCCTATGGCGACTGCTACCGGGTAGCTGAGCCAGCAGCCGGTGGGGACGCCCTGTCTGGGGAGGCCTCTGGTTTCAACCCCCTGCGGCCCAACGGCTACCACGGCCTCAGTGCACCTTTACCTGCCACAGGTAAGCCCCACCTGCATGGCTCCCTCCCCCGAAGGCCCACCAGGGCCCAACCCCGTGCTGGGTGCTTGGTGCCCATTGTCCCGCCGCTGTGGGACAGCCCCCTGAGGCAGAGGGGAAATCGAAGCCCAGGGCGGTCCCAGGACCCACAGAATGGGGACATGCGCCCTGCCCGGCCCAAAGTCAGTTCCTCCACAGCCTCACACGGCTCGCTCGTGTCCAGACTCTGGCAGGTTTCTGAAGACGCAGAACAATCAGACTGGAGCTCAGTCTAGTCGATGTTCCCTTTGAATATTTACTGTGCACCTACTACGTGTGGGGGGCACAGTTGTAGGCCCTGGGGATCCGGCAGGGAATGAGACTACACTGATCCGTGTAACCGATACGGAAACTGAGGCCCAGGGGGGCCACACGGCTAGGAAGGGACAGAGCCTGGAGGTCGTGCTTGCTCTTGTGCTGCACGTGTGCCTTCAGGGCCCTGGGCCTCCCCCGGGCAATGCCCTTGGCTGGGGTGGAGAGGCCCAGTGACAGGGCAGGGCGGTGGGAGCCCAAGGCAGAGTCAGGCTCAGACCAGCCGGGCCAGTCCTGGTCAGAGCAGGGGCACAGATGGTGGGGCAGGGCCCTCCCTGAGTTCTCCAAGCCAAGCCCCACCCAGGTCAGCCCCAGGGCCCAGGTCCAGCTGGAAGCTACAAGGCCTGGGCAGGATGTGGGGATCCCAAGACAGAGGGGAGCCTGAGACCCTGCCCCAGAGGCCCCTTGGGCAGCTGGGCGTGTGCAGCTGGGCGTATAGGCATAAAGTCATAGGAACAAGCACCGAGGCCACAGAAGAGCAGACACAAAGCTGTGGACCCATGTTTTCTATTCACACGCATGCTCCCTTGTCTGCATGTCTTATTCTTCATGTGCCTGTGGAACCCGTCTGTGTGCGTGTGCACATAGAGCCGGCATGGGTAGGTTCCAGGCAGTGTGAGCCCCATGAGTGTGTAAGGAGCTTGCAGGACACGTGCTCATGTGTGCACACATGTGCTCACATCATGCTTGTGCTGATGTTCATCGTCATCTGTGTGCACAGACCTGTGTGCCCATCATGTGACCCCCATCCATGCACACACACATGGTTCTCCATCCCATAACCCCATCTGCATGCACAGACTGTGTTCACATATGGTGTAAGTACCTCTGGGGATGGACACATGTCACATACATGCTGTAGGCTAGTGTGTACCCAGTCACAGGGTGGGTGTGTGCCATGTTTGCACGCATATGGATTGATATGTGATTAGGCACTGGCCGCTGGCCACAGCTCTGCTAGCTCTCACCGACCCATCCTCCACCAGCCCCCTACCAGCCCAAGGTGGGATTCCTTGGTTAGCAGCCAGGCCTAGAGTTCTGAGTGGTTGAGGGGCAGCTTCCATGCCCCCACAGCAAGGGAGAGGATTCTTCAGCCTCCACGGGCCCCTGAGTGGCAGCCTAGTTCCCAGCGCCCATTCTAGGCCCTGCCTACATCTCCTCTGCCAAGCTGAGCATCGACATGCATGGTTGAACAAGGTGGCACCATGGGGCCTTAGGAATAGTTCAGCCTGAACCCATTTCACAGATGGGAAGACTGAGGCCCACCTGTCTTAGGCTACAAAAGTTCATGACAACAGCCCAGGCGCAGAGTCCTTAGGGCAGGCAGGGACTGGATAAGGCGACCTCTCCAGACCCCTCCCATGTCGAGGGCCTCCCCGGGAGACAGCATGTCTGATGGAAGAGCCAGCTGTCTTGGTGCCAGATGGACCTGGGTCCAAAGCCCACCTCTCCCCCTGAACTGGGGAAGTGTACTGCCCTCTCTGGGCATCTCTTCAGCTCTGCACTGGGACAGTGAGTCTCATCTCCCAGGACTGCTGTGACGCTTGAGTGATGAGACTTCACCGAGCCCGTAGTCGGTGCCCAGTGAGTGCTGGTCCCTTCTGTGGGCTCCTGTGTCTGGTGGAGGAACCTGAAACAATGGGGTGGGCTGGGGTCCTTCTGCCAGGAGGGCACCAGCCCCTGCAGGCAAGAGCTGTGATAACCCCCCCATACCCCCCCCCCCATTCTGCCCCACAGCCCAGCACTGGGGGAGAGATCCCCAAGCCAGCCTGTGCCTATCTCCCCAGCTGCCCTGGGCCCTTTGGGAATACAAGGCCTAGGGCGCTTCCCCCATCCCTACCTGGAAGGGCAGAGGGCTCAGATCAGGCCCTGCCGAGGGGACACTGAGATGGACCCTAGCAGGAGGGAGGGGTCTGGGAGCTGGGAGAAGATGACAAGGCATCACCCCCGAGTTCTCCAGCCCAGACCCTGTGCCCACACAGGCTACGAGGCTCTGGCCGAAGCCCCGTGCCCCACAGCGCTGCCGCCACAGCCACCTGAAGACGTCGCGTCCAGCGGCCCCGAGGACTGCAGCTTCTTCCCCAACGGGGCCTTTGACCACTGCCTTAGTCACATCCCCTCCATCTACACCGACACCTGAGGAAGGCCCTGCCCCCCCTGTCCACCCTCCCGTCCACCCTCCACCGCAGATGCTGCCTTGCCCGCTGGTGTGCATCCCCACCCTCCGTGCACCAGCCTGAGCAGCCGGACCGAAGCTCTCTGCACACGGTCCACGGCGCCCAGCGCTGGCCGGTGCTCAGAGGTGCTGGCAGGGTCCGCGACCTGTGCTGGTCCCTGACTGTCTTCCTTTTCTCCCCGATGTCTTTACATCACAGACCTCGTGTGTATAGAGTGTACAGGACTTGTTTTCCATTCTCCTGCCAGTTTTCTATTTTTGGTTTTACAAGAAAAACATTAAAAACTGGAAATGAGACTCGGGGCCTGGCTCTGCTTTAGTGGCTCAGCCCAGAGGCTGGGAGCAGGAGAACGGCCCAGGTGTGTGTAGTGGAGCGTGTGTGGGGCTCGGAAGGCCACACGGAGACCCCTCCGGCCCTGGGTGCCCCGTGGGGGAGGGTGGGGATGGGTGCCTGAGTCTCGTGCCCCTCAACGTGCTGTGAGCCCTACAGACACCCGCACTAGTCTCAGGCCTCCATGACAGGCAGGCTTCTCCCCATGGGCGGGCAGGAGGACCAAGGCTGGGACTGAACCTGGAACCCAGATCCATCTGACCCAGACCTTTGCTACCTGCACAGACTTCCCCGTGGGAAGAAGATGAGCTCCAAGTCTGGTTTGGCTGTGGGTGAACCAGGCGGGAAGACAGGGCAGTCCTGAGCCCAGACAGCCTCCAGAGGCAGGGGCAGAGGCAGGGCCCTGCAGGCGGCCAGGGAGGGAGGTAGAAGACCAGGTCTGAGGGCAGCAGGGCTCCCCTGGGGCTGTGCCTGCCCTGTCTGCCTCCCTCCCCCTGGTCCAGCACGGGAGCAGGCCCACCACCAGGCCTGGGCAGTACCCTGGACAGTGTCTGCCTCACCACACCATCTAGAGGGTCACCTGGCAGGAAAAATTCCTCAAGGAAGATTCCTGCCTCGCAGCTGCTAGAGTGCAACAAGCACCTACTGTGCGCCAGGCCTTGCTCCAAGCTCCTGACAGCCCTGGGAAGGGCTTTCGATCCCCTCGGTAACACCTGCTGGATTACGGGGGACAAGGTGAGATGGAAAGATCTAGGCCAGTGATGGCGAACCTTTTGAGCTCGGCGTGTCAGCATTTTGAAAAACCCTAACTTAACTCTGGTGCCGTGTCACATATAGAAATGTTTTGATATTTGCAACCATAGTAAAACAAAGACTTATATTTTTGATATTTATTTTGTATATTTAAATGCCATTTAACAAAAATCAACCAAAAAAATGAGTTCCCATGTCACCTCTGACACGCGTGTCATAGGTTCGCCATCACTGAATTCTAGGCAAACCCTTCTTTACAGAGAGGGACCTGAGGTCCAGAAAGGCCACCCGCCATGTGGTGACAGGACCGGGTGACAGGGAGGCCGAGGGGTGCAGCTCTGCCAGCCCTGCCGTGCTTCACCTGGCTCAGCTCTCGCCTCCTGCTCGCCCCCCTCCTCCCCGTGCATGTTCCTCCCTCGCTGTGTCAGGGCCCCCCTGTGGGCCTGTGTCTGGGGCTCCCTCCCCTCTGCTCCTGGCTGGCTGCAGCCATGGAGGAGCTTAGCATGGACGGAGGGAAGAGGGAGGCCGTCTCCTGACACCCTGCTCACACCTTGTACGTAGTCCCTTCACGTCACCCTCTTCCACGGTCCCCCCATTTCACAGGTGCAGAGACGGAGGGAAGCAAAGGCACAGCCCCAAGTAGTAGGGCTGGATGCAGACCCCAGCCTCTGGCTCCAGAACCTGCACTCCACCCACTGCACTGCCCGCCCCTGGAAGACGGGGCCACCTGGTTCCCACCCCCCTCCCAGCCCCTCGGGGCGGGACTAACCCAGTGTCTCCCAGGGCTCCTGACTCCCGCTGCCCAGGCTCCTTTGCGCCCCCCCCCCCCCGGCCCATCCCCCACGGGTTTTTTGGAACTAATTAGGTTGATGTAAAATTTCTTGAAGCGGGATGCCTCGGACACCCTGCCGTATCCCATTGGAAGTGCGATAGTCTGCTCCTAAGGAGCCATATTTAACGGTAGAATAGGGAAAAACTTCCGGTTACACTAAAAATGGCTGAACAATGAAGGAAACCTCAAGGAGCCCGCCATTGGAATCGTCCTTATTTCCCACGTTAATAGGGGGGAAAAAGGCTTATACAAAGAATTAAACCGGTGGGATATAAAAGCAGCAAAAGCGGGATCGAAGCTGATTCCATATTCGGAGCCACTACCTACTTTCTACATCACACTAAAAAACTTTAGAGTAATCACTGTTAGAAGTCTCCACCA
>NW_005871085.1:7829404-7831364 GCF_000147115.1 Myotis lucifugus | reverse complement strand
GAGACAGAGAAAAGGAGAAAGGAGACAAAGGCAAAGAGAACAAAGAGACAGAGGGAAGCACAGCCGGGCGAGTTGGAGATGGAGGCGGCGCCCAGCCTGGAGCCCCAGCGTAGCTTCCATCCTCCCCCTAAACGTGGTTGTGCCCCTCCCCTGCTGGGGTCCCAGCCTCGCTCCTCCTCTAGGCTTACTCTGGGCCCCTGCCCTGACGCTCTGACGCCCACGGGTCTCCCTCCTCGTGCAGGCGAGCTCAGCAGCAGGGGCCCCGGGGGTAGGACCCCTGAGAGACAGGACCGCTCCGTCCCAGCCGGGGCTTTCTTCGTCCGTTATTCAGAGAACCCCGCAGCCCTCCTGAGCCTGGCCACTGCCAGGGGCACTGTGGCAGGAGCCATGCCCGCAGGGGCAAGGTGACTCCTAGTCAGCAGGAGGCCTGGCTGAGAGGACTGGGGGTCAGGGGTCGGGGCATTTCCCCTGGAGAGCTCCTGGGAGTTGGCCAAGGCTGGGGGCCTGCGGGGCCTGTAGGGCCATGGAGCTCAGTCTGCCCGGGGTCTCCCCAGGAGGCCCAGGAGCAGGCTCAGTGCCCAGGCGACCAGGTGACCATGCCGCCCTTCCAAGCCGGCCTCTCCGGGCGGCCCTCAGCCCAGCCTGTGTCCATCCAGGCTGGAGGGGCCGTCTCCCCACTGCCTGTCTTTGTCCCCCCAGTTTCCCTGTCTCCCCCATCCCTCCTCCCGTCTCCTGCCCCTCTCCGCCTTCCCTCACTGGGGCCCCTCGTCCCCGCAGTTCTCTCTGCCTCGCACCCTCCCTGCCTCTGTCTCACCATTTCTCTGCTGCTGCCCTGTTGTTCCTCCCAGTTCTCCCCTTCCTCCCTCTCTCCGCCCTCCCAGTTCATTCCTGTTGCCTCTCTTTTCCCTCCATTTTCTCCCTCTCTTGCCCTCTTTAAACTGCAAGGTCTGACCCAAGAGAAGGACCTCTTTCTGTCTCCCCTTACTCTCCTCTCTGCTGCCTCCTTGCTCGGTCTCCCTAATTCTCTGTGGCCCAGAGGGGTCAGTGCCGTCCCCAAGGCGACACAGAGCATGTAGCGGGGGCCGCGAGGGCTGAGGGGGGAGCCCTAGAAGTGCTGGTGGGAGAGGCCTTGGGGCAGGGCCACCCCTCCTCCCCCTGAGTTGCACCTGCCACGGGTCTCAGGGACTCTGCTTCTGCCCTTCGCGGCTGGCCCAGGGCCCAGGGACTCCCCACACGTGGGTCTGCCCTCCGGGGACTCCCTCTGCCTCCCAAGTCTCTCTCCCTCTGGCCCTGGTGTTTACTCCTCCTCCACCCTGACCTAGACCGTGGGGGCTCAGAGGGCCCACGGAGGCCACCCCTCACTTCACAGGTGAGGAAGCCCATGGAGAATGGGGTGCCAGGCGAGAGGGCAGTGGGGGTGGCATGGCAGATTCATTCCTGAGGACGCCCCCCCCCCGCCCCCTGCTGGGGAGGGAACGATGGGGACATACCCCCGTGAAGGCAGGTCCTGATCTGTCCTCACGCTGACTGCACACAGCAGGCGCTCAATGCCTGTTTGTTCAGTACCTCAGTGGGCGGGAGAGAGGAGCAGGGAGACAAGGGTGGTCTGCCCAGCACCTCGTGCACCGCGGGGCCCCGCCAACACTGTGAGCTGCTCACCCCATCCAGCCCTGGTTTCCAGATGAGACAGGACAGTGACAGGGCCGGGCAGAGACTAGAGTGGGAACCCAGGCCCCGGGCGCCTGGCCACACTCGGTGCAGCCTGACCGTCCCTTCTGCAGCCGTGCTAACGACTCCCACCGGCGCGTGTGATGCTTGATCATCTTACGTGTATTGTTATCCCCACTGCACAGAGGGAAGCATTTGACTCTCGGGCTGTGACTCCCCCTGGTTTCAGAGCGCCACAAAGGTGGTGGATCCATGGGAGACGATTGTTAATATAGACGCTTTCCTTATCTCT
>NW_005871085.1:7822271-7828548 GCF_000147115.1 Myotis lucifugus | reverse complement strand
AGCCAGCAGTCTGAGCCCGGGTCACCTTGCGGTGACGCCTGGTCACAGCAGGGACCGTGTGGTGGCCTGTGTCCTCAGTGCCAGCACAGGGCCTGGCACGCACTGGGGCTTAATAAAGGCTTCTCTGTGGGGTCAGTTTGCCAGTGACAAATAAGAATCGGGCAGAGCAAGGGCCAGGACAGGGCGAGGGAGCTGAGGGAGCTGCGGGAGCTGTGGGAGCTGCGGGAGCTGGGGGAGCTGCGGGTGCTGGGGGAGCTGCGGGTGCTGGGGGAGCTGCGGGTGCTGGGGGAGCTGCGGGAGCTGCGGGTGCTGGGGGAGCTGGGGGTGTGCCCGGAGCTGCGGGTGCTGGGGGTGCTGGGGGTGTGCCCGGAGCTGAGGTGCTCAGCGAAGCCATGGCTTTACCGTAAGAAATGAAGAGTCTGTGGCTGCCTCTGTCCTTCCGGGACAGAGTCCGTGCAGGCTGAGCGACTGTCTTGGCTGCAGCACCAAGTGGCTAATCTGTTATTTCTCCCACGGTCACCGGTCCCTCATCGGTCTGCAGCCCTCTCCCTCGCTGGGCCAGCTTCCTCACCTCAGACTCAGGAAACTAACAGGTTAGGCACCAATTATGTATAACAAACACACAAAAATCCCCAGCCCTCCTCGAGTTAAAAAGAAGATATGGCCGGGAAGGATGGGCATTCTCAGGCCCAGGCTGAGGCAAACCTTCTCTGCAAACCAAAATAATTAGTGGAAAGGGCTTTAGGTCTAGAGACACCACAAAGAAGCACCATGGAAAGGTGCTCTTGCAGACGAGGGCTGATGGGATCCTGGATCATCGGTGAGCGGAGCCCTGAGGCAGCTCAACTCCAGGCAGCGGGCTGGGTGGGGAGGGAGGGAGGCCAAGAGGTCAGGGCCAGGACCACCCAGGCTCTGACTCGGGCTGGGGAATTTGGATGGTCTTGATGGGTGACCTTGGGCAAGTCACCCCAGATCTGAGCCCAGTTCCCCATCTGTGTCTGCCCTCGCAGGGTGGTAGCAGGAATCCTATGAGAGTGACACAGGGCTCTTGGAATGGAGCGAGGCCGGGAAGTACTAGCTGTTGTAATGAGGGTGATGTTTCCTTGGCTCCCCCAGGTCGCCTGACGCCAGCGAAGTCTAACTGGAAGGGTAGAGAGAGGCGGACATAAGCACTGACCTCATCTCCTGGAACTCCATTAAGGTGACAGGACAGAACTAACAGTGACCACGAGAACAGGAGAGGAGCCAGGGGGAGAGGGGCTGACCTAGCGGGCGGAGTGGCTCCGTGTCTGTGAGGGCGTGTTGCCAGATGTGAGCAGGGTCTCCCACGGAGCCCAGACATGCTCAGGACCCGGAGGCACCAGATGTTAAGGAAGGTGAGGGCGGGAGTGGGTTAGAAAGAAGGGGCTGGTGGGAAGTCAGCGTGGGAGCTGACAGATGCCCTGGTGCCCCTTCCCCACCCCTCCCTCTCCCTGACCCCTCCCAGGAGGCCAGGAGGTGGTGGCACCTTCTCCAGGCACAGAATCAGAGGGACTGACTCGGAGACCTGAGCAGCTGGGCCCCACAGCACGGAGGACGGAGAGCCTCTGAGTGACAGACCTCTGGAAACGGGCGTTGGGAGCCTCCCCCAAAGTGGGCTTGCTACCCGGTCACCCAGGCCAAGCCCACCGTCAACAAGCCGTGCCCCGAGCGCCAAGGCCCACAGCTTCCTGTTGGGTGGTAGTGCCTGGAAGGACCTTCAGGAACAGACAGAAGAACCTGGAGGAAGCAGGGCAGGCAGGCAGCTGAGTGAAACTGAAGCAATCGAGCCAACAAGACAACAAACGGCGACAGGTGTGAAGGTAACAGCCAGGGAACCTCTCCGAGCAACAAAAGGAGGTAGAGAACAAGAAACGATAGGTAAGGACTGAGGGTCCATCCTGGGAGTCAGCATATCTGACAGAAGTTCCAGGAACAGCACCCAGTAAACCCTCGATTTTGCGGACTTCGTATTTATTGGACAGAATTTCTGGTCTGTATGTCATATGTGAAAATTAACACCCTGTTACTTTTAAAATGCTTTTAACCAAGAGTTGTTTATAATTAACAGCTTATTTTTGGCTATTAATTCACTGTTATTTTTAAACAAATTTTAGCGAGTAGGCCATATGTTAGAAAAGACATTGTAGTAATTCTGCCTACATAAGTATTACACATCCACAACGATCTGCATATTTAAATTCAGGGCCACCGCTCGTAAACAACATTCGGCTGATTAGCACGTGATCACACCGAGTCTCAAGGGGTAATTGGTGCGTGGTAATGGGTTCTGTCCTCTCTGGCGTGACCTTCTGCAGCAGTTTTAACGCGTGCGGCCCATGTTCCCACGTGTGTTCAGCCACGCCCCAGCTGTGTGCATTTATTTTCATGGAGTGACTGGTGAAGGCACGCACTTACTAGACCTAGTCAGTATAAATTTAAAATTGCTGCAATTCACATAGAAAACTTTTCTTTGAAATGAAACTTTTCAGACATAATTTTAGTTACACAAATTTGTCTACATAAGTAAAAGCAGGTAAACTAATCTGCCAATTTTTTAAGATGTGCATTCGGAAAACTCACTTTATGGTATAACGGACTTTGGACTTTAATGAGCACTGCCTCACCTGACTTAGTCCGATATATTGAGGTTTTACTGTAAATGAAGGAAGTTATCAAAGAAATATGCTAAGAAAATTTTCAAAACAGAAGGATGCAAGCATCCAGCTCGCCAGGGCTCACTGATGCCCAGTATAAGGATGAACCGGAGGCCTCCAGAGACCCTCCCCAAGGAGGGAGCCTAAAAGGAGGGGGAGGAAGAGAAGGAGAGAAAGAAGCAAAGCCCCGTACAGCGATGTGGATCAAAATGCCGTTGGATTCCTCAGAGCAGCACAGGAGGATGAACAGCAAAAATCTTAAAACCCCGAATGAAAACAATTTCCAACCGGGATTCTGTGCCCAGCTACACTATTAATCAAGGGTGACTGCAGAAGAGAGAGATTTCAGAGAGGCCAGAACTACAGAAAGAGAAGCATTTTCTGCGCAGCATTTTTCAAAACGTTACTGGGGAATGAGCTCCACCGACCAGGACTGAAGACACCAGTCTTGCCAACAAGGAACCCGACAAGTCAGGCAGGGGCCAGGGGGACAGCGGGGCAGCAGGCCTGGGGGGAGGGGGCGGGGCTGGCCCGGGCCTCGGGCGCTCGGCGGTGCGGACAATGACAGAGACACAGAGAGGTGGTGCCCGTGGCCATCGGAAGGCTTTGGGAAGCATTAGCAATGGGAACATAGAAAACCAGGCAAACGAGGGACAAGGCAATTGTGAATTCCAGCAAATGGTAAAAGTATGAATAAAGGAACATCTGAATCTAGCGTTTGGATTAGTAAATATTTACATAGTTGTGATCATGCAAGTCCAGAATATCCACTGAATGAAAAGCATGACCCTTCACTACTGGGAGTGTGGGGGCCAGGGACGCGGTGGGGACAGAGAAGTCGGGCCTCCCGCCTCTCCGGGAAGCCGAGAGGAAGGATCTCACGGGCGGCGTGGAAGCAGCGTTGTCATTCGGACTGAAGCACTGGCGCGAGTGCAGAGGAAACAGCTTCTGGGGCGAGTGTGGCCCCTGGACAGTGGGCTGCGATGGGGCTGCGGAGACGGGTCATTTGCGGACTGTTCATGTTGGCTCTCAGCCCACAGTACACTGATTGGCTTTTTGAACAATGTGTTGGTATTTCTTTGAGAAAAATAAAAAAGGAGTGAGCAGCAGGTGTAGCCCCTTCGGCGGGTGAAGACGGTGCTCCGCAGGCCTGAGGGGCGTGCTGGCGTGGCCGCGTCAGCCCGGCCTGAGCTGCATCCTCCACGGGCAGGCGGTGGCCCCAGGGGAGGCAGGACGGGAATGTTGACCACGTGGGTCTCCGAGGTGAGCTGCTTGCCCCGCGGCTGCTGGAGGGACAGCCTGACAAAAGCTCAGTCCGTTTCGGTTACGGCCGGTGAGGCCAGTTGCGTTCAGAAGAAACGTATGACCATGATTTGTATTTATTTGATCCAAAAGCTTTCCTTTCAAAGAGAGAAATAGGAGGCCCGGGGAAACGCTTCTCAGTGCCCGTGCACTCGCAGGCCACAAAGCAGGGGAGACGATTTCCATAACATTTCACCTCATTCTGCACACGTCTCCAGGCCGCCTTTGATGCCACAGTTCAGAACGCAGCCCAGAGCCTCTTGCTCTAAAACAAATCAGCTGCTCCCTGCGCACCCCCCTCCCCCTCCCCGTTACCCCCACCTCCTACTTTTGCAACCTCAGCTCCCACCCACCCCACTCCCCGTGCCCCTCCAACCTGCATGCCAGGGGGGCAGCTCACTACTAAGGTGTAATGTTTTGGGGCACCAGCGCCTCTGCTAGGGGAGGTCTAGTGCAGAAAATCAGCAAGGGAGCCCCCAGGCTGGTGGAGACTTTCAAGTAAAAGGGCAATGAAGACATCCGAGCCCCCTGACCCCAGTTTAAAGTCTGTATCAGAGCTCTGCCCCTCCTCCCACCAGACCCGTTCTTTTCCATTATGCTCCTGTGTCAGGCCTTTGTCCGTGCTGTCCCCTCTTCCTTTAGCTTTCCAGGTCCGGGCACGGGCCACAGCACCCCGAGTCGTCTGCTGTGCGTGGGCATCTCCCGCTCTGGGCTGTGAGTCTCAGAGGCGGAGTGGGAGGGGGTGCACAGAGGGCCCCGGGCCCTACCTGGAGCGGAGTCGGCTAATGCTGGGCTCGGCACGTCCCGCTGGTGCCCCCGCTCAGGCTACCTGAGCCTACAGGGAGGTTTCTGGGGGCCCTTACTCAGAAACCTCTGGGGCAACTGGTACCATGCAGACCCCACCCCACCCCCAGGCCCCTAAGCTCTGCAGCCCAGGCTCCAGGGCTTGGTCGGGCTCAGCGCCCTTCCTCCAGCTTGGCGGCCCTCTGCGGGCTGATGAGTACACATGGCCCTGGCCCTGACCCCAGGGGCGCCTGCCTCTCTGAGACACGGCAAATGGGGAAGAAACAGAGCCCAAGACCCAGAGCTCAGCGCCCCTACTGTGGGCCTCAAAGCATTCAGCTCCCTGTGCCTCAGTTTCCATACCAGCCTCCCCAGGGGGCGGAGAGGGTTAGACCAGCGTGGACACATCCTCAGCAACGTCCAGGCCTAAAGAGCAGGAGGCGCCTCCTCCGGCAGCATCAGGTCACTGCAGGGTGGGGGTGCGGAGGCCCAGGCACGGGCCCTCTCCCTTCCTCTGTCCCACACCCACCGCACTGGCCAGGGGGAACCTGGCCCAGAAAGCACTGGAAGAGACGTACCCAGAACCTGGCAGAACCGGGGCTGCGCTGGGCCTCCCGCCGCCTCTCAAGGACAGGATGAGCCTTCAGTTCTTGAGGAACTTTCAGTTCTTGCAGCTAGTGGTCCCCTCCAATTAAAGACCAGGGAACGCTCTGCTCAGAGTACCTTGTAGGCTTGGGTCCCGGCGCCCCCTAGTGGCCATCCCTTCAGCTTCCCACCTGCACTGGCCTGCCTGCTGTCTGGATGGCTGGTGGGAGGAGCCGGGCCCTGACAGGCTGCAGGGGCTGTCCTGGGGGAGGAAGGGGACCGAGACCTGCATGCCCCTTGGACACACTGTGCAACCTGCCCTCCGTTTATATCGGGACCCGGTGTCCTCTCCTCCAGGAAACGTCTGCCTCTTTCATCTCGCCAGAGGCCTCCCAGGTTCCCAGCCCCAGGCGTCCTGTCCCAGCGCCACCCCTCTGGGTGTCGTGAGGTGCATACACCTGTACAAATAAGGGCTCACCTTCCTGGGTGCTGTTCTCAACACCCTGATGCACTAATCCCATAGAGCGTAGAGCAATGCTGTTGTCCCCATTTCACAGATGGAGAAAGCGAGGCCCTGGTCCTTCATCCACGGCCAGAGCCGAGCAACAGCCTGCGCCAGCCGGGGCTTCCCAGAGCTGAAAGCGGCGCCTGCAAATCTGGTTTAAATGGAAACCAGCCTCTGAGCAGCCACCCCCCCGCCCCAAAACACACACAAGCCCTGGATAAAGGCTCTGCATCCCCTTTCATGCTGTTTATTCTTTTGAACAAATTGTGAGTTTTACAAGACATTCAAGGCAAACACATGTTCCTGTGGTGAGAGTCGTGGGACCTGCTGGGCAGAGGCTGTGAGGACAGCGGCACAGCCACCCAGCCCTGCCCTTTCTGAGCACTGCAGGCTCCCTGGAGCAGGCTCGGCACCCCGCTGCTGCTTG
>NW_005871085.1:7764257-7820145 GCF_000147115.1 Myotis lucifugus | reverse complement strand
GGATGCAGGGGGTGGGAGGGGAGGGTAAGGTGCCCGGCTGATGAAGACACTGCCATCCCCAGGCCAGCAGTGGCTGATAAAGTTGAGAGCTCTGTTTTGCCGTGTCGGGTGGGCGAGGTGGGGCTGGTGAGTCCCTTGGCCTCACACACAGATCCCTCCCCTGCGCTGTGTCTAGGGGGGCTGCTCCCTGCGGACAGCACCTCGGGGCTCCTTCACTCTCTGAATTCCAGTCGGAGATCAGAGGGCAGGAGACAGAATTGGAAAAATCTCCTCTGAAAGGAGACAGGTGGCCACCCCTCCTACAAACTGCCACTAAGAGGCACGGCGCTGGGGCCTGTTTGGATTTTGGGGGGCTGCGCACACCACTTCTGGGGGTGCAGCCTGACGAGACCGACCGACAGACACTGATGGCAACGGGTGCTGTTGAAGCCGCTAAGTGTGTAGCCACTTGTTAAGCAGCCATAGCAAGTGAGCACCCTGGGTCCTCGTTTCTCCCACTCGCAAAGCTGGGTGCTCCTGAGGCCTCTCTGGGCGTGGAGGTGGCACGGGCTGGTGTCTGCTCCCGTGACCTCCCTGTAGGCGTGGAGAGAGAGAGGAGGGGAGCTCTCTGGTGTTTCTTCATAAAGACATTAACCCTATTGGACCAGGGCCCCACAAGTATGACTTCATTTAACCTTAATTACTTCCTAGAGGCCCCGCCTCCTAATCCAGCCACACTGGGTGTTAGGACTTCAGCACAAGAATTTATGGGGCGGGCAACCAGTCAGTCCGTCACAGCAGGAGTAGAGACTTCTCATAAGCTCAGCAACACGAGCTCCCTACAAAGCTGAGCTGGCTCCTGCGGCTGTTGCGTGCCCAGACTGCCAACAACGCATGCCCAATGGCACCACTTCCCATGCAACCACGCGATGGCAAGTTGATGGCAAGTTGATTGCATTGGATGTCTTCCATCATGAAGGACTTACAAATTAATCCTCATGGAATCTGGTATAGATTTGCCTTCTCTGCTAGATACTGTGTCAGTATTACCATCTGTGGCCATTCAGAATGCCTTACCCATGCCCATGGCACGCCTCACCGTAGCGCCTCCAACCCAGGAATGCAATCGATAGGGCGAGAAGTGTGGCCGCGAGCTTGCATTAGCCACTCGCAGGAGGGGGTGGAAGGCCTGCTGAGGGTGTGGTGACAGCACCAGCTGGACTAGCACCCTGTGAGGAGGGGCCTGTCCCACAGGGTGAGCAGGTGCCTCAATTCGTCACCAGGAGGGTCCCCGCTCACGTTTTTATGCAGAAGCCTTATTGAGGCAGGATTCGCGTGCCCTACAGTTCACCTCCTCCACATGCAGGCAGTGGCTCATCGTGTGGAGTTGCCCAGCCTTCACCTGGGCTCACCCACGCTCCCACCTTAACCACGTGCTTACGGAGCTGTTCCCCGTTCTCGCAGCATCACAGCTCACGCTGGGGCTCCGCCCGGTTCCCCGGGTTCCTTTCTCCAGGTTTGGGCCCCGCCTGGGCTCAGTGTGGAGCATCTGAGGCAGAGACCATCCCCTGGGCCCCCGGAGCCGGGCCCAGAGGCTCCGCAGCTGCCTCCGCCTGGGCAGCCCTGGCCAGTGGCTGAGGGTGAAGGGCGGGAGGCCCAGGTCTCTGGCCTCAGACAACTCAGGACCTGACCCCAGGGCAGAGCCCCGCAGGGTGGACTCAGGCTGAGGGCCGGCCTGAATCCGCAAGGCCCGGAGTGTCCCCGCTCCTCTCCCTCCCTGTCCTGCCCCGCCTCCCTTACTGGTTTCCCCAGAGAGCACTTCCCTGAGGAGCCCACGTCCCCACAGAAGCCACGAGGTGCTGCTTCTCCAGGGCTTCCCCGGAAATGGGGCCGGGACCCCGCTGGGCCACTCGGAGCTCCTGGAGCGTGGACCTGACTGACGGATCTGACAGTCAGAGCTGCTGCGCTGACCCGGAGCGACCCGGCACCGAGGGCACCCGCACCCTCCTCTATGCCGTGGGTGGGGGGGGGGGTGCAGCAAGCAACAGAGGGCGTCCAAGGACTCAGGCCCAGTGAGGACCAAGAGTTGGACCACCCTCCCAGGGACAGAACTCCAGCAGCCGAGGGAGGCCTCAGAGTGCGGCGGGAGGGGGGACGCGGAGTGAGAGCTAGAAACGGAAGCAAAGGTTATCGCTCTCTGCCTCACGGTCAGCTACCTGCATGGTGATCGCAGCCTGACCTGCGTCTGAGGTTGAGACTCAGTGTCCTGGTGTCCTGGCCGAGGCCCAGGAGCAGGGCTGAAGCGAGAGCACTCCCTGACAGCACCGCTCCGGCAGGCTCTGTCCTCCCCCCACTTTGGAAAGGAGTTTCTTGCTCTGAGACAAGGGCGAGGATACTGAGTGGCATTGAGCCACTGAGACAGTGACTCTCGGTTTGCCCCTCGAAACCTATTCTCTGCCCCTCTGTGCCCAGGGGCCCAGCCCGAGTCTGTGAATTGCATACCCAGGCTCCTTTGCCCTCCGCTTCCTGTTGGGTTCAGCCAATGCAAAGCACTAGCAGGAGATGGGAGGGCAGGGGGAGCAAGGGCGGGCTATTCCTGCCCATTTTCCTCCTGAGCGGTATGTTTTGGCTGCAGTTATGTCCCTCCGGACCACACCCCCTGCCTGGCTAGCCCCCCTCCCCAGGCTCCAGTTCCCTCTGGGCCCCAGGACCACTTCCTCCCCTGGCCCCTCTGCCCTGGGATGGCCATGGCGCCCATGCTGGTCTCCGAGTGCCCCCGTGTCTCTCGTTGGTCCCTTAACCTGTCACATCTCTGAGAAAAAAGCCTCTCATGGAACCGCGGGAACCTTCCTGCCGGAAGACCTCAGGGCCAGGCCACCTTGGAGACGTGAGTCCAGACGTGTGTCTGGTGAAGCCCAGAGCCCACTCGCCCTTCCTGCGGGCCACACAGAGTGTCGGGGATGGACCCAGAGGAGCAGCTAGAGCATCGACAAGAAGAAAGAGTTGTGCAGGCCCTGGGAGCCCGGCACCCAGAGGCTGGCAGAGCAAGGGGAAGAGCGGGGTGGGCGGGGAAAGGTGTGAGGTAGGGATTGGGGGAGAGGAGTGCCAGAAGGCTAGTGAGACGTGTGTGAAACTGTCAGGAGACCCAGGAAGCAGAGGCCTGACCACTGGACTTGGCCATGAGGTCCCATCAGGTGCCCTCAGCGGGTGAGTCAGACACTGTCCTTCCTGGCAATGAACCCCAGAAAAGGCAAGTAAGTGCAGTGAGTCTTGGCGGGATCCCTGTGTGGCACACCTGGCACCAGAGAAGAGCAGGCCAGACATCATGGGCAGCCCAGAGCAGGCTCCATGGCGGTGCTGGGGAGGCCTGGGGGAGGCAGGTGCAGGGGAGGCAGAGAACAGCGTGAACAGGGCCTGGAGGCACCTGAGGAAGTGCCAGTGATGGAGACAACGAGGCGGAGACCAGGCCAGGTCCGCTGGACGGCGGGCTGTGAAAGGCCCGCCTGGGAGCTGGGACTTCCTGGAGCAGTGAGGCCGAGAGGGCTTTAGCGGGAGGAGTGCTCAGATGGAAGTTCAGGACCCCAGGCCTGGATGTGGGAGGGAAAGATCCACCTGGTCCCGGGGCCCAGCCCATGGCCCGGCCCATTTTCGTCCTGAATAACTGCTTATTGACTGAGGACAGAGCAGGGCCGCTGCTGATGCTGCCGAGGGTGGCTGACATCACCCCTGACTGGTGTTAAAAAAAAAAAAAAAAAATCACTGGGAATTGGAAAAACAAATACAAAAGCCAGATGTTAGAAAAACACTGACTTAATTATAGGCCAACAATTGAAATGGCCAGCGTTTCAAAACCAGGTATGTCTCACCCACTTGAGAACGAGGTGCTATCCTCGCTTCCTTTCCCAAGGGCAGAGCAGAGGGAGCAACTGCTCCAGCAAATGCTGAGATGTTGGGCAGCAGCTCCGTGTTTGCTGGGTAACTGGATTGTAGCTGGAAATTAATTGCCCATGAATGTGGAAAAGCAGCCAAGTCCACACAGAGTGTTCCACGGACTGCGTCTACTACCAAGAAGAAAGGAAGGAAGGAAGAAAAAGGATGTTCTGACTCCAATTAAAAAGGGGGGGAGAGATGAAGAAAAGACCCACCCAGCAGCTAATCACTGACAGGCCAATGCCTGTGCGAGCTCAGATGCAAGAGCTGACATGATAGAATGTTAGCATCTTGCAATCTGCTGTTAATAAAATGTAGCACAAAGGCACAGAGAAGCTGTACATCTGCTCCCAGGATGCTGCACAGCGTGGGGACCCGTCCCCGCCCGCCTAGACTCGCTCACCAGGGCTGGCTTGGAGTCCCCAGCCTGGGCTTGGGGGCAGGGGCAAAGGCTGTCATGGTGTGGAGGGTGGACAGCTCCCGAAGGAGGGAGCGCTGGGGCTGGAGCCTGCTTCGCAAGGCGCCTCCGCACATGGGCTGTGTATTGCCACCCAAGGGTGTCTCTGAGGGCAGAGGGCCCCGCTTGGTGGTCCTGCTTGAAAAGAAAATCTGAGCAGGAGGAATGTTTTAAAAATTAAACGAGCAGTAATAGCAAAAGATGGGAAACAACCTAACAGTGTCCTAGCGGGGCCCTGGTTAGATAAATAAGGCGAATCCATTCAGCGAGAGGCCAGACAGCAGTTAGCAAGAGTGAGGAGGTGAGCCTCTCCCAGCTCCAGCCCCGGAGTCCTGAGGGAGTGAAGGGCCCGTGAGTTTGGCCGGGTGAAAAACACACCTTGATTTTCATAACTCCAACTACAATGCAGTGTTTCCGTCCAACCCCGGCAGCACCGGCAGGGGCCTGGTCACCGATAGAAATCACGGGTTTTCTCATGATTGACGGTTGTTGCAAGTATCTCAGATCCTCAATGGCACCGCGACTGTGAGACTATTAATAGTGACCCTGTCATTCTGTGTGTTCATAAAGAAGCACACGATTGCTAACCCACAAATGTGGTTCTCTGTTTTGACCAATGTGTTAAACATGATTAGTTTCCCCTGTAACCTTATGTGTTTTACTTGATCCACTCACAGCCCTGCTCTGAGGCCAGGGCACAGGCTTGCCCAGGGTGACGAACAGGTTCATGGCACAAAGAGGCTCAGAAACCCTGGTCTAGGGGACAGGCTTGCCCAGGGTGACGAACAGGTTCATGGCACAGAGAGGCTCAGAAACCCTGGTCTGGTGTTAATGAGATGTGTGTGTGCATGCATGTGTCTGCGTGTGTGTGTCTCTGTGTGTGTGCATGCATGTGTCTGCGTGTGTGCATGCATGTTTCTGCGTGTGTGCGTGTGTATGTGTGTGTGTGTTCAAAGAACAGATCAATGGAACAGATTAAAAAACTCAAAAATAGACAACTGGGTTTTTTTTACAGAAACAATTCAGTAGAGGGAGCATAGACTTTCCACACGGGTGCTGTGGCAATTGCACATCCAGTGGCAAAAAAAGGAACCTTAACCTAAACTTCACATCTCACACAAAAATGAACTCAAATGCAAACTGTAAAACTGCATCTGAAGAAATGGATGGGCCCTGTCAGTGCCGATGTGCTGGTTGGTTGGATACTGCACGTAGTTTTGCACGATGGCACCGTTAGGGGAAACTGAGAAAAGGGGACATGAGATTTCTCTGTGTCATTTCTTACAACCACATGTGAACCGATAATTACCTCAGAACTAAAGATGAGTGAAACAAGCTGAGCTTGCACGGACCATCTCCGGAAGGAGACACAAAAGTGGGGGCCTCTCCAAGGAGAGAAATGAGAATGAGTAATGGGGGCGGGGCGGGGTTTGACCCTTTTAAACTGTTATCATTTCCTTGCATTACTTTGTTCACAATAATTATTTTAAAACAAAGGCCTGGAGAAAGAGGAAGAAGTGAGCCTAAAAAGAAACTAGCTCAGTAAATATCAAAACTATCTCCTAGGTTCCATTTGAATTAAAAGCATTAATATTGATAAAGTTCCAATCTACCTTGTGAGAGGGCTTAGATTAAATTTAAAAAACTATTAATACTCATTTTTTAAAAAATCAACTTTATGCTCATTTTTTTAAATCAACTTCATGCTTTGTTTATTTTCAAAACAAAATTAAAGGGTTTGGAAATTTAAAAAAGTTTCCTTAAATTTCATTCCTTGTGTAAAACATGAGCTAGGCTGTTCTTTATACTCGGCCTGTCCACATGCTTGACACCTGGCTGGGCTGGTGGGCAGCAGTCGGGCAGCAAATCCTGGGGAACTGCAACTTCCCCAAGGCCCACAACCCCCACCCTGAGAAGCAGGAGAGCACAATGTGGTTAGGAACTTAGCTCCGGAGTCCGGTGGAACCTGGATTTAACCCCAGCTCTACCACTGATAGGTAGTATCCCAGGCACAAGAACCTAACCTCTGTAGGCCTCAGTCTTGCCATCTGTAAGCTGGGAGCCCACAGTGCCTCCCGGGCGGTCATTATGAGCATTCGCAGAGAGAATCCGTGGAAAGCGCTCAGCCCCGTGCCCGGCATGTGGGAAGCTCCAGGAAGTAGAGAACCACAGCTGTGGGCCTTCGCCCCCGGACATGGACGATGACAGCCCAGGTGCCCTACTCTGTGCACTGAGAGGTGGCCTCAGAGGTGGTATTTCCCAGGAGAAGAGGCCATGGCTCTTTCTTGGGTTTCTGAGCAGCTCCCAGTAAGAGAGGCCCAGGCCCAGGCCCACAAAGGCCACAGCGTCCAGAAGTGGAAGGGGCTGTAAGAGACCTCAGGGCTGCAGAGAGAGAGAAACCCAGCCCCTGCCCCAGGCCCAGAGAGGTCTGTTTCTCTCTAAGAGGATCCAGAGAAGTGCCGGTGGGAGGGCGTCTCTCTGTAGGTTTTGGACCCTTAGAAGACACACCTTGCTCCCGTCTGGCCACAGGAGCAAGCCCTCTGTCAGTGCAGCTGGCACAGCGGGGCTTGTGGGGAGCCCAGGCCATGGCGGAGGCTCAGGCACCAGGAGGGAGACCCTGGCTGATCGCCGTGACGCCTACTTCAGCGTTCGCTCCGGAGGCTTTGTGTGCTGTGGCCAGTGGTGTCAGGAGGCAGGTGTCTGTAGGCTGCTCTCCCCAGTCGTCCTAGAATCTGCCCAGAATCTAGGGTGCATTTACGTGGTCCGCGTTCAGAACACGTCAAGATGAAAACTCAGGGAGAAACAGATGCTTAAAGCTCTAGGACTGGTGTCCAGGGATGTAGGCTGCTCTCTGCCTGCCCTGGGCCACTTGCAATTTGTGTGACTGTGGGAAAGTTACTATCCCTCTCCATGTCTCTTCATAAAATAGAGGTGAGCCCTGACCGGTTTGGCTTGATGGATAGAGTGTCGGCCTGCGGACTCAAGGGTCCCAGGTTCGGTTCCGGTCAAGGGCATGTACCTGGGTTGTGGGCACATCCCCAGTAGGGAGTGTGCAGGATGCAGCTGACCGATGTTTCTATCTCATCGATGTTTCTAACTCTCTATTCCTCTCCCTTCCTCTCTGTAAGAAATCAATAAAATATATTTTTAAAAAATAAAATAAAGTAAAATAAAATAGAGGTGACAACCCATGTCTTTTTAAAAATATATATATTTTATTGATTTTTTACAGAGAGGAAGGGAGAGGGATAGAGAGTTAGAAACATCGATGAGAGAGAAACATTGATCAGCTGCCTCCTGCACACTCCCTACTGGGTATGTGCCCGCAACCAAGGTACATGCCCTTGACCGGAATTGAACCTGGGACCCTTCAGTCCGCAGGCTGACGCTCTATCCACTGAGCCAAACCGGTGAGGGCAACACAACCCATGTCTTCCCTGGGTTGTTGTGAGGCTCAAATGAGGAAGGGTGCAGTGCTTCACTTAGCATAGTTTGGTGAAGGCTGACTTCCTGTGTGGGGTCCCAGCAGACAGAGCAAAAATGTAAGGCAAAAGACGCTGTGTGAGGGGCCTGAGGCAGAGCAAATCAACCCTCCACCCAAAAGTCCACAAGATGGCCCAGAAATTCAGCCATTTATTCTGCAACAGTCACTCAGCAACTACTGGCCTAACCATGCCGAGCTCCACAAACGGGACACAAAGACAAGTGAAGACACTGCCTTCAGGAAGCCCACAGACTTGTAAGAGGGACATCTATGCAGTGGGATAGTGTGACAGAGGGCGGGCTAGGGCCTGCGCAGTCCCTGCAGAGCCTCCTAATCCAGGTAGAGGAGGCCTGGGGGAGGGGGTCCTGGACTTAGTTGGAAAGGATGAGTAGATGAGCTGGTGAAGGTAGAAGGAGTCTAGGCAGAAGACTCGGCGTGTGCAAAAGTGCAGAACGGAGAGAAAGTGGGGAATATGTCATGGGATACGGGGGCTGGGGTTCCGGCTGGTGTCTGAAGGCAAAGATAGGAGGGCACTGATTTCACAGCAGGGCAGTGCAAAGACAACTGCTGCAAGGTTGGTGACTACATGGTGGCATGCTGCAAGGAGGTTTAAAACATGCAATACCTGACTACTGAGTCAGAAACACTGACCTCTTTCCCCTGAGATTGTCAGATAAAGAAATGACAACAGTCAACACAAAGTCATCTTGTGTGAATAAATCAAAATTATGCCTTTTTTGTCAGATCAGCAAAAAATGTATTTTTTTTTTTGGTGTGCTGCAGAACTTTCGTAATTAATTCATATGCCATGATGAAAAAGGTTGAAAATTGCTGGCCTAGCCTACAGGCTTATCATTTTGATTTCTCAGGAAGAATACACGTCTTCCAGTCACGTCAAGGCCCAGCTGCAGAAACCTATTCCTCCAGCCAGGCTGGCTCGCAGCTTCTCCTTGGACGCAGGTTGCTAGGCAATAGGCCCCGCCCCCACAGTGGTCTGGCCTCCATCGGCCCCGCCCACAGCCGCTGCTCGCACGCCCTCTCCTGGCGGCGCCATGCAGGTGCACGGGCGTCAGGGAATGCGGCCGGCTGCCTTCCGGGACATCCTCCTGGCTTACAGCCAAGCCTCCGCCATCTGCGATGAGCAGCGCTGAACCTGGCCACTGTCTGCCTGACCCCACCCCTGCAGAACCTGGGCTGGACCAGCGGTGAGGGAGAGGAGGCTGGAAAGGTGGGCGGGCATTGGTTTGAAGATGCTGGTCTTTACTCTGAGCAGTAGGAGCCATGAAAGGCATGTGAGCAAGGAAGTAACATGAGCAGATCTGTTCTTTCAATGCCAATTCTGCTGCTAGAGAACAGCCTGGAAGAGCAGGGCATTCAGGAGCATGGCTTGGATTGACTGGCAAGGCTATAGGGCGCAGGGGTCCACTGACCAGGGTAAGGGATCATGGTGAGAGCCCACAGGAAAGGACAGAACTTGGGGTTCTGTCCACCAGGGGGAAGGAAGGAAGCCAGGCCTCCGACCCTGCCCCACAGTTGGGTCTTTTCACCCCAGCAGGCACCTTCAGGGCTCCAGGAAAGATGCAGAGCGTCTCAAGGTTCATCAGATCCCAGGCCTATTGGAGAAGTGAGAGCCCCGTGGACATGGGCTCCTACAATAAGGCAACAGGACATTTTTCTCCCAGGCCACAGCTTCCCATCTCAAACCCCATGTGCTAACTAACATCCTGTTTTCTTGCATTGGTCAGACTTGATCAGAAACGGAAAAACAGCTTTATTGATGCAGCTTGGTTGAAAAAAAATCTTTCAAAACATGGACTCTAGAATAAAACAAAGTGCAATTAAAAAAAAAAAAAGCAAGGGCTGATCAACCCCACGTCAGGGGTCCAGTGAGGGCAGGGTGAGTGGGGCTAAATGGAACCAGAAGTCAGGTCTTCTCCTACCCTCCCAGAGCTTCTGTGGATTATGGCCCTGGGGGCAGGACCAGCATTTGGGTGGCTGACAGCTTCAGCCACTAAGCCAGGCTAATGCAAAATCACTGCACCATCCGGTTCAGACGGAAGCCAATGCCTGGCTTTGCCCTGCTGAAACTACTGTGTTTATAATGCAGTCACTGAAAAACTCCCATGGCTGTGCCTGCCCCAGTGCCTTTCAACAGAGCAGGCCCTGTCCTGGACCCCCAGCCACCACACTGATGAGGACAGCTTACTTCTCAGTGATCCTCCTGCTACTTGTCCTAGGAGGATGGTTGGGCACCCATGCTCACAGGCAAGACAGAAAGCAGGTCACCTGTTCCCCTGCATGCCAGCCTTTCCCGGGACGGAGAACGAGATGCTGCTCCTCACCCTGGAATCCTTCACTCCACATCCCTTTCCCTCTCTCTGCCCACCTAACAGGGAGTGCCTGTTTTCACCTAACTCATTCTCGCTCTTTAAAAAGGTGAGGTCCTGGCTGGCATGGCTCAGTGCTTAGAGGGTTGGCCTGTACAGCAAAGGGTCAAAGGTTCAATTCCCAGTCAAGGGCATGTACCTGGGTTGCAGGTTCGACCCACAAGTGCAGGAAGCAACCAATCAATGTGTCTCTATCACATTGATATTTCTCTCTCCCCCTTTCTCTTCCCCTCCCCCCTCCTTTCCACTCTCTCTAAAAATCAATGGAAAAAATATCCTTGGGTGAGGATTAAAGAATAAAAGGCAGATGAAGCCCTGACTTTTCCAGGCTTCCTCTGACCATCCCCAGCTCCTCTTCCTCTCTGTCCCAGTCCCAATGCCCCTGGACAGTATCTGTTTCTACTAGACTCCACGCTCATGGGCAGAGCTGCTGATTGTCAGGCTCTAAATCTAGTAGAGATGTCGGGTGATTTTTAAATGAAGGAACAAATGAAACCAGGGGAAGAGCCCCAAGATCCTAAAACAGCAGAATGGGACCAAGTTCTGTATTTTAAAACCATGTCCCGCTGCAGGGACCATGAAAGGAGCTGGGGAAGGGAAACGAAGTCATCTTTACATTTGATGTGTCTACATCAGATTTCCTTAAGAGGTTTCCATTTCTTAAAACAGCAACAACAACAACTGAAGTAGTCTGGCCCAAGTCACTTGATCACTGAAGGGAAGGGGAGAGGGCGAAGGGAAGGACTGGCCTAAGCAAGCACGTGGTAGGAGCAGGCCGACAGGCCACAAGCCCAGGCCCCGACTGCTCTACCCAACACTGCCTTCCACGTGGATTTAAAGAGAGAAGACACCTTCCACAGCATTTCCATTGCTCATTTTATTTCAACAGTCAACTGACCCCAGAGAAGAAGTGCTGACATCACAGGTACTTTGGAAGCACCACTCTATTCTGGGAACAAATAGCCTACTTTTTAAAGCTGGCAATCACTATAAAAACAGCAAGCAATAAAACGTTAACAAATTTTTTAAAACCAGAAAGATGCCTATAAATGGCTTAAACTTTATGGAGGGGAGGGGGGTGAAGTAGCCCAGGGGTCACAATGCTTGCTAGTAAAGGCCCCTGGAGAAGGGGCGAGGGGCATTGGAGACAGGGCAGCAGAGAAGGACACTCCAGAACCTGCTGTCAGTGCCCTGCCTGGCTGCTCGCACCAGCCCCTGGATGTGCTGGAAGCTTGATGTTTGTGCTGCCAGCCCCCGGGACCAGGCAGAGGCAGAAGGCTGAAATACATGGTGCCTCCTGTCCTGCAGTGGGGCCTGCGGAAATCAAAGAACGCTTCTGAGGGCGAGTCGCATAAAAGGTAGCACAGCCCAGAGATGGTTAAATTCATTCCTAAATGGGAGTTCCCATCAGCCCCCACTCCTCAGAGGCCCGGTCCTCCCCTGGTTAACATCATCCTCCACTCTCCTGTTCCAGCTCATATTTCAGGATTGAAACTTAGAAACCACCCTCTTTCCTCCTATCTTGAAATGGGAATTAACTCTATTTTATGTCTATCACTGTCCACCCTCCCTAACATCACTGAACACAGACAAGAAAATCATTGCTGTCACCCTCCCGATGCCCCATTTTGCTGGCCAGAGGCCCGGGGCCTAGTCGGACTGCTCCTGAGACGATGGCTGGCTGGGCTCACGAGGCATCCCTGCAACCTGGTCATCTGCAAAGAACAAAAAAGAGGGGATGCATTTGGAAGTAGGAAAAATTACCTATTTTCAGGTATAAGCTTTCTACAAGGCTTCTCATCATTCCCAGGCCCTAAGGAGAATTAATTTGCCTTGGATTTGCTAGGTGTCAGGAGGCTGGAATTCTAGTCCTCATATGATACAGGCTCAAGTTCTGCCTGCCACAGGCTGAGTGGCATGAAACAAGCCACCGGAAGCTCTGAACCAGTTCCTCCTCCTGTAAATGACACGATGCCTACCTTGCAACATCAGGTCAGCATGGGACCAGGGGGAACAATGAGAACTAATTTCCACTATTGGCGTCATCATTTCAGGTTCTGGTTAATCCTCAGAATAACCTCATGAGGTGGGGAGCATTACCAGTCCACTGGGACAGACACTGAAACTGAGGCACCAAGGAGTGGATTAGCTTGCCCAAGGCCACACAGCTGGTAAGTGCTGGAGCCAGGACTTATGCCCAGGCCAGCACCAGGGCCAGCAAGCTTCAAGCCACACTCATCTCTCCAGCTAACAGATGCAGGCGTCTCACACACAGCAGGTGTGCAACAGGCCTCAGTTTCCTCTTCGGTAAAATGAGAAGGACATCACCAGACTAACCTCAGGGGAAAATTAAAAGGAAAAAAAAATCCTTGAATGTATAAGTAACACAACCCAGAGATGGTTAAATTCATTCTGCAAAGGGCCCTAAAAAACAAATTCCTCAAAGCATTTTCACATCTAAAATTTCAGTTGACCTTCACAGTAATCCTGTGAAGGGGCCCATTTTACAGATGAAAAGACTGAGGCCTAGAGAAGGGTGTGTGAGTGACTAAGATCACCCAGTGCATCAGTGGCAGAGCTAAGAAGGATAGGGTCTCTCGCTCCTGGTCAGGTTCTCTCTCCAGAGTGGCCTGAGGAGAGGAATCATCCCTACCAGACGCACACTGGCTCCTGCTGCTGTGCCAGGCTCGGCATCTGTCGTTTCCCCAGCCAGAGAGGCCTGGCACCTCTGGTCTGAACACACCACACACACGCCTCCCTCCACATCTTTGCCCAGGGGCACTAATAGAGCCAGACACATAATTCTGTTGAAATCTGAGCTCTGCCATTTATATCTACAAGATCCCCTCTGGGCTCTATTGGTTTCCTCACCTCCTTGATGCCTGCCTATAGAATTTAGGGGAGGGGTGTAGGGAAAAAGCGTATTCCAGGCCCAGCACATTTTAATTCTGTTCTCAATCACCCCTCTCTCTACATCTGTTTTGATTAGACCCCTTCCTCCAGAAAGTCTTCCTGGCTCCCCCCCAACCGGAAGACTGGTGCTCTTACCCGCGGTCTCCTGGTCCGCATCAGACAGGACGGTCAGTGAGAAAGATGCTGGTGGCGGTGGCGGTGGTGGCGGCGGCGGTGGTGGAAGGAAATGGATCCCAGTGAGGAAGCCTGGTGGGAGGAACGGGGGCGGTGGTGACAGGGATGGCGGCAGCAGGGGTGGCGGCAGCAGTGGTGATGGTGGTGGTGGCAGAGGCTGAGGCGGCCGCGGGGGAAAGTTTGGCTGGAAGTTTTCCACTGGCTCCGGCACCTGCATGGCACACCGAGCAGAGAAGCCAAACAGGGGAGAGGGTTAGCCAGATGGGCTGATCAAACATGATGTTCTCTCGAATTGGGGGCTCCCATGGGCTGGACACAGGCACTTGAAATGGGTGCTCAGCAAAGAAATGACTGAAGGCAAGAAGGAACGCAGGCACACCTCAGATCAGCCTGGGGGACAGCCGTTCGGGCCTGACTGCGCCCTCTCTAAGCTGCTGAGCGGCTGAGGCAGAACTGGATCCGTCTGTCTGACCCTGCTCAGCGCTCGGCCAGGGTCCCAGTGCATCCCAGCCACCTGTGGTCCATTGTCGGGCAATGACTTAGACTCCAGAGCCAGGGCCTTCTCCTGGGTGGAGTGCAGCTGTGACTGAGTCAGAAAAGCTGGGTGACCTCAGGAAAAGGGGCTCCAGCCACCACCATTCTGTGCTTCTGTTGCTTCTTCCGAAGATGGAAGCCAACCCCCAAGGCAGGAAGGGAGGGATCTGGAGGGGGGATGACTACACAGCTCAGAGTGCATCTAAGACATGAATGTCATGAATAGTCATGAATGTCAGGTGCAGTTCCTATTATTTACTTCCATCCAGATACATCAGAGCAGCGCTTCACAAGCTGTGTTCCAGAGAACTTGGCGTCCTACACGATTATTCTAAGCTGCTTTTAAAGTGTTCGTTGTCAAGGGAGTTTAAGAAACTCCACATATTGACTCACCACAATGGTGAGTCCCATGTAAGCACATTAAAGCCTCGAGGCCGTCTGCAAAAGCCTTAGACTAACCAGCATGTCCTAACTTAATCTGACCACAGAGAAGAGAGGAAGCCTACTCTCAAGGACCTACTACGTGCCAGACCCCGTGCAGGCCCTTCACACACATCACACCCTCCTCTCCCGGTGGCCCCGCTGGCAGACGGAGCCGAGCGAGGTCCTCCGAGGCCAGAGCTGGTAAGAGAAGGACGAGGGGACCCAGGCCTGTCCAGCTCCAGGCCTGGGATCTTTTGTGGGAGGAGAACAAAAGCAGCAGCAGGTGGGACAGAGACAGAAACAAAAAGTGGGAGAGTCTTGGGGGGTCATCTCGGAGCCTGGGCAGGAGGAGCAGGACACGGTTCGAAGCAATTCATAGGCTCTTGGGTTTGAAACAGCTTTACAACTAAATGTTGGATCCGCAATCCAGACAGGAAAGGGTAGGAGGGGGATTATTGGCCCTTTAATTCCAAGCGACTTGGCCGTTTCTCCCTGGATCACAGCTCCTGCCTGGGGCCCGATAAACCGATGGAGATCACACCCTGACAATGGCCGTCTGGCAGGCCCGTCAGTCAGCGCTGCTCCGGACGCCAGGCTTCTGTGTGAGCAGACGGTGGGTGCGCGCTCCACTTGGCCAGAACCCCTCTTTGTGTGGAGGCTGGAGCGGCCATGCTGTCCCTGGGCTGCAAGGGGGTGGCCAGCACCCAGATTTCTGGCGGGGCAGGGCGGTGGGCGTTTTGTTTACCTCTGTCTGAGAGACAGGCTCAGGGTAGCAGAAAGTCCAGTGTGCATCCTGCTCTGTCGCTAACCTGCTGTGAATTGTGATCCCAGTGCCACACTCACTCCTTCTGTGACGGTGGACAAACCCATAACTTCCTCTTCCCTACAACGGAATTATACCCTGTGCTCTGAAGGCTCAAATGGAGGGGGAGGCACCCTAGAAATATCAAGACCAGTGGTTTCCAGACCTTTCCCCCTTGAATCAATGGAAAATGATCCTATATCAGTGATGGCGAACCTTTTGAGCTCGGTGTGTCAGCATTTTGAAAAACCCTAACTTAACTCTGGTGCCATGTCACATATAGAAATTTTTTTATATTTGCAACCATAGTAAAACAAAGGTGTGTGTGTATATATATATATATATATATATATATATATGAAATATATTTTATTGATTTTTTACAGAGAGGAAGGGAGAGGGAGAGTTAGAAAAATTGATGAGAGAGAAACATCGATCAGCTGTTTCCTGCACATCTCCTACTGGGGATGTGCCCGCAACCAAGGTACATGCCCTTGACCAGAATCGAACCTGGGACCTTTCAGTCCGCAGGCTGATGCTCTATACACTGAGCCAAACCAGTTAGGGCAAAGATTTATATTTTTGATACTTATTTTATATATTTAAATGCCATTTAACAAAGAAAAATCAACCAAAAAAATGAGTTTGTGTGTCACCTCTGACACGCATGTCATAGGTTCGCCATCACTGTCATATATAAAGCAGTAATATGCAAATTGACCGTCACATCCTCACACAAGATGGCTGCTCCATGTGGTCCCAAGATGGCCACGCCCATGTGGTCCCAAGTTGGCCACGCCCATGTGGTCCCAAGATGGCCACGCCCATGTGGTCCCAAGATGGCCGCCCCATGTGGTCCCAAGATGGCCACGCCCATGTGGTCCCAAGATGGCCACGCCCATGTGGTCCCAAGATGGCCACGCCCATGTGGTCCCAAGATGGCCGCCCCATGTGGTCCCAAGATGGCCGCCCCATGTGGTCCCAAGATGGCTGCCCCATGTGGTCCCAAGATGGCCACGCCCATGTGGTCCCAAGATGGCCGCCCCATGTGGTCCCAAGATGGCCACGCCATGTGGTCCCAAGATGGCCACGCCCATGTGGTCCCAAGATGGTTGCCCCCATGTGGTCCCAAGATGGCCACACCCATGTGGTCCCAAGATGGCCACCACAAGATGGCTGGCAAGGGAGGACTGTTGGGGGCGACCGGGCCTGCAGTGGAGGGCAGTTGGGGATGACCAGGCCGGCAGAGGAGTGGTTAGGGGCACTCAGGCAGGCAAGCGGTTGGCAGCCAGCAGTCCCGGATTGTGAAGGAATGTCTGACTGCCGCTTTAGGCGCTTACAGAGCACACCAGTTAGTAACTCACCACTGACCTCAAAAGGGATTACATCTCATTCCTTCTTTCAACACATAGATCCTCAGGGGATAGGTGTTTGGGGGAAGGTTTCCATATTTTTCATGACTAAGCTTAAATGCCACTTCCTCTTGAAAACCCTCTGCAGTCCCAAGTGGGCCATACCCTGGGCAGGGGCCCTACAGCTGCTCCTGGCTCTGCCCTCAACAGTATGGCACCAGGACAGTGGCATTGCCCTCCTGGTACCAGCAAAACGAAGAGCCCTGTGGCCCCAGCATTCCATGCGTCCAGGCTGGTGGTCACTTGGTATTTCCAGGTTTACCTCCGTGTCTGTGTTCCTTCTTGCCTGAGCTCCCAGAGCCGTTTGGCCTACAGCTCTGAAAAGCAAATGCCACAGCGCAGGCTGACCCGTCTACACATGATGAGACTCACCTACATGTGTGCACTCCCAGAGGCGAGCACGGTACAGGCCGAGGGGCCTGGCACAGAGTGGGCACACCAATGGCTTTCTGGGATTGAGCATATGTAAGAGCAGCAGAGCAGATGGGATACAGAGGAACCAGAAAGGAGTCAGGATGGGACTCACCGAGCCTCCTCCATGGTAGTGGCTGAAGGACACGTGCCGGAAGCCCTGCTGCACGGAGATGCCCAGGCCCGGGGATGGATCCTGGTAGCCCATCGGGAACGGGTGATAGTACATGCCGGAGCAGCTGGGATACAGCTTGGAAGGCTCTCTCTCCAGGTACTCAGACCGCACCATAGCATCCGAGTTGATGCTCAGAGAGAGCCCTGAAAGAGCAAGCAATGGGAGAAGTATTCAAAACACCAAGAGCGAGGGAACAAGCAACACATTACTGTCCAAAGACGGGGCAAACATTCAGGTCCTTTTACAAAGAGCTCCCACATCCACTATGCTTTTCACCCTCCCTGCTTTTTAAACCGTTCAGCCATTCCCACATTCTTAGAAAAAGTCCTCAGCACAGCCATGAAGCCCCAGGCGGCCGACCCTGCCTCCACTCCAGCCTCCTCCAGTGCGATGACCTGGCAGCTTCTTCTCTCTCATCCCCCTCAAAGCCCTTGCAGATGCTGTTCCCTCACCTTGGAGGGCTCTCCCTTCAGCCCACTTTGCCTCCTAGTCCTCAGTCCTCAGCATCTTCTCCTCCTAAGACCTCAGCTAAGCCGTTAACTGTTAGAGCTCTCTACACTGATGTGTGATTCTTTATTACTGCTGTTCCCCTCACAAGGACGAGATGCTTAGGGAAGGAATCTGACTCCCCCCCAACCTTTTGCCACTATGTCTG
Organism: Myotis lucifugus; assembly: GCF_000147115.1. Classification (NCBI taxonomy): domain Eukaryota; kingdom Metazoa; phylum Chordata; class Mammalia; order Chiroptera; family Vespertilionidae; genus Myotis; species Myotis lucifugus. Next base: position 7,802,409 of record NW_005871085.1, on the reverse strand, counting down.
GCACAGTTAGGTGCTCAGCCCCTGTGCGTGGAGAGAGGAAGTAAGGAAGCATGTGCCAGTGGAAAGGTATTCTTCTCCTATAGGACTGCTGTTTCAGGTCTGTCCTCCTCATCTAGTTCCCTGGGGACCAGACTTTCCTAGAACATCCCAGGAGACAGAAATGGCCGTCGGGGAGCACCCAAGCCAATCTCCTTAGCCCATGGGTGGGAGACTGGCACACCATAGGGAAAACCAACAGGGGTCTGCACTTTAAGATGGCCGTTTTTTAAAAGCCTCAGACCTACATGTGACCTGAAGTTGTGCTTTAATAGCGAAAGCATAATTTACAATTGTTACATAAAGAACATTGTAACTTATACACACGGTGGGCAGGAGAAAAAATAGACAATATCTCAATGAACTATCTCCTCCTCCTCCATGGAGCAGAAAGGCTGTCGCACCCCCACCCACGTCCAGGGAAAAGGCACAAAATGAGGTGCGCAGGCGCATTGAGCCAGGGCTCCGATGTAGGGCGGGGCCTTCAGAAAGACCAGAAGCGTGCGCAGGTGCAGTCATAGTTTAGAAAGCCCATCCGTCTGCCGGAAGTCCTACCAGTGGAGCCTCCCGCCAAAGAAAAGAGCGGGAAAGGGCGCGCAGGCGGGTTGGAGGAAGGCACAGCGGAAGGGAGGTCTTCTGGGAAAAGCCTCCAGCTCCTGGAAATGGGGGGAAGTGCGCAGGCGCGGTCAGCATGGCGTTGGCCCACCCACAGAGACATTTTGTGGGGAGGTGCCTGCAGCCCAAGAAAAGAGCGGGAAGAGCTGCGCAAGCGCAGTAAGGCCAATGTCTCTACAAGACGCCCCAGCTAAGCGGACTGGAGGCCATTTTTTTTCTTGCAAGATGGAACGGCAAATAGTGTAGCTAAATGTTGAAAGCCATCTTTACCACCCACTCTTTTCTCTCTCTTTTACCTTTTTGCAAAAAGGCACCCAATCCAAACGCGTATGTGGAGAAAGGTTTCTAAAAGCAAATTTAACTCAGAAAGCATTTCCCCACTCCCCTCCAGGGACACGAACATGGGGCGCAGGGAGGCTGCCGCCCTGAGAGGAACCGATGGCACAAGAAGGTCACATGGGGCCTGGGGATCTTACCGAAGGCGAACGGCGGCGGCGGGGTTGCCGGCGGCGGCGGCCTGGGCATGGGCTGCAGAGGCCTGCTCGGCTCCAGGGGCCCGGGACCTCCCAGGCCAGCGGCCTCCGCCCCGAGCAGGGGCCTCACGAAGCTGGGCCTGACCACGGCAGCCCGGTCATTCGGGCCCATGTGGCCGTGGCCGCCCACGACTGGCTGGAAGGCACTCGGACCCGGGCTCGGGCCGCGCGGGGGTCTCTCCAGCAAGTAGGCGGCCGCGCGGCCCTCGGGGCCCGGCTCCAAGTCTCCCGAAGCGGCGAGCGGAGGCAGCGGGCGGAGGCTGGAGGCCGGGGCGATGGCCGCGGCCCTGGAGGCCAGCTCGCGGTCCTCGTCGGAGGCCTGCTTCTTGAGCATCTTCTGCGCGGCCATGATCTTCTGGCGTTCGGTGATGAGGTAGCACTTCTCGCAATTGCACTGCTTCCAGCGGCACTTGCCCGAGTGGCCCTTGACGGCCACCAGGTAGCCATGGTTGCGGCACCGCGAGCAGTTGGGGGTGCGCAGCATCGTGGCCAGCTTGGCGGGGTCTGCCTTCATAGCACAACCGCCGCCTCTGGGAGCTGCGGGGCGAGTGAGGCGGGAAGCCGCGGCCCCAGAAGTCCCCGGTGCTGGGGACACTGGATACACTTGTAGCAAAGCGGCCCTCGGCACGTCCCCGGAACTGCCGCAAGACCCTCGCACTTTACCAGATTTGGAGGGGGGCCCGATTTGGAGTTTCTCCGCCTTAGTTCGATGCAAGGGGGCAAATAAATTTTGCATGAAATGCTATGGCTTGTATGTCCTCTGGGTTATCTGAAGGTTTAGGCATTTAATGTTCCAAAGTCTCTGTTCTCTTCACTCCCAGACACGGGAGTCTGTGACGTCAGTAGCGCAGTGAGGTGCAGTGGTCCACGGATTTAAAGCTCCAGGAGCAAAGCTCTCAGCAAAGCCGTTCCAGCAGGAAAGCATTCTAGACGCAAGCCGTGTTCCTCCCCCCAACGCAGCTGCCCCCTCTGCACTTCATTTCTCTACCCTGCAGAGAAGCGGCCCTTCCCAGTGATGCTTCTAGAATATTCTCAAGCGCTCGGTGCAGTGTGATCGCTGCTCAAGGGCGCGTCCTGTTGGTAGTTCCCATCTAAGAGTCTTGTTGGTGTAGGGGTTCATTGCTATCCATGCGTCCCAAAGTAAAGCATCCTTAGAATGCTTTAAAGTAAAACAGACTCGGGGCATTTTAGCACGAGTTTGAATCATTGCTTAACGTTGCCATGAATTTGGTTATACCTGTAAAGCGACCCAAATCTTGGGACGTCGGAAAAGCTGGCGTGAATTTCATAGTTGCCCAGAATCGCTTCATTTTCTTGTTTGATAGACATTTGTGACACCTGCGGTCTTTGTCTTTTTTAGGTTCCCAGAAAGAAAAACAATGGGCCGCTCACACCTAAGTTGAAAGCTTATAATCATAGAATCAAACAAATTGAAGCAGGTGATTGTGGCTAACCCCTGACTAAAACGTGCCCTTGAAATTACCTTTCCCTGAAACTCTCTGGGGGCAGAAGGGCAGGAGCTGAGGCCTCTGTAGCAGCTGACTAGCCTGCCTCACCGCCGCCTGAGAATAGAAAACTGTGCCATTCTGAGGCCGGTTAGATACCGGGAGGCTTTTGTAAAGGAGTTTCTAAAGCCCTTTTTTCTGCTTTAAAGAAATATATTCCTATCTTATTAAGAGGGCAAGAGTATATCCTTCTGTATTTGGCCCTTCAGGAACTTTACTGCTAATTTTACATCCATTTAAAGAAATCTAGGTTTGTCTCTCCTTTGCTCTAATATCCTCTGTCTTAATTTTTTGTTGTTGTTAATCCTCACCCAAGGGTATTTTTTCCATTGATTTTTAGAGCGAGTGGAGTGGGGGGAGAGACAGAGCGAGAGAAACATCGATGTGAGAGAGACACATTGATTGGTTGCTTCTCGCATGTATCCCAACCTTGACAAGAGTCGAACCTGCAACCCTTCAATCCAAGGGCCAATACTCTAACCATTGAGCTAGACAGTCTAGGACTCTACCTTAATTTTTTATTTTAAAAACATGGTCCCATAGATAAAAGGACAAGCAAGCTTTTTTCTGACTCTACCCAATTCAAAATATCAATTTTTTTCACGATCCTGTCATTTGAAAATGGTACTTAAAAATCATAGTTTCAATACTACTGTCAAAAATCTGGAGCATTAGCTTCATTGTTTAATGATACTGCAAATTGTAAGGTCATTTTCTGCATTATCAAATTTCAATTTTTAACATCAGGTGACATCAGATTTGATAAGGCCTAAAAAAGAAAACCACTCATATATATTTTATGCCTGAGCACCCATGCTCTCTTCATTTTCCTATTAATGATTTAAAGTAAAATCCTAGTCGAAGCCAACTCTATGAATTAACATATTTTAGCCTTGTTAACTACAAAATGCTTCCACATTTATTTTATAGCTTAGGGGTAAAATATACCCAAGGTGATGTGAGTTTGCATAGTGCTTTGAGAATATTAATAAACAACCATATATCTTTTAAATCAGTAGTCACATTGTAAGATGTAGAAACCCCAGAGTTTATACAGTAAATAAATCTAAGAAGAAAAAAAGACTAGTTTATTTCTCTTCCTTGCCAAAGTCTCAATTTGTGTAGGTAAATTCCAACAGAGCTTTATTTATTTCACTCTTGGAAATTCAGACAAATTGATAGTTTTGTTTTATTTAGCTTGAGGACTGATGACTTCTTAGGCTGCTGCTTTTCTAATATATGCATTTCTTTAAATTGTTCCTTAAAAAAAATGGTAACAGATGGCAATGACATAAACATGAAAAACGAAGTTAAAAGGATGGGACCAATAAGTACACAACATTCCCCTTCCTTTCCTACACCTTAACCTTAGGAAATTTATGTTTAGGAAAGTCTGCATTGTCATAAGCAATGGTTTATAAAATAATAAGTTATAGTTGCCGAGGAATCAGCAATTAGACTAATTAACCATGAAGGGCCGGTTGGTGGTCATATCTGACTCACAGCTTCAGTAATGTCCCCTTTTCCCTCAGAGTCCCAAGTTTTCTACCTTGAATAATGTCTCTTCTCTTTAGTTAATATGGTTGCTATTGGTAATGTTTAATTCTTATTCATTGTAAAGAGCCCTATATTATGCAAGGCATGCGGTATTATTTATAATCATTAAATATTGTATGCACTGTAATATTTCCTTACTAGTAGCACACAAGAGTAAGGAAGGCCTTTTTTGCTGATAGCATCTTTCCCCCAGCAGCTATAACCCAGATATCTGCTATCTTCCCCTTCTTCAGGCTCTCTCGAGTGAGCAATGAAAAGTTTAGTGAAGATTTTGTAGGGAATGGAGGGGAGTATTTATATGACACATCCTATACCCGATTCTTTAAAATCCTGCCGTAGCATGTCTGTTCTCTCAAGATCCCCTCCTGCTGTGCTACACCCGCTGGAGAAACTGTCTGCCCTCCCTTTTCTCCCCCACCCCTCGTATCCAGCCTCTCTAGCTTTCCTTTCTACATTTTTTGAGAGCTCTGTAACAGCTGTGACTATCTTATTTTCCTTTATGTCTAGCACAAAATAGACATTCAGTAAATATTTGTTGAATGTATAAATGAATCTTGCCTCCCTCTCCTGCCAATGTCAAAGTTATAATTGGCACAGTAAATCAACTTGGCTTCAGCAATTTTCACCAAACATTATACAAACAGAAAGCCCAAAGTGAATAGGACCACTCTCATGAGAAGCAGAATTTGGGGATTAACTTTGGTTCCTTGAATTCACCCCTATCCATAATCTATATATATAAAAGCCAGCAACCATAACGACCGTAACAACTAACCACCGGTACCTATGATGCCCACTGTGGCCAGCGAACCAGCCTGATGATGGGCTGGGGCCAGCCCGCCAACCTCGCGGCCCTCTCCCCCCTGCTGGCCCACCCCTGATAGGACTCTCCCACCCCATCAAGGGCGGGTCCAGTCAGCCAAACACCCCCTACTTCTCCCCCACCAGCTCTGCCCCCAATTGGCCCGCCCCACCACGATAGGCCAGCAGCCCCTCCCCCTGGCTAGCCCCTCCCCCCCAGCTGGCCCCTCCCCCCAGCCAGCCCCACCCCTGATCGCCCCCCCCACCCAAATAGGGGGGCAGGGATGTCTGGACAACCTCCTGCAGCCCCTCCCCCCAGCCGGCCCCACCCCTGATGGGCCCCCACCACCCTGATCAGCCTGCAGCCCCTCCCCTCAGCTGGTCCCACCTCTGATTGCCCCCCCCCCACCTCAATAAGGGGCGTGGCCGGCCAACCTCCTGAAGCCTCTCCCCCTACCCGGCCCCACCCAGATCAGCCCCCCAACCCTGATCAGGGGCAGGCCGGCTGGCCAACCACCCACAGCCCCTCCCCATGGCCAGCCCCACCCTCAATTGGCCCCCCAACCCCAATCAGGGGCGGGGCCCGCTGGCCAATCGCCCATGGCCCCTTCCCCCAGCTGACCAGCCCTGATCAGGCCCTGATCAGGGCCCGCCAGCCAGCCAGCCAACCTCCCACCATTTCCTCCTCCCAACAGGCCCAGCCCTGACCCGCCTTGATTGGGGCTGGGCCGGCCAGACCCCACCTGTGCACGAATTCATTCACTGGGCCTCTAGTGCAGCAGTTCTCAACCTGTGGGTCGCGACCCCTTTGGCAGTCGAATGACCTTTTCACAGGGGTCGCCTAAGACCATCCTGCATATCAGATATTTACATTACGATTCATAACAGTAGCAACATTACAGTTATGAAGTAGCAATGAAAATAATTCTATGGTTGGGTCACAACATGAGGAACTGTATTTAAAGGGCCAGAAGGTTGAGAACCACTGCTCTAGTGGTTTAATAATACTAATAACTAGCACTAAGTGTCTACATGTGCCAGTAATTCTTAAGTCCTTTATGTGTCTGAATGCATCTAATTCTCACAACAACTCTCTAAGGTAAGTGCTATTATTTTCACCCTCATTTTATACATGAAGAAACTGAGGCCTAGGGAAGTTAAGTAACTTGCCCAAAGTTTTATAGCTATTAAATGGCAGAGCCATGAATCAAAAACAGGAAATTGGTCCTCAGAGTCCATGTTCTTAACCATATATCTGCTAACTCAACATTTCTTTTAAACAAACACAGTGCTCTCCTCAAGAAAAGTTTGGTGATGAATAGAAATGTTTGTCTTATTACATATCCTGTCACAGTTGAGGCAAAAGGGGGTGAAGGTGGTAGCAACCTGGGGAAACTTCCTAGGACACCCAGCTTAGTTGTTTTCCTCCACCAACAGCCAATATTTATTAAGTACCAACTATGTGCTAAACATAACTGGCACAGAAGGAAATAAAAAGACGGGATCCTTGCTTTTAGGCATATTTTCTATCTGGCAAACCATACAATAAACAATTCCAAACGAAGAGGGAGTGGTAGGGGTGAAGAAGGGGGCAGGATACTATGGGAACCCATATGAGGGTCCTAACCTAGATCAAGAAATCAAGGAAGACTTCCTTGAAGGGCTGATTTCTAAGCTGAGGTCTAAAGGATGAGTAGGAATTAGCCAGGTACAGGAGTAGGAAAGGTGTGTTCCTGACAGAGGGAACAACATGGAAGGTCTGCAGTGTGGCTATAATGTGAGGACAGGACACTGGAGAGAGATGAGGTGCAGAGGTTAAGCATAGCCAGGTGTTGGAGGGAATCTTGGGGGAAATGATGGGAGTTGCTATCTAAGACTAAGGAGAGAAAATGACATGGCAAGAGGCAGGCCAAACTAGAATCCACATATCCAGACATCTAACCCCTGCCCTTGGTTTTTCTTTCAGAAAGTGGAACAATAAGTAGCTAGGACTTGCAGAAGGTATTACAGTATTAATATGGAGTTAAGTGGGGTTTGGGGGGTGGGGTCCAGATGGGGCACACAGTCAAGTTTGTCATGGCCCTGAACTAGTCTGTTGCTAGGCAGGGTTGTTCCTCCTAACCCTGGAGCCCTGCTGACTGGTTCAGATGAATCTCCTAGGAATTATAAAGAGGCTAGGCCAGGGGTGGGCAAACTTTTTGACTCGAGGGCCACAATGGGTTCTTAAACTGGACCGGAGGGCCGGAACAAAAGCATGGATGGAGTGTTTGTGTGAACTAATATAAATTCAAAGTAAACATCATTACATAAAAGGGTACGGTCTTTTTTTTTTTTAGTTTTATTCATTTCAAACGGGCCGGATCCGGCCCGCGGGCCCTAGGAATTATAAAGAGGCTAGACACAGAGCAGCAATGATGGAAGAGAAAGGAGAAAAAATCAAACAGGAAGTAGTTGAAGAAGCTGTATATAGGTAAAGACAGGAACAAACAATTCCGTGGAGCAGATAGAAAGTACAACATGGGGGCAGAGAGGGCATGCTCAGAGTGGCATTGTTAGCTGAATTAGACCCAGTAGCACTGGCATTTGTTTGTTTTTACTTGCTAATTTGATGGGGAAAAGTATTTTTACACACAGAGGAACTTTCACAATATATGTATCAGTACATGTACTTTTGATAGTACTATCAAATTTCTGTAAATATCAATAATTTTTTGTCTTAAAAGATATGAGGCAATCATCCATATAAATATATTATTAGAAGGAAATAATAGCTTTAATATCTCTGCTCTTTGTTGAAATGCAAATTTGATTTAACACAACATGTAGGGCACTTTTCCCTAGTGAGATTAGAGTCAAAAAGATCAAAGGAGCAAAGAAAATTAAATTTAATCTTCCTTTTTCTATGTATGTTCCTTACCTAGTTTCTTAGAACACTAAATTCCTATTTATTGAGAGAGAGAGAGAAAGAAAGAGAGAGAGAACACTAAATTCCTATTTATTGAGAGAGAGAGAGAGAACACACTAAATTCCTGTTTTAAAAAGAGAGTGAGAAAGCCCAGAATTTCCCCCTTGAATTCTTCTATGAAGATGGCAAGCAGAAAACAGGAATTTATCTTTCAAGAGACCTTTTCATTTTATGTCACAGAGTCAGTAAAAATTCAATCCATGTTATTACTATAAACAGATAACAAGAAAAACTGCTCTAGAGACAAGCAAACTGGGTGAGAGCCTGATCACTACTTATTAGCTGTGTTACCTTGGATAAATCATTTAACTTCTTTGGGTCTCAGTAGTAGTAGCAGTAGCAAAAATATTTGTACAAGGTATTGCAAAGTCCAGTGTCCCCCACTTACCTCAAATAATATTAATATTTCATGAATGCTTACAGTTTTGCAGGTATGGTCTCACTTAAACCACAAAACAACATCTGTAAGGTAGGTACATTTATTGTGTCCATTTGACAAATGGTAAAACTGAAGCTTAGAGAAGTTAAGAAATTTCTTATCCAAGGTATACAGGAAATGGCAGACACATGTATGAGTAGCCTCTAAGGCTTTATTCTTTTTAAAAAATATATTATTTTTTATTGACTTCAGAGAGGAAGGGAGGGGGAGGGGGAGAGAGCTAGAAACATCAATGATGGGAAAGAATCATTGATTGGCTGCCTCCTGCAGGCCCCCTACTGGGGATCAAGTCTGCAACCCAAGCATGTGCCCTGACTGTGACCTCCTGGTTTATAGGTCAATGCTCAACCCTTGAGCAACACCAGCCAGGCTAAGTCTATATATACTCTCAACCTACACTATATTGCCATCATTTAGTTATTTTATTTACTTTAGCTATAAAGTAAGATCTCTAATTCTTGCAGGATTAATGAGATAATGCATTTAGAATGCTCAGCACAGTGTCCAGTATCTGGCACATGGTTAGCATTCATTACATGGTATCAAGGAGAAAGAAGGGGAAAGGGAATGGGAAATGAATAGAAAGATGTATCTCTAACTGACCCAAGGCCACCTCCAACCAGAAGATTTGATTAAGCTGCACAGCCTTTCTGGGGAGAGTCAGGCTCTCCTAGCATAGATAAAATCCTAAACTGTCCAATACTGTAACTGTTACCCCCATGTAGCTATTGGCCACTTGATTGAGGTAAATTCAAATTAAGATATGCTGAAAGTACAAAATACATTCCAGATTTCAAAGATATAGTATGAAAGAAAAAATGTAAAGCATCTCATTAATAATTTCATATAGATTGCATACTGAAGTAATGATATTTTGGATGTATTGCATTAAGTAACATATTTTTAATGTTTTTTTTTTACTTTTTAAATGTGGCTACCAGAATATTTAAATTACATATATGCTTTGCATTGTATTTCTATTGGACAGCCCTGAACTTAAGATCTGTCTGTTCAGTCCTCCTTCCACTTCCAGAGACCAAGTTTTCAAAAGCAGCTCAAATTCATGCTGTTACACCATTGCCATGGGAAATATACCACATTCACAGGCCCCTTTCTTATGTTGGTTACCTTCACTAACTTGAATGTATCCTGAAATTTAGGGTCTTTCTAATGCTTTACTGTCTCATGCTTTAGAATTGGAAATATTCATCTGACTACTAGATTATGTTCGCTAGAAGAGTCTAATAAAACTCAGTTTGCATTTTGAAGCTTCAAATGCATTGATGTTCTTTTTATAGGAATATCTTCATATTTATTGTATTAGGTAAATTACCAGTAAAATGCTGTATAAGGTTGAAAAAAAAGAAGGAAGTCATTATATACTAAAGTTACACCATTTCTGCGATACATAAATCATCAAATGCTTCTAAGATCCCAACCAGAGGGATCTTAGAAAAAAGATCTATTTATTTACATGCTGCTTGATAAATGTAGTCCTTTGGACATTTAATATTTTAAGAATGCTGGAAAGTTAATAAAAATTATTTTATTTATGCCCTTCTACCCCAAAACCCGCCCCAGGTAAACAATTACCACTAGGAGCACTAATGTTGCTTTGCACAAATAATTCCTTAAACAAACAAACAAAAAAAGCATGAAGATTTCTAAGCATGTAGTATCATTACCTCCTACAACATTTTCTTTAGACATGGTTAGACTTAGTTTAATGAGTTTGGAGATTGTTGCTCTTTCCCCTTTAACTATCCAGGAATATTTATTTTCAGAGACAGTTTAAGGAACTCCGTAATTCCCAATCTGTCAGAGTTTTACAAATAAATCCCAGTTGAATGCCTGTCATTGTTTCCAGTCTGGTCAAACAAAAAGAAAAAGTATACAATTCATCAGAATAATTAGTTGATTGGGGTTAAATAATTCTAAGAATAAACATTTGACCCCCTGGAACATCATAAATCTCCTGGAGTGAGAAGGGTTATAAATTAAATGCAGAAGATTTAAAATGGTCCTGATACACTCTAAACATTATTTCAGGCATGTGGGACACATTTAGATAAGTTAAAACCAAGTGTGGGTTTAGAGTTTAGCCATCTTTGATCATTGGTTTACTAAAACTTTATTGCTCTGGCATAGAGAAGCCAGAAGAAAAAAAGGAATAGTGGCAACAATGCCCCCTACTGCCCGATGCCCACCTTCCTTAAGTTTCAGGGATTTTAAGAAATATGGTATTCCCAGGGGATAATGAAACTAATAAGTATAAGGAAGTCAGGAAGGAAAGAACTAATATTCATTGAGAGCCTACACCATTGCAAGCACTGTGCTATAATTTATTAATAATGTGCATTTCATTATAAATTCATGAAAGACTAGGATGAAGTTCATAGATAAAGAAACTGAGGCTCAAGAAAGTTAAATAATATTTACAAGAGTCATAGCTAGGTGTGGAATATGCCAGGATTGGACCCAGGAATACCTAGCTCCAAAGCCAGCAATTCTTATACTGTGGTATGCTGGCAGTGACTGAAGTGTGGGCACAGTTCCCACTCCTAATAGTATTATTACTCTAGCCCTCTCCTCCTTTTTTCCTCTAAGCTCCATTTTTGATACAGCTCAGCGTTTCCCATTTACTCTGATTTCTCTGGGATTGAGAGACACTGGACTTTCAGGGTCACAACTGGGTGAGTCCAAGGCAAACCTTGTTAAGTTGATCACCTAAGCTAGAATTCAACTGAATAAGGAACCAGGCTAGAAGGGTTATTTTGGGAGGAAAAGGAAGGTCCAGTTGTCTGTCCTAGTTGTCTCTGCGCCACAGGTGAGTAATCTATGACCTACTTGTTTTATGCCATGACACATCTGGGACATTGTTAAAGGTTACGTTTCTTCCAGTTATGATTTCTTCAGTTCCTATTCTAAATCATCAAAGTCAGTTGGAATTTAGTTGACTGAATAAATCAACCACTCAAGTGGAGGGGAAACAGCAGAGATCAGCATTGCAGAAACAGGAGTTCTGTGAGAATTAAGGATGGCCAGAAAAATGGGGTGAGTCACATAATTGACATTTATAGAATCAGGCTAGGTATTTTGTGCTAGGTATTATCTCTTCTTATAACATCTCTAAAATGATATAATTAACACTAATTACAGATTTTTAAATGAAATAAACAAATCTTAGGAAGAGCTAAATAATTTGTCTAAGGTCACTCAGTTAGAAAAAAAAGTGAACTCAGAATTTATTTCTGCCCAAAGCTGTGACTTTTCCCACTATATTATAGTGACTGACTCATAGTAGTGGTTAATAAATATTGAGTTCCCTGCCCATTAAGTTCCTGTGATCTTATATTTAATCATTTTAATGTCCTTCATTTGCATTTTAAAATAAAATAACATGCCAAAAACTATTTCTGCAAATTCTTAGATGGATATAGAGATTCATGATGGCAGATGAAGTCACCTGCTTAAGTTCACTGTAAATGTTAAAGCTGAGAGTATAATTCAAGTAATACTCCAGTTCACTCTCACTGATGAGTTGGCCAATACCCACTGAGACTAGACAGAACACTGAACAATGAGATGATACATAAACAAAGCAAGCAATGTTTTTACAGACTCAGCTAAAGTATTACCTATACTGTTTTTTTAAATGACAATTTATCAGTCTAAACTACAAATGAATGTCTAGCACACTACTTAAGTACTGTAATTATCAGAAAAATACAAGAGAGGTGGGTTAATAAAGGAAAGTTTTCTGGTGTACATACTTTGCCCCTGATTCTGTAAGACAACTGGCAGAGGAAAGTGGAAGGACATACACAAAAACATGGACAGGGATAAGCACATCTTGCATATAGATAGTTGTGTAATGGGAGTGGAGACACCATTAATGGGCCTAAATATTTATGGTCCGTTAATAAGATACCCTACATGCAAATAAAAATGTGATGAGAAGAAAGTAAGCAAATATGATATAGAGATTTAGAAAAATCTGCCAGATACTTGAACAAGCAGAGGTTCTGTTAGCAAAGAGGAATAGGAAATTGGCTTTTGGGTAGACAACAACAGTGTCTGCCACTTCATATATATAAAATGGGAAGAATATGTATTTTTGTATGACTGTTGTATGGATTAGAGATGTTTAAATCACCTGGCAAAGAGTAAGTACTCAAGAAGTATTGGCTATTGTTTTATCTGTGCACTCTATAATTCTGTTTTAGAGCTTATGAAAATTCTGTTTGGGGACAATGTAGGATATTATTAGTTCTGCTTTATTATATTAATTCAAAATGTGCCTGGCACATAATAGGAACTTAATAAAAATCTGTTGAATAAATGAATACATTTTAACTCTCTTCTCTTTATAACAAAGAGAACATAAAAGTCTATATGTGGCCTTGTTAGTAAGTTAGTAAGAAGAACATGGCAAAAGTGAAATAATGATTTCAAAAACAGAAATGTTGCCCTGTATTAAATAAGTACCAAGGAGATAAACTTCATAGTGGTAGATGTGTACTCTGTAATGGCAAAATATTCTTCCAGGCTACATTCAGTTTTAAAGACCTTATGACTATGTTTCAGTCAAGTTATTGAACTAAGAACTGTTCAAAACATTTTGGTCCTGAAGATTCCTAGATTGTTTTCTTCAACTTGTACATGTTATTTCACAATATTTTAATGGCACAGAACAAGTAGCTCATACAAATAACATAAATTGATTTAACCTCTGTTTTCATAAAATAGCCAGTGATCTGTGTTACATGCTAGCAAAACATCCAAGCTGTACCTTTAGGAAATAGAGACCTAAGTAAATGGTAGCTGCTATTATTACTTCCAGCCCTCCCCTCCTTATTTTCTCTAAGCTCCATTTTTTATACAGTTCAGCATTTCCCAAAATATGCTCTATGGTTCTCACTTCTGAAAAACATAAGTCAAAGTCCTGAACAAGGCATTAAGGCTTTTCCCAATCTGACCCAATTCTTTTTTTCCAGACTCAACCCTTGTGAGTTACACCTCTCTTCAACAGGTCATGCAGTCATGTTTACCCTTAGCTGGAATTACCATTCTATTCTTATTTACATGACAGATTTCTATGCATTCTTCAAGACAGCTATGTTGTCATCTCCTCTGGGAAGTTTTCTTTAACCTCATCAGGCAGAATCAGTTGCCCCTCGTTGTTTATCCAGAATGTTATTCAAACTTCTGTTATATTACTGATCACACAATACTGATTTTTGAAATTTCCTTGTTTAGAAGTAAGTAGGAATGTATCTAGCTCTTTCCGAAACCTCCAACCCTGCACAGGACCAGTATACAGTGGGTGAATGAATGAATGTATGCTACTGATTTACACGTGGAGTCACTTAGTTCTCATTTTCCAGGCCAATGAGACTGCAAGCTCCCTGTGGGGAAGAGAGGATTTCTGACTTATTTTCATAATATTGAAAATCATGGCAGGCATTCAGTAATCAATGGAAAAATACCTAATGAATAAAAATAACCAGATCCCCCACCCACCCTCAGTTTCCTTCCATGCTTCTTAAGCCCTCACTGCAACTCTTGGAGGGAAAATAGAAATAAAGTATGAGTGTTGGAGGAAGGAAAATGTCATTCCCACCTGCCAGATAAGAATATTATGTAAATTTACAATAGCTAAGATTTGGAAACAGCCTAAGTGCCCATCAGCAGATGAGCCAGTTAAAAAACTGTGGTACATCTACACTATGGAATACTACACTGCTGTAAAAAAGAAGGAACTCTTACCATTCGCAACAGCATGGATGGACCTGGAGAGCATTATGCTAAGCGAAATAAGCCAGTCAGAGAAAGATAAATATCACATGGTCTCACTCATTTGTGGAATATAATGAACAACATAAACTGATGAAAAGAAATAGATCCAGAGACAGAGAAGCATCAAACAGACCGTCAAACCTCAGAGGGAAGGCAGGGGAGGGGTGGGTGGGTAAGAGAGCAACCAAAGGACTTGTAAGCACGGATATAAACATAACCAACGGACACAGACAGTCGGGGGTGAGGGCATGTGCTGGGGGGTGGGAGTGGCCGGAGAGAGGTCAATGGAGGGAAAATGAGACATATGTAATATTTTAAACACTAAGGAAACAAAAACAAAAGCAAACAAACAGCCAAAAAGAATATTATGTAAGGCTGGAAGCTTCAAGACTGGGCCTCCAACGCCAGATTCTTAGTTCTCTCCGCCCATTTCCTCCGTGGAAAACTCTGTTGCCATGGAGACGACCATTACGTTAAGTGGGCACAGTTGGGTGCGACTCCGGAAAGGCCTCTCAGGAAGGCAACGGTGCATGGAGACTCTTCACCCTCTCGCCAACCTCCTCATCTATTTACTCGCCTATTCGTGTGTTTACGCATGTTTGTACTTGTTGGCTTACGTTTTTAGTATCTTCGTAGAGTACTAAGTCACAGAGCTGCCACCGGGTCTCACAAAGCCTTTCAAGCGCCTAAGGTAAGACCTAGGGTCCGCTGACCATTGGCTGGGAAGGGCTGAGGGGCGGGGTTCCCGCTGTTACCAGAAGCCCCTTCGCGGGGGGTGTGAGGGAGGCGCGCAGTGCGATTCTCACTTAAACTCTCGCGAGTGGGCTTAGGGCTTCACCCCAACCCAACCCGTAGGCGCTGCGCCTGCGCAGTTGGGCGTGGGCGGAAACCCTCTAGGCGAGGGCTGGGCCGCCCGCTCCCTCTGACCGTTGGTGGGGCGGCTCGCGGGGAAGCTCACTACGCATGCGCACCTGCTCCTGCGGGAGGACAGAGGCCGCAGGGACTTGTGTGCTCAGAGGAGCGGGGCCATGTGTGACAGCGGCGGCATCCCACCCCTGCACGCAACGAGTGGGAGCAGAAGCAAGCGGGCGGCGGTCTCGGTGGAACAAAGCTATGAATACGGCTCCCCGAGGTACCTGCTCCTGTGCGGCCTGGGCGGGATGGTGAGCTGCGGGCTGACGCACACGGCCATCGTGCCGCTGGACCTGGTCAAGTGCCGCATGCAGGTGGACCCGGGCAAATACAAGAGCATCCTGAGCGGATTCGCCGCGACGCTGCAGGACGACGGGCTGCGCGGCCTGGCCCGAGGCTGGGCCCCCACCTTCCTCGGCTACTCCATGCAGGGCTTCTTCAAGTTCGGCCTCTACGAGGTCTTCAAGATCCGCTACGCCGAGCTGCTGGGCCCGGAGAAGGCCTACGAGTGGCGCACCGGCCTGTACCTGGCCTCCTCGGCCACCGCCGAGTTCTTCGCCGACATGGCCCTGTCGCCCATGGAGGCGGTGAAGGTCCGCGTGCAGACGCAGCCGGGCTACGCCCGCACCCTGCGCACCGCGGCGCCCCGCATGTACGGCGAGGAGGGCCTGTGGGCCTTCTACAAGGGCGTGGCGCCGCTCTGGATGCGGCAGATCCCCTACACCATGATGAAGTTCGCCTGCTTCGAGCGCACCGTGGAGGCCCTCTACAAGTACGTGGTGCCCAAGCCGCAGAGCCAGTGCACCAAGGCCGAGCAGCTGGCCGTGACCTTCGTGGCCGGCTACATCGCCGGCGTCTTCTGCGCCGTCGTGTCGCACCCGGCCGACTCGGTGGTGTCCGTGCTGAACCAGGAGAAAGGCAGCACGGCCTTGGAGGTCCTCCGCAGACTGGGGCCGGGCGGCCTGTGGAAGGGCCTGTTCGCCCGCATCATCATGATCGGCACCCTGACGGCGCTGCAGTGGTTCATCTACGACTCGGTCAAGGTCTACCTCAAGCTGCCTCGCCCTCCGGTCCCTCAGCCGCCCGAGTCCAAGAAGCAGAAATAGGCTCGGATGGGTCCTGCGCGGTCGCCGCCGCCCTGGGCCCGCACCGCGGTCCAGCGGGAGATGGCGCTCAGACATTCTCAGTGTGTGAAATGTTAACGTGTTGGTTTTTGGGTTTTTTGGAGAGGGGATTTCACGTGCAGTGCTTGTTCTCTTTAAATTATTGATTCCTTTTCGGCAATCCAGGGGGGGTTGGGGGTTTGAACCATTATCTTTGGGGGAGTCGGCGTTGGTGGCTTTAACTCAATCGTTTTTTCAAGTTAGAGGGGGGAAATCTCTTAACAGGAATTAATGTTAGGTAATTTCGTGTCTTTAGATTGTATCTGCTTTGACTCGCCATCCAGTGGGGATTATCCAAGCATCACTGCTGAATAGCCTACTAATGAGGTTGTGAGGTCATCACAACTATGCAGGAGAGGGAACCAATTAAAATTCTGCTACATGGTATGCACCTCAATAGAAATCGGGCACCTATTGAATAGATGAAGGACTCATTCCATATTTCCTGTTCATCTCCATTACAGGTAAAAGCTATTGAAGGTTAAATTGTGACTCAGTGCTCCCAAGAATGTATTCATTGTTTTCAAAGAGACATGACAGGAGATGAAATGACATGAGCATTTTCTCATTTTGCTTTGTCCAATTCTCTTCCTGATGTTGCCAGTTAGGACAGAGCTCTCTCCAGGAAGTGCTACAATTGGATCAATGTGGAAAACCAAAATGAGATGAAGGGCAGGCTTTGGGGATAAGTATGTAGAGAAAAGCCCCTGTTCTCTATTATTTCTTCTGTATAACTCAGCTTTCAACAGTCATACATCCAAAGAAGATCACACCACCCTAACATTAACACACACAAAACCCGACAAATTCCAACAATTTTTTGTTGAATTTTAAAGAATGGTTTTGGTGACTTTGGAGAGAGAAAAAAATCTCGCTTTTAATGTAACAAATTCCATTCATTTAATTTGGTAGACATTTCAGTGATCTTTACAGTGATTGAGGTTCATAAGACACATTTTCAGTTTTCTGTAGTCTTCACATCTCTAGAGGAATAAAATTAGTGAAATTCTGTGAATTAGAGATGTTTGTAAAATGTGAATAAGAAATAAACATCACTCTGTTTTATATAATTTACCAAAATGTTACTTGATTGCCTTAACAATTTGTGTTAAAGACTACAGACTTAGAATATGTTAGTGTTTTAACTATTTGATAACTTGTTTAATGGTTAACAGAAGTTTAAAAGTGTCTAGATTTAAATAAGTATGTCATGGTTGGATAATAAAGAACTTAGAGGAAAAATGTCAGAACTTGTGAATGAGAATGGAATTAAATTTATATTTAGTGCTTCTATGTTTACTTATTATTGGGAAGGGAGCAAGGGAAGGGTCATTATCAATTGTTAAGACACTTTAGCTTTCTTTAGGTAGGTAGTGTCCAGGTTGTTGTAAATAATAGTTCTCAGTGAAGAAGAATGATAAACATTTCAAGGAACTAAATTGTGCAGGTTCATGTTTGCAAGACTTTAAAACAAATATATTTCCATCTAGTGTTGTCTTATAAAATGTAGGACATTTCTCTGGTCAACAATTTATTAAGTAAAGTATTTTCTATCAGTAATATAATTTTGGGGATTACCACAAAAATCTATGGTGTTTCAAAGTAGTAAGAGATCACTTGTTCTGGTCTGTGGTATTTCATGATTGTTCTGTTGGCAATACCATATAATTTCTATATATGTTTAGAGAAGTATAATCTAAGGAAAAACTGTTGACCATGATTCTGGCTGTCATGGACATGGTCAAGAAAAGGGGTTTGCTTAATTTGTGTCAACAGTTTTCATATTCAGTCCCCAGATTTCTAGTCAACATTTTTTGATGGTGGTAGTTTACAAATGTTTGTCTGATAGGAACCAGGATAGCTAATAATGAAGAATAAAAGGTAATTTAATTAAAGAAAATGTGAGTTCAGAATCATTAGGGATTTTTTTTTCTAGTTATCATTTGGGACACCTAAAATTTCTATTTTACCTTGTTTATAATAATTCCTCTGTGAAATCATGCATCTCTATTAGAAAAGCCACAGTATACATCTGGTATAGTCAGACATTTTATATTTAATTTCTGAATCCTTGCAGTAGTCCATTTTATATACTCAGATGCTATACTTGCTCACAGTCATATAGCTAAGTGATATAGTCTGAATCAGAGTTCACATTTTTCTTCCATTACTCTAGTCCAGCCTTTCAACACAACCAATGACTACCCTTTTTATAAATTGTTTTTTATAGTACCTCCAAATTATTTTTTAAAATTGTCTATTTGTATATACTATGAACTTTCCTATCCTTTAACTAATGGAAAATTGTACTATATGTCACAATTGTGAAAAACCTATGGCATAATTGCTTAGAAGTAATCAAACTGCAAAATACTTAAGTGCATTTAATTTAACATTTAAATTATTTTCCACACCAGGCCAGTGCCTCAATCCTAACTTGAAGGAACTGATGATCATAAAAACAGTGCTTTTTAATTTTTCAAAAAATTTGTGGTACTGCAGTTTTAACAAGAGGCTTAACTATCAGATGTTCTATTTTTTCCCTCTAATCTTTAGTTCCTACAGCTAAAAAAGCTGGCTTAGGTTAGTTATCTATTCCTCCAGGTGGTGATTAAAGTAGCTTCTTCAAGTATATGACATTAATTTTATGACAGGATACTGTAATCTCATCCACTGGTCTGTCCTTTGAGAAGTGAATAAAGAGTAGGTAAAATCTTGAAAAATAAATGCCATATTTACATGTTATTACCACACTGATAAAGCTAGAAAATAAGGTATTAATATTATGAGTATTTTTTCTTGTTGTACAAGTGTGTCTTTAGGAAGTATTTCTTTTTTTTAATATATTTTATTGATTTTTTTTTTTTACAGAGAGGAAGGGAGAGGGATAGAGAGTTAGAAACATCGATCAGCTGCTTCCTGCACACCCCCCACTGGGGATATGCCTGCAACCAAGGTACATGCCCTTGACCGGAATCGAACCTGGGACCCTTTAGTCCCTAGGCTGACGCTCTAGCCACTGAGCCAAACCGGTCAGGGCCAGGAAGTATTTCTTTTGAGCCTTTCAAAAGCAAGAGTAATCACAGAAGTCAGATGATCACATTTTGATAGGCAGCCATTCATTTATAGTATGCTTGTCTTATGTGGTCTTATAGATCAGTTATTTTTTTAAGTCATGAGCAAAGAACTGTTTGAAAGAAAATTTCAATTTCAATGTTATTTACAAGGCTTTGTCTTTTTTTCCTGAATGCTACTATTTGGGTGGATGGTTGAGTAGGGAGGGTACTAACAATGTAATTATAACTAAGGTTTGTATGTATGTGTGTGTCCACATTGGTTACTATATTTTGAGACCTCCAGTGATAAGAGTGTCTAAAATTTTAGAGGCAATTTGATAATTCTGCCCATACCTTCTATAACACTATAGATCAACAGCTACCATGTGCCAAGCATTGATCCTTGAACAACATGGGAGTTAGGAGTGCCAACCCCCCACACAGTCAAAAGTCCCTGTATTAACTTTTGACTCCCTCAAAACTTAACTACTAATAACCTGTTGACCAGAAACCTTACTGATAACATAACGTGTCAGTTAACACACATTTTATATGTTATGTGTATTATATACTATATTCTTATAATAAAGTAAGCTAGAGAGAAGAAAATACTATTAAGAAAATCAGAAGGAAGAGAAAATATACTTACAGTATTTATTGGAAAAAATATGTATGAATGGACCCACACAGTTCAAACCCATGTTGTTCAGGAGTCAACTGTACATGGCTCTACCCTTGTGGAGCTTACAGACTAGTAGGAAAAATAAATTACAGTTATGCAAAGTGCTGCAAAGCAGTATAGGGTGTTTAAGATTGTACATCCAAGTGATGGCTGAGATGAGACCTAGAGGATGAGCAGAAGTTAGACTGGCCGAGAGAATATACATGGCGGTGGGCACAGTATGTGTACCTGCCCTGAAGAAAGAGAAAGCCTGATGGCCTGAAGTGGCCCAGTGGTTGAGTGTAAACCTATGAACCAGGAGGTCACAGTTTGATTCCCAGTCAGGGCACATGCCCGGGTTGCAGCTCGATCCCCAGTGTGGGGTGTGCAGGAGGCAGCTGATCAATGATTCTCTCTCATCATTGATGTTTCTAACTCTCCCTCTTTCTTCCTCTCTGAAATCAATAATACATATATTTAAAGAGAGAGAAATCCTGATGGTTTCATGGAACTTAGAGAAGTTTCCTTTGGAGCCATTCAGCTGCAGAGAGGGTGATAGGAAATGAAATATGAAACAGGAAGAGGGTCACTCCCGGCTTTGTCATTCATTTAGTTCAAGTTTACCCCTGCAAAAGTAAATTCTGGCTCTGACATTGTCATGTTAAATTCCATACAAATGAAGAAGAAAAAAATCTACCAAGTTGTAAAGTCTGGGAATTGCCTCTAAGGAATGAAAGCTATCTTAGTCTTTAGAGATGCAGAGATCTCTAAATTTGGGAGAATCATTTCACAATGTGAGGAGTTGAGCTACTAACAAGTTTACCCTTTATTGTAAAGAAAAGGGGACAGATAGATTTTGAGAAAAGCAGGTGTGTGGTGTGTATAGCATACAAGTAAAATCTGAGTTAACCAAAATGTTCAGGAGTTGGTGGTTTTATTTCATTAACTGCAAGGTAACCAGAAGTCCCCTTTGGTTTTCAGTTCTTGATGAATTTTTGTCTAACAGTTTGATTACTTGTCTTTTATAATATGCTGAATATGATTAATAAATCAGGGATTTATAAAGCCACATGGCCATCAGTTATGAAAATCAATGCTTGCTGTATACTACCATAGCTATAGAAGGTGTAGGGCTTTTGAATGGATGTACATTGACCCTAGTGGAAATGGACATATGTGCATGTTTAATCTTCAGTGTTAGTTGGAAATCTTGTCATATGCATCTTTGCTAAAACAAAGTGAAGAAAAAAAATCTGGTTTACTTTAAAATTATTTATTGAGTATCTGCTGTATAATATTACCTCTATTATCTAGGTTCTTTCCCATGTTATCTTACTGTATTCCTACTTTGTGTGGTAGTAGGTTGTTTCAAAAATTGGTGGTTTCATCTGTAAACTATATTTAGTCCTGTGAGTTTACCACACTGCTCCAAAATGATAGGCTATATCTAAGAAAATGATATTCCTAAATTAGTATATTTTAATATATATCAGTATATCTATCTTTTCTGCCTTTAAGAAATAAACCACGTGTTTAGAAAATATTAGTAAATTTTACTATTCTAGAAAGATATTCTGTGGGTTGAAAGAACTCTGCCCCTTTGCAAGGCTGGTAATTCACATACACGTAATTGTTAGTCTTCAGACATGAATTGGAGCTGCTGACAGGGTGATTGTCTGTCTGTAAGAGGGTGGATGGAAACCTGGCAAAGAACCACAGTCCTTTCATCTCCCAATAACGTTTGTGTTCCGGCTGCAGTTACTAGTACATCTTACTGCCAGATAAGAGGGTTTGTTGCTGTAATCACTGTCTTATACCTCAGTGTCTCCCCCATCCTTACCAAGAATATAAAGCTTTTTAGTCATGTTAAATCAGTGCCATTCATCTTATATGTTGTGTTTTGAAACTTTTGATCTTTTAGATCATTACTTATGTTTGATAAATGTTACTAATATTTCTAACAACCATTTACTGTGCCGAGCATTGTACATACACTGTATCATTTATTGACAACCATCTTATAAGGTTGGTATTTGTATAAGTTGGGATTTTTTTTTCCTGCAAGAAACCCAAAACACATCAGTTTAAACCACAAAGACGTTTATGGTTAACAAAAAATCTGGAGGTAGGTGAATGAAGGTTAATAGATCAGTGTTGTAGCCCAGAACCTGGCTCTTTCAGTCCTTCTTCTCTGCCATCTTTTTTTTTTATTAAATATATTTTTATTGATTTCTGGGAGGAAGGGAGAGGGAGAGATAGAAATATCAACAATGAGAGAGAATCATTGATCGACTGCCTCCTGCATGCCCCACACTGGGGATTGAGCCCACAACCCAGGCCGTGACTGGGAATAGAACCATGAGCCACAGCGGCCAGGCTACTCTGCTATCTTTAATGTGTCAGTATTGATTCCTCTCATGTTCAAGGGACGGCTGCCATAACGCCCAACATCACATCTCAACAACAGCGTCCAGATAGGGAGCTGGGGAGGGGACTGCAAAAGAAGATGGGCTTTCTCTTTATGTGGCTTATCAGAGAGGAAAATCTTTCTCAGAAGCTTCTGGAGGATTTCCCCTTCAGCCTCATTGGCCAGAATTAGGTTGCATAGGATCTGTAGATCCTGTAAACCAATCACTGACAACAGCTATGGAGGATTCAGATCAATGTAAAGCTTTTGCTGGGATTAGGCACATCAGGACCTGAACAAAATCAGATTTGTTGTTGTTGTTGCTGTTAGCAAGGAAGAAAAGGGAAATGGTTGTTGGGTAGGCAGTCAGGGTCTGCCCTTATATTCTTTCCCTTTTACAGATGGGGAAACTGAGGGCCAGAGAGATTAAGGTAAAAGTGTAGTGCTGAAACCGGGATTCAAACCAGACCTGTCTGCCTCCAAAGCAGTTTGCTGTCACGTTACTTGCTTTAGCCTGGAACTTACTATGAGGCAGGCCAGCTATAGATCCTATCAGGAATTTATTACTAAAAGTGTCGGAAAAACTGCTTTCTAACAGAGACTAATACATAATAAAGTATCAAAGCCAGGAATCTCTGGACAATGGTGATACATGGATAATGAGATATGATTAGACATAAATTTTGCTATTTTGCCCTGAAAAAGAGAACTAGGTGGAAACCTCCCTCACCCCCCCCGCCGCCCCCCCCCCCCCGCAAACATCTTAAAGCAAATGCTTTGCAGTCATCCTCAGTCTTTTCATTCTGTACTTTTCTCCCATTGACTTTCTAGAAATGGCTGATTTCTTTCAAATGCTATATACTGGAACAATCCAAAGGGTTCACCCAGGATTCATGAACAAATTTCAAAGAGCCACGACCATTGTTTTTTCTTAAGAAGTGCATCAAGCATCTGATTTGCTGCTGATAAATTCTCTGTAAGTAGCATTATAATTAAGCACACACAACACCATTCTGTGTTTCCAAGAATACAGCTGGTCTGGCACTGAATTGGTGATAGCGCATGGGCACCGAGCGGGAGGGTTCCGTTGCATCTCAACTACCATGTACCTTCTTTGTGCAGCGACCAATCCGTCTCTCCCCCCTGACACCCTCTGAATCACAGGCCATTGCCCATTCACCCCATGTCTGTCACTGAGCTAGTTTATTGGGTCCCTTCACTGAGCCTGAGACTGGCTGCTTCCAGGCTCTGGTCAGGAAAAAAAAATAATGCCAGGAAACCAAGTGGTACAGCATGACTTCCTACCACCCCCAGGCTGGTAGACTGGCCCTTGGATATGAAAAAATGTTTTTTGGGAAACTGGGGGAAAAAAAACAATGGTGGTGTTTTTTTTTGGGGTTGGGGTATGGGGGGGGGGGGGGAGTCATGCAGGAAAGGGCTGAGCAATTAGAGCTGACTTTCCAAACCAGGCTTCCCCGCTGCAAGTGACCTCACCATGTATAAAATGGGGAACCACAGCACCTACCTTGAAGACTTATTATGAGAATTAGCAATAATTTATGTAAAACGCATAATATAAAATGAAAGCTTCATATATTATAACACATTACCAGCCCCTTAGTAAAAAGTTGAAGGTTGTTAACATGGAAAGATTTGGCCTGTGTTGATATTGTTGTTACGGTTGTTCTTGGATATATACAAGATATATTTGCTTTAATTTTTAATGCATCATAAAGTACATAACGCTTTGTGGGAAATGCAGCACACAGGAAATGAAAAGCAAGCAGCCTGGGGATGTGTGTATAGAAGCCAACAGTGGCAACCCCATCTCTCCCTGACTTCTGTGCAAACAGTTTCTTTTACAAATGTGTTTTTGGTATGCAAATCATTCTATGCAGATTTCTGTGTGCAAAATACAGCATAAAAAAATGGCCCTCTTGCCAAGGAAGATAGGAGATGTTGGCTGCCGTCAAATGAATTAGCAGCAAATTTTAGATTTCTTTTCCTAACAATGTATGGGGTGAGCATATTTTTGGCACATTGAACTGAACTATTTTGGCTTTAGATTGTGTGTTCTTGTGATAAAAGTGTGCTTATTGAAGCCTTAACTACTTTTTGAAGCCATAATAATGTTGAGTGGTATGTAATTTAGCATTTCACAACAGTGTGCCACCTCCAGTTAGTAAAAATGCCTGTTTGAAAGTCACAGATGGCTTCCCGCTAAGGTTAAGCTGCTAGTCTCCAAATCCTTCCTACTTTTCTGTGAAGATTTGTGCTTATTAACAGATAGAAGTTTATATTTTGGAAAATGTTTTCTCCCTAATTAATGTATGTCTTAGTAAGTGAAAGGAATACATTTGATATTAAAATCATCCTTTTCTTTGGGTGAGCATGGGAAGCTAGCATTTAATTCACAAGGCTGTGTTTTACCATCAGGGAAGAATGAATAATATGCCTTTTATGGTGTGCCTTATCGTTTTCATAGTGTTTTTTTCCTATTGGCTCCTTTTGTAAGTTAGTGGAAGGAGGGGAAGTAAAGCTTTGTCCCGGTCCTGATTTCGCCTGATCACACTCAGGAAAAAACAGCACCTGTAGGCCAATGGTCCCATCATGCTTCTCCTCTTTGCTTTCCTTTCCTACCCCCCGACCCCCCACCCCCAAGCATTCTTTGCTTGTTTTGGGTGTTTCATACTTGCCAAATGTGACACACATTATTTTTACCAAAACAAAGCTTACTAGTAAATTGAAGGTATTCTTCAGAACAAAGTACCTCATCTAAGAATGTCAAGTGTAGCTTACTTCTATTGGGCATCACAAATAGCTAGACAAGAGTGCAGAGACTAATGTCTTCAATCATCTACTCATTCATACATTCATTCATTCAACATCCTGCTCCGTATGTGTCAGGCATTGCCCTGGGCCAAGAACTCAAAGGTGAAAATAGTCTCAACCATTGAGGAGTTCGCTCTCTACCAGGGCAGACAGATGTGTAAACAAACTACACTGACAGACCTGTGTACAAGGTATAAAGGTGATACTAAGGTGGGATCATTAACTCCATCATGCTTGTAGTGAGGAAAGACTTTTTGGAGGGTTTACATCTGAGCAAGGTTTTGAAGGATGCATAGGTGTTCTCCAGATATGTGGGGTATAAGGAGACAAGAGCTCTTGAGGCAGAGAGAACATAAGTACAGAGGCATAGAGGCCTAAACCAGCAAAGGAGGGGGATGTTTTTCAATGGAGAAACTTATTTGGCCTAAGAACAGAGAAGGGAACAGGGATGGGAATTATTCTCAACAACTCATGTATCTGTTTCCCCTTATTTATTTCTATCCCACTATCCAGGCTAGGTCACCTTATAATGTTTGAAATTATTGCCATTGCCTGTAACTAGTCTTGTTGGCTCTGGCCTCTTCTCCCACTAACATATAAGAATACTTCCAAGGGCCCACAGAATTCATCCCCCATGACATCAGTGACACTGTGAACAAACTAAAGCCCAAGCACCTCACCCCAGAGCATCGAAGGACTCTTTGAGTCAGTCCCTCCTGGCCATTGGCACTGATCACTTCCTGCTTCACTGCCCACACCTCACACTGTCTCTCAGATCCCAGGTCCCAGGTCCCAGGTCCCAAGCCTGGCTTGCTTGCTTCCATCTGCATCCTTTGCCCATGTCAATCCCACTGACCAGGCGGTCCAGCCCTCACTGGTCTTCACTTAGTTCTTCGAGCTTTAGCTGGGGCATTCTTTGTCTGGCTGGAACTGATTCCATCCTCCTGTCTGTCAACATGGTATCAGGGACTAATGAAAGGTTTTGGAGTCCCAAGACGGGAGTTCTAATCCAGGCTCTGGCTTTAGACACGTTTCCAAGGCTCCGTTTCCTCAGCTGTCGAGGATGACTGTCTACCTTGTGCAGCTGTTCTGGGATTAGCAGAACAGGTCTATTGAGGGCCCGACACACAGCCAGTCCCCAGACACTGGAGCTATTACTGTTGTTGTAATTTAACCTCTTTGTGAAATTCAGGCATAGTAACTATTTTTCTGACTCGCCATGAAAATCACTGACGAGTATATAATTCTTGCAAATCAAAAAGCCCTTTAGGTAAAGCTAATTGTTATTTGTATCTAGTAATATTCATTCACTCATCTATTTACTCACGTAACACTTACTAAATTCCCAATATTTGGTGCATCCTAACCTCACCTTGTAGGATATAAAGATGAATTTGAAATGTCCCCAAAGCCTGTGGGAGAATCAGATAGAAAGGCAGTCAAGTCCAAAGCCATGCGGGGAACCCTGGGACCACGTTGGGTGGGGTGGGATAAGGAAAGGCTGAGCGCGGAGGGAGGAGTTCCGGGAGAACAGTCTGTGCTTGCCTCAGGACGGATGTGACCAGGTGGGGACACGGGTAGCAGGCTGAGGGACCTGAGCCAACATGGACCACGGGGTGTGAGGCTGCTTAGGGTGTGAGGGGAACAGAGTCGGAACCAGGACCTGAGCTTCTGGGGCTGTGGGTGAGAGGGGCGAGTAATAGGGGGGTGAGGAGGGGCAGACCTGCGGAGCCTGGGCCTGGGGTGAGGCTCTCAGTGCCTACAAGCATGGGAGGTGTGACGTGTTCTAAGGTCCCAGCTGGGTGACAGCTCCTTGAAGGCAGAGAAGGCTCTCGATCATCTCTTATTGCCCCGACCCTTGCAGCGTGCAGGGCACATCACTGCACAGGGAGCCTGGGGGGCAGATCCTGATGGAAGTGCTGGAGGGCAGCAAGGAGAGCCGCCGGCGCCACAGCAGCTGAGCCTCTATGTCCCCCGAATCCTCCTGGTGCCACAGAGGAGTGGAGGCGGCCTGTTTTTGCCAAGAAGCTCCATAATGGCATAAAAGAAGTCAGCAGGAAACTAACTCATGCTATGTTACAGAATTTCACTTCGAGTAAGTTTTGCTGAAATGCATGGAGTTTCAAACTGAAAGACAGGCTGCGCAAAGGCTTTCAAGTGCAAGGCTTCCCTGTGACGGGGATCCCTTTCGAAGCCCCACAGCCTTGTAGGTGTTAAAATAAAAGTTAATTGTTGAGCACAAATGGGCTGAAGGGTACCGACTCCCCCCCCCCCATATGTGAATGAATACGTGCTCAGAACAGAAATGCTCTCTATCCAAACCCCCCCGAAATCCAGCCCCGCCTGGTACTATGTTACTAGTTTTGAAAATAAACACTTGAATGTCTGCCCAGATTGTTGTAATCTTATTAATCTAACAAAGAGACTCAGTGAGTGCCGCAACCAGGGGGACGTGTTTACCATGTAATTTGCAACAAGCTGGTAAACACACCCTTGCTCCACTTGCAGAAAAGTCTCATGTGCCTGCAAGGAAGCCGTTGGGAGAAAACAGCAATAGCGGGTCAGAGACCAGAACACTGCGGGCCAGGTCCTGGCTAAATGTTGGCTCCTCTCCCTACCCCTGGCCTCCCAGCACCTGCCATCTCCAAGTTCAGGGGTGGTGTGTGGTTTCTCCCAGCCTGGTCCTCCATGGCCAGGCCATGCTGCTGGCATTCGGGGCAGGCTGCCAAGCTCTCCCTGTGCAGGGTTTCTCGCTGGGGTCTTACTGGGAGGCTCTGAGGCCATTTTGGACTCTGTGGTAGATTTTAGGCCGCCTTCTCTCCCTAGTCTGAGGGGATTCCAGGGAGCTTTGCCCCCTCCTCCTGGTCTCTAGGGGGCAGTGGTGTTCAACAACACCATTGAACGTGGCTTCTCTTAAAGCCAGGGAGGTCAGGCAGCTGGGGTTATGCCAGGTTACCACAGTGTCAGTCTGTCTACCTCACCCCACTGTCCCAGGCACCCCTTCTCCGCAGCCACCAGCTCTGCAGATCGTCTCTGAGCATGGCCCAGCACATTGTCTCCTCCCTCAGGAGTAACATCCCGGGAGGGGTCATGTGTTTGGCTGCCCCAGGCCCACCCTCCTCTTCCTTTGTGCAAGGGAAGCCTTGCCTCCCACCAGTACCCCCGTAAGAGGAAGAGATTTGGATGTTGGGTGGTTAAAAATGGAAAAATTCATTTCACCCCTCTGGACATAACAGCCAGTATGTGCTGCGCACTGCGCCAAGCAATTTGAATGGACAAGCTCACTGAGTCCTTACAACAGGCCTATAAGAAAGGGCTTCATGTTACAGATGAGAACTGAGGCTCAAGAAACCGAGTCACAAGTTCATGGTCACACAGCTAGAAAGCTACAGGATTGGGGGGCGGGGGCGTGGGTAGAGGTCAGACATGGTCCGTAAAGGCTCTGGTAGCTACATGTAAGCTCACCTGAGACAAGCCTCTCAGATTAGCTGGCTCGGCCCAGTCCCACCTCTAGCCTCCTCCCCTTCCTGGGTGCCCTGCTTTGTGTTGCTTCCAGGCCCACGACTCCCTTGGCACTCGTCTATCCAGGCTCCTGCCCCGACTTTCTCACCCACTCGGTCTGTGCAGGGCCCCTCCCTTAACTACCTC
This sequence comes from Myotis lucifugus, assembly GCF_000147115.1. Taxonomy (NCBI): domain Eukaryota; kingdom Metazoa; phylum Chordata; class Mammalia; order Chiroptera; family Vespertilionidae; genus Myotis; species Myotis lucifugus. The sequence goes on along the minus strand of NW_005871085.1, from coordinate 7,773,480 downwards.
TGGTTCACAGAAGTATGTGGTCCGAGTCGGAAATGCACCACGATGCCAAATGCCAGGGCTGATTCTACATGATAAATCCCCCCATTGCATATAAAAAACTGTTTGTCCTTAGGAGAATCTATTCCAGAATCTGAATCACTGAGTGAAAAAGCATATTCACCTTTATAAATCCAATGTATCTAATTTTAAAATGTGTCTTGTCAGTCAGTGATAGCAGCCTGGTAGGAATAGAGTTTGACATTAAGAAATTTCTATTACTTTAAAAAATAGGCATGCTTGGAATCCGGTCCATGGCACCTGATCAATATCTGCTGCATTACGGAATGAGAACCAAGACCTGTCATTCTGGTAATTGCAGCCTTTCTTGAAAGATTGACATTCTCTTTGTGGGCATGTTACAAACAAAGCTCCATTTTCAGCCTTAAAATGTCCTAATTTTTCAGCTCTCTATTTATCTCCCCACTTCTTGCCTCCTTTCACATTACTGATTACCTCCACTTGCACTGTTGGGAAAGGGCTTTCTTCCTTTAGAAGTAATTGTAGTGACCCCTCCCCCACCCCCACGCACAGCACGAGCCCATTCTTCCTGTGCCACACCGTTACTGAAACCTGAGCACCAGGCGGGAACATGCGTGCGTGTCAGTCTGTCTTCTTCGGTGTATCCCATATCCCGCTGTGATCTCTCAGCAAGACATAATAATTATCCACAATTGTAGTGGGCACGACAGTCAGACAAAGTCTGAACATTAAACCCATCCCTCTAAAGACAAAATAGAGCCGTGCGCTATGTCGTCTGCAGTCCCAGATTGTGGTCGACTCCGAGTAAAGTTTCTACAATGACAGCGGGCCAACACTTCAGAAATAAAATTGTTTTGAATAAAAATTTAGGATTTAAGACTCCAGGAGTGATGCAAAAAGGAAGGGAAGGCCTCAAAACACCGTTCCCTAAATCGGAATGATGGAATTCTTTCCCACCAGCTTGATCCTTTCCCGAAGGCGGCGAACAGGACTGCATCCAGTCACCCTCAAACATCTCATCAGTCTCCTGCCACAGAAATGAATCAATGCCACATCCAGGCCCTAATCCTGCTTCGCCCTCAGCCAGAGCACCTGCCAGGCTGCATTAGGAATGAGTGATGCCGGCACAGATGGAAATCTCCTGCGCTGGGGGGCCGTGGGAGGCGAGCAGGAGCCCCCCAGCCAAAGTCTGCCTCTCCTCCCAGACACAGCGGCTCACACCCCCTCCGGCTTGGATCTGTCATACCCCGTTGTCAGCAGCAGAGCGAGGGGGCAGATGTGCGTGTGGACAGACGGCTGAGATGCTGCCCCACCGGGCGGCTGCTGGGCGAGTTTCTGCAGAGGGTGACAGTCCCTGACGCTGTTGTGTAGAGGACTCGCCTCTCCCAGTGGTTTCCCTACACTCCCCAAGGCTGCCTCTCACCCGGCGTTCCCTGCGGGTAGATGGCGGGCCTCGGTGAACTGGGCATCTGGTGCCTCCATGGAGCCTCTGTGACACAGCAGCAGTGATCTCTCTCCGCCTGGACAGGTGGACGAGAGTCTCCTGCAGCCCCTGGGCCTCCCTGTGGGACAAACAGACCTGGGCTCAGGCAGCGGTGGGTTCAGATCCCAGCACAGCCGCCCGGGCAAGTTCCCTACCTTCTCCGAGCCTCGATTTCCTCACAGGAAAAGTGGGGATGATACCACTCAGCTCAGAGGTGGTGCGAGGCCCAGCTGTGCACACGGACAGCACCTAGCGTGGCACCTGGCACAGCCTCGGTGTCCTGTGTACTGGACTCGATTGGCAAGGCCTCCAAGAAGGCCACCAGGGTGGTGGTGAAGGGACTGTTGCGATCAGAAACAGGAAGAAAGGCTTCTGACCCCCGGTTCTCAGTGACCTCTCCCTTCACTGGGCTCCCCAACAGTCTGACCCTCCCAGGCAGGCCCTCGCGCGTGGGCCCCAACTCCCTCGTGGTCTACTTAGTTCCTAAGAGAACTTGCAATCTACCCAATGACCATGTCTCTTAAAGCCCCTCTCCTTTTGTGCATGCCCCTTCCACGGTTGGCATTCATGGCTTCAAAGAGCCGGAAGGGGCCGTCCTGATCGCCTGGGTCCAGGATGGGTAGCAAGGGCCATGGCAGGTTCTGTGTGGTATCTCTGGACTCCTGTCCCAGTGCTCCTCCTGTTCTCCACGCTGCCCTGGGCATGCGTGTCCTGAGGTACGGATGCCCAGGAAAACACTGTTCAGGTGTGCTGCCCCCGCTGCCCCAGCAACACTGCCAGCCTTGCCCAGGAAGGAAGGTGGGTGGCAGCTGTTTTGGGGGTGTGGCCCCTGTTGGCGGAGGAGCCCCCTAGAAGGTTGAACACACGTTGTCCTGGCACCCACAGTTGCTGCTGGAGACTTCCCTCACAGGAGCACCGTTTCTGGCTTTCTTCAGATCCTGCGACATTTATAGCCTGTGAGCGCATTCTGGCCTCCCTCCTCTCCTCACCAGGCCCAGCCCTGCTGCCCAATCCTTCCCCTCACCCATCTGGCAAATGCCACCCAAGGTCAGTCCAACCATCCCCCCTCCTACCCAGGCTGCTGAGCACTGCTGGGCTGTTCAGAACTGTCATTCCCTGTCCCACCCGAAGTCCAGCTCAACCCCTCACTCCTCTCCTGAACCCCCTGCCCACTGCCCTCTCCCCTGGTTCCAACTCCCCTGGGAAATCTCGACCTCTGTGCGTTCTCTTTTCTAAGCAGGTCTTGACAGGCTGCCTTCTCTTGGCTCCTAGGGTCACAATCACCTTGGTTCAGAGCACACTCACCTTTGGCCCTGGTTCCTATACTAGCCTCCATGGGCACCCTGCCCCAGCCTCCCCCTCCCCCACCCTCCCCCTATATTGAGTGGGTTATCTGTCCAAGCCAGATGTTTCTCCCCATCCATGACTCAGGGCTCGCCTGTCCTGGGTGGACTCTGCCCCTGACCCTCTGTGATCTGGTCTCTGCCAACCACGCTAGTCCTCCCTCTCTACCCCTCTGACCTCCTGGGGCCATCTCCGTGCAGTTCCCCGGCCTGGCGGGCCTACCTCCCCTCCCAGGCCCCTCCTCAACTGGCTGACTCCTTGCCATCCTTCCAGACCCAGCTCCTGCATCTCCACCTCCCAGAGCCACCTGCAATCTCTAGGGTTAAGATTACAGCCCTTGATCGTCTCTCTGAATCACAAGGTGCTACTGTCATCTGTTTACACATCTGTCTCCCACATAGCTGGGGTGTTCTTCCAGGACAGGGCACCTGCTGGGCGGTCAGCAGCTGACTTGTGATGGATGGAGCTCAGGCTGGAATGTGACATCCAGTGCCTCTGGGCTGGCCAGGAGGAGTAACGTTTTCTGTTCATGTGGAAGGCCTTACCCCCAATTCATCTTCGGTGCCTCTTCAATGTTGATGGCAGGAGCAGGGCTCCAGGGTCAGGCAGTCTCGGCTCCAAAGACTGACTCAAGGACTTACTAGTTCTTAGGACTTTGGGGCAAGACACTAACCTCTCTGAGCCTTAGATTTCCTGCACGTGAAATGGAGATGATAATGCCTCCCTCATTACAGTGCTGAAAAAGATGAGGTGATTCAAATAAGGACCTGGCAGGTCCGCCCACAGCAGACATTTAAAAGTGGGAGCTGTTATTCCAGTGGGCTCTTTAGTAAACATATATTAAATTAAATGGGACAGAACTGAGATGATAAGATGCGCTATCATATTAGCTGCAGGAACAAAAGCCGGGGGTGGGGGGGTGGAATGTGCACTGGAATAGAAGCAAAAAGACCCCAGTTCTACCTCGGCTGCCAAACAATGTCCTCATTGGTTCAAAGGGGGAAGGTTTGGTTTCCGTGGTAACAAGGGTCTCTCCCAGCTCACGGATCATCTGATCCTAAGAGTTTTTGATCCAACAATTCCATGAAGCTCTACTGAGGTTTTAGGTTTGCATCCAAAACTTAATTCCATCGAAGGGCAAACGACCAGTATTGGAAGGCCAAAGGCAGCAAGTCCTTACTTGCAATATTTGCAGCCACATGGGAAGGTGACTTTCCTTCTGAAGGGTGTAGAGGCAACAGTGCTCAAAATGACCACTTTGTGACTCCGGACAATGCTCAGCATCTCAGCAATATCCCTGTGAACGGCCGGCAGAAGCTTATGTCTGCAAAGTGCAGCCTTCTAGATGAACTGTGCAGGGAAACAGCCTTCAGACATCACAGTGTTTTCAAATATCATTATTACTGCTCTATAAATATCCGACGCCCACGGTGCATCAGGTGCCACATGGGAAATATTGGATTCGGTTGGAGGTTTTCTTGAAAGACACATAACAGTACCATATGCCAGTCATCTTGGATAATATTTACGTACATGCTGCAGAAGCAAAGATTAGCTGTGTCAATATGTATAGGAAAAACCCACAAAAGAAAGTCTGTGGGCTGTGTATTATCTGCACTTAGGATCAAAAGAATTTGCCGAAGTCTTCGCTTCTTTAAGAGCTATTTCACCCACAAAGTACAGCAAGGTTAGAGGAGTGAGGGATTAATACAGCAATAATTGGGGGGAAATTATCAGAGGTCCCTGGGGGCTCCTACGAGTAGTTCAGAGCCTCTGCAGCTAAAAGGAGCAGTTCCAGAGCTGTGCCTGGCAATTAACTCTTCTGTTTGCTTTTAACTAATGGGATTCAAACATAGTTCATTCCTTTTCAAGTGTCCTCACCAGCATCCCCAAGGGTAAATAGCTTGCAGGAAAAGAGTTTTGCTTGGGAGACATGGAAGAGGAAATATTCCCATAAATATGAGCACTGTGCCAGTAACCAGTCATCATTTTAATAAGTGGGTGGTATAGACTGAGTGGTGTCCCCTCCAAATTCACATGTTGAAGCCCTACCCCTCAATGTGATGGTATTTGGAGATGAGGACTTTACGAGGACATGAGGGTGGAGTTCTTGTGAGGGGATTAGTATCCTTGTAAGAAGAGAGGAGAGAACTTGCTTCCTCTCTCTCTGCTGTGAAGACACAGCAAGAAGGCAACCATCTGCAAGCCCGGAAGAGAGCCCTCACCAGAAAGGACCAGGCTGACAGCTGCTCTCAGACTTCCAGCCTCCAGAGCTATGTCTGTTGTTTAAGGCACCTGTCCATGGTATTTTGCTATGGCAGCCTAAGCAGATGAACACATTGGGGTTTGCACACCCTGAGCTTTCATGTTAGACAGGATAAGATCAGAATTTGGGGTTACATCTAGCATCCAAGTGGCCATGTCGGCAGTGGAAATACTGCCTTTGACCAGCTGGTGAGGCCTGACATCACTGTCTCCCTATTTTCTTGGTAGAGCTGCTCTTACTGACTGAAAGGATGTGTGACTATGCATTAGGGAATCAGTCCTGAGCTAAAAATGTTCCAATTATTTGGAGAACAGAGCAGTACTAAACAGCCGAAAGCCAACAAATGGTTGAAATTGAGAAGCAATATTGTGGAGCCCAGGCGGTGAAGGGCAAGAAAGGGAACAACTTTGTTTATTGTGAATTGCATTTCTCTTCACTGCGCAGTTCTATTTTTAATTGCAAAGTGTCTGGTTGAGCAGTTATTACTGAAATTTATTTTTGTAATAAAATCTCTTTGTGAGATCACAGTTTTGTTAACAGGGGCGTGAACTGGGTTTTTCTGTGGTAAATAAGATGTTGAAGTGCTTTTAAAATTAGGGGGGGAACCCCTCTATAGCCCATCCCAAATCTTAATATGACAGTTGGGCAGAGAAAAACAGTGAGCTAATGGGGTTGTCTAGGAACTCACAAGGCACTTGTCTTCAGCAGGCAGGGGGTGCGGCTGGCTCCAGGAGCCTGGTGTTCTGGGTTCAATTAGACCCCAAATAGCTGTGTGACCTGGAGCAAGTCACTTCCCTTCTCTGGGCCTCAATGGCCTCATCTGTTTAAAAACAGAACAAAAATATAAGGAGGCTAACTGTTTCTGCTCTGACATTGTCCTCAGGAATGTGGCTTCACTCAACAGCAAGCAGCTCTGAAAGATGACTTCCCAGACCCGGCAGGAAGTGAAGGGTTAGGGACAGAATTGAAACCCAAGTGTGGAAGCCCCATTTTGTCACCACTGTTACCCTGCCCTTTGTAGGACATCAGCGCCAGCCTTTTACATCATGTTGGTGGCCAAGGGTGGTCCAAAGCTATGTGTGGGAAGCTCCAGGTCATGGGAGGAAGGGCCCAGGCCAAGGCAAGGGACCTGGCATGGGAGTGGCCTGGGGAAAGGACGTTCATCCCCCTAGACTGACTTCCTGGGCTCTGGATGAGGTCTCTCTGCTCCTGAAAGGGCTGGGCAGGTGCCAGGTGGAGTCCCCAGCCCTGCGCACTGACTCTCCCCACCCCAACCTGAGTGAGCTCATGGGGGCCATAGAGGCCCACCCTCGAAGCAGACGAGGCTCCAGCTGCCCTCCTGCCAGCAGGCTGGGGAATGTTGGGGTTTGGGGGATGTATTAAGTTGTTAGGGCTCCCATAACAAGGAACCACAGACTGTGTGGCTTAAACAACAGAAATTTATTTTCTCACAATTCTGGAGGCTACAAGTCCAAGATCAAGGTGTCAGTCAGCAAGTTTGGTTTCTTCTGAGGCCTGTCTCCTTGGCTTACAGACGGCCGGCCACCTTCTGTTTTCACATGGTCTTCCCTCTGTCTGTCTGTGTCCAAATATCCTCCTCTTATAACGTGGGTTAGGGCTCACCCAAATGACCTGTTTTAATTGGAACACCTCTTAAAGACCTTACCTCCAAGTAAAGTCATATTCTGAGGTCCTGGGGGTTAGGACTTCAGCACGTGAATTTTGGCCTATAAAAGGGGCATGCTGATGCTTTATTTTGATGGGACCATGTGTTAGTATCCTAAGGATGTCCTAACAAGTGAGCACAGAGTGGGTAGCTTAAAAAACCAAGACTGGTTTGGTCCATAGTTCTGGAGGCTAGAAGCCCCAAATCCAAGTGTAGGAGGGCCAGGCTCTCTCTCCAAAGGCTCTTGGCAGGTTCCTTCTTAGCCTCTCCCAGCTTCTGGGGTTTCCTGGCAATGCTTGGCATTCCTTGGCTGGTAGCCATATCATCCCAATCTCTGCCTCCATCTGCACATGCGTCCTCCTCTTTGTGCCCCTGTGTGCAAACTTCCTTCTTCTTATAAGCCCCTCCATGCAATATGACCTCGAGTAACTTGATTACATCTGCAAAGACCCTATTTCCAAATAAAGTCACATCCACAGGTGCTGGGATCTAGGGCTGGAGCATATCTTTTGGGGGGATACAATTCAACCCCCAACAGACCCATTCTCCTTACTCCCCTGCCTTCCTGCCCTCTGAGCTGCCCATGTACCATTATTTTGCTTAAAGGTTGAGAGAGCGTGCTAACCGGCTTTCCTTGCTCAGTGCCTTTTTTTTTCTTTAAAAAATAATATGGAACACTTGAATTTGCGGGTCACCCTTGCGCAGGGGCCATGCTAACCTACTCTGTATTGTTCCAATTTTAGTATACGTGCTGCCGTAGCAAGCATGCGCAATGCTTTTTTAAATGACTAACATCTTTCTGTTTCCTGCCCCTTTTCCCTCCCTCTTTCTTTCTTTTTTTCCCCTCCCCCTTCTCCCTGGACCTCTCTTGTTTTTGTCTCTCTGTTCTGCCTCTCACTCCCCCTCTCCCCTTACACCAGGTCCCCGGCCTCCTCCCCCTCCTTGCTGAGGCTGCTGCCCAGAGGACACCGTTTTTCCTCAGATGTGAAGGCCAGGAAGAACTAGAAAAATCCCGAATCTCTGCTTTGCTCTAGTGACCACACAGTGGCTTTCATTCGGAGCTTGTCATGGATTGGCTCTGCTTTTTTCAAGCATTTTATAATAATTATTTGGCTTTTTATCCTTCTGAATTCTCTGAAATTAATAAAGTAAAAAAAAAAAAACACCCTGGTTGTTTCCTCCTTCTAAGGAAGCCCCAAATTGAGATGGGTTAGTTCAGTGGTCGGCAAACTCATTAGTCAACAGAGCCAAATATCAACAGTACAACGATTGAAATTTCTTTTGAGAGCCAAATTTTTTAAACTTAAACTATATAGGTAGGTACATTGTTATTAACTTAATTAGGCTACTCCTAAGGCTTAGGAAGGGCCACACTCAAGGGGCCAAAGAGCCGCATGTGGCTCTCGAGCCGCAGTTTGCTGACCACTGGGTTAGTTAATCAGCTCGAGTCCACTCCCTGCCCAGCGGAGGGGACCATGTTGGTCCCTCGCTAATAGGGGCCCGCCATGGGCCACATGTGGGGTTTGTGCAGGGACCACGGTAGCATACAATTACGCCATTTCCTACATTTTATTGCCAGTGCCTGCAGCCTCCACCAGGTTTTTTCCAGGCTGCTCTTTGAGATCTGGTTGGTCCAAATCTTGGTTCATTGCCCTCACTAAGGACTAGAGATGCTTAAGTCCTAGGTAATCAATTAGCAAGCCAAATCTAGCTGAGTATTAAAAGAATAATAGGCCACAACCAAGTAGGGCTTATCACAGACATCAAGAAAGATCCCAATAAATGAACCACAGATAAATCTCAAAATCATTACTCTGAGTGAAAGAAGCCAGACAAAACAGGAAGACATCCAAAACTCCAGCAAGTGCAAGCTGGTCAACAGTGACAGGAAGGCACTGGCGGTTGCCTGGCGGAGGGGGTGCTGGGAGGAGCCAGGAGGAATGGATTTCAAAGGAGCAGGAGGGAACTCCTGGGGATGATAGATGTTCTCTCTCTCTCTCTCTCTCTCTCTCTCTCTCTCTCTCTCTCTCTCGATGGTGGGGATGTTTTCACAGAGGATATGCTTGTGCCAAACATCAAAGGACACACACAAAGCGATCACAGAAGACTCCACCGTTAAGAAAACTATTAATGCAGTCGAGTGTACAAGCCTTGGTACAAGGAGTGAGGACGTAAAAGGGGAAGGCCCGTGGCAGGTGGGGGACGTGGTGAGGGCCCATCGCTCCCTCCCACACAGCTTCAGTCAATGGCAGTGACTCTGGAATCCAGAGTCCCCTGTTCTCACCCTGTCTCTGCCTGCAGTTGCAACTGGTGTCTTGTGTTTGGGCTTTGAGCCTGTTTTCTGCAAAATGAGGATAATAACTGTGAAATGAGGGCAGTAACACCGACGACGGCTGTGGTGAGCGCGAGAGGTAATACGCGTGAGGTGTTCACGGCAGAGTAGAGC
>NW_005871085.1:7752305-7763256 GCF_000147115.1 Myotis lucifugus | reverse complement strand
CTCGCTCAAGCATTATTGTGGTTGATACTTCTCAACTGCCTTCAATAAGGTTTATAGTTAGTATAAGGGGAGTAATTATATCGCATATATACCAGGATGAAGAAAACTTAAGGGCCTTGAGGGGTTATTCGCTGCTTGAAATTCATGCATCCCTGGCCTGAGGAGGGGAGAAGACAGTTGAGACGATGGCATGAAGAATCCATTAAAGAGATGCTGTTATTAATCTAAACTTTTTTATTTTAAGGGCATTGGCTCCCTAATCTCTAGGAGGATACAGGCCTGGGAACCCTCAACCGGTGTGTGTGTGTGTGTGTATGTGTGTGTGTGTGTGTGTGTGTGTGTGTGTGTGTGTGTATGTGTGAGATGCACGTCATGACCACTGTAAGGATGTTCAGAAAACAGAAGTAAGGGGCTGGGCCCATGGCTCTCAGACCAAACAGGGGGCGTGGGGTGACTCCCCAGTTTTTCTGCTCACAGAACATCTGAGTGACCTCACACTTTACAGATGAAGAAACTGAGTCAAGAAGAGCTGAACAACTTAGCCACGGCCCCACAGCGAGTACAAGCTGGGACTTGAACTCAGGGCTTCCATGGGCTAGCTGTGCCCACAATAAGACCTGTTATGTACAGTTACAATGACCTACCTCAGAAAATCCGTGAAACTGCTGCGTGTTTGAGCCCCATCCCACTCGTGGCAGATAGTGGTGGGCCAAGGCTGGAGCCTGGCATGTCCCTCTCCATCCTGTCTGCTGAAGAGGCAGAGGAGGAACTGTCACTCACACTCCTCTGTGTTCGGTAGTTTGGTGTTGTCGCCTCTGGGGTGCCGCCTGCGCAGGCCCAGGAGGACTGCCTGGCCCCCCTGGAAGGCCCGGGCCTGAAGAGCAGAGCAGGTGTGCACCCACCCTCTGAGCCTTTGTCCACAGAGCCCAGGTCTGAGCTTTGCAGAAAGCCGTTTTGCCTGTGGCCAGCAGGGGACGCCGCAGGACAGATGACTTCTTTGGGCGCTACCGGAAGCATCACCCAGGAATTGTGTCTTTCATACACTCTAACCCAGTGTCCTTGCTCCGCCTCTTCTCCCAGATGGTCATAAGCTATGTTTAGGCCTTCTGCACCTCATACCCTTGACCAGGCCCAGACCCTTGGAATGAGAGGCCCTTGTAAAGCCCCCACCAGCAGCTTTTTCCAAAATACGTAGTCCCATTCATCAAGGAAGGGGAACAGATCATCTTAGGGAAGGGGCTGGGGGAATGCTGATTGGAAGAGGTTCCCGGGGGCCCTATTAGCATTCACCGGAGCCATTGCTTGGAGCTTACTCAGCCCTTCCCCTCTTTAAGCTCCTTGCTCTCGGGATCTGCCTGCCAGGAGGGATGTCAGAATCTTGGGCCCCTACACCCATGACAGTCCCAGAACTGCCCTGGGTGGCGGAGGGCGCTGTGGGGCCTGCAGGGAAGTCCTCTCTACTTATTTTAGGGTGAGAGCAGACAGCCTTGCTCAGGACTATGCAATGAGCTGTGCGGATAAACGCCATATGAGCAGAGTTCAGCTTTGTAATTAAATACCATGTACAACAAGTTAATCTCACACCTACTTGAAGACACGTGTGATGGCGATTGTGTGGCATGAAATGGAAAAGTGTTGTGTAAATGACTATAATTAACACTGCTTCGCTCGGCCACCTCTTTTTACAGCTTCCTGTCCCCTGTGAGTGCTTTCCTAAGGCAGGCGGATGGCTTCTCATGACGCCATCAGCGGGACTCGCTGAATGACTGGATTTGTCCAGAGATGGAGAGAGATGAGAGGGGGTGAGCCAGAGGACAGGGTCCTGCTACTCACCAGGCAGAGTGTATGAAGAAGTGAGTACGTGCCACCACCACCAGCTTCCACTTTGCAAATGTGTGGCATGAGCAGCTGTGGGCATCCGGGCACTTGTCTGGTGGGCTGCTGGCCGTGTAGGTCTGAGGGTGAGGGGTGGGCTGCTGGCCTTGTAGGTCTGAGGGTGAGGGGTGGGCTGCTGGCCGTGTAGGTCTGAGGGTGAGGGGGCTCTGGAGAATTCCTCTCCAGAGAGGAGAGGACAGAGGAGCCAGGGCCAGGTGCCGAGAGGTACCTACGTTAAGGGAGGAAGATGGTTTTAAAAAAGGGAGAAGAGAGTTTGGAGGTGACCATCCCAAAGAGCCCTGCCAGTCATTGCCAGCCCCACCCACACTGACCCGGCTGCACCAGCCCGTCTCCGGGCGGGGCCTGTGTCTGAGTCCTCCCCTCAGCACCAGCCTGCACCTGGCATGGAGGGAGCGCGTCACTGTTTGCTGGGTGAATGAGTGGATGAACAAGCAGCCAGGCTGTTGCACCACAGATATGAATTCGGTCCAACTTCTTACCAAAATGGTCAGATTGGGACATTAGGAACCAGGCTGGCTTGCTCCTTGGGGTGGCACTTTTGTCTGGCACCTCTGAGCGGGACTGTCTCCTCCAACCGAGGGCCCAGGGTCCTCCCCACACCCCTCCCTCCCTTATGCCGCTCACTCTCAGCCAGGCAGGAGCTGGCATGGGAGCAGGCCGCTTGTTTTCCTTTTCTTTCCAAGACTTGGGTTCTCCTTTAAGGCAGGTGCCCCAGCGCCTCTGTGCTGCTCTCCCCTCCCCCCTCTCCCCAGGCAATGTCTCCGACCTCAAGGCTTCCAGATGCTCCCCTCCGCTGACCACTGTGGTGCCTGCTCAGACCCGCACGGCCAGCAAACAGCCCACTGGACAAATGCCCCGATGCCCGGGGTACCCAACCACACATGGGCCAAGCGTCTTCCCATGTACCCACCCTCCTTGTGTCTGCCTTGGTGAATAGCATGACCCTGGCCTGGTCAGTTCTCAGGGGAGGCAGGAGGGAGGCGGTCTCCGAGCCTTCCCCCGGGGCTTGCTCCCTCTTCTCGGAGGGCTCTTGGCGCCGTGGGCTTCCACTGTGTCTCCTGACTCAGGGGACAGGCTCCGCTGGGCCCCCTCGCTGTGCCGCAGCCTGAAAGCTCTCCCCAGGCGGGAAACTGGGCAATAAAGGCTCCTTCCTCGGGGTGTCTCCTCTCCCGGGGGTCCCCGTCCTGCGCCGCCTGTAGGTCAATGTCTGAAATCTGTTGTTTCATATATTTTGTCTAGCGTTTTAGTTGTTTCGGGTGGAAAAGTGAGTCTGGTCCTGCTGCTCCATCTTGGATGGAAGCAAGGTTCCGGTTGTTGTTTATTTTAAGTGAGAAATGTAGTCGGTGTTTATGTGGCCGGGTCATCTGCTTCTCTCACTCAACTTTCTAACAGTGTTTCTATGGGCTGTGAACTGTCCACAGATGTCATGGTGAGGGACTCACAATATCCAGTCAGGGGCACTGGCCTTGCCCTTCAGTCTGGACGACACCCCCCCATCCCAGCCAAGTAAAGGGGTGTGGCCCCCCAGTCGGGGGCTCTGCTTCCCCTCCTCAGACTTTGCCCATCACTCAGAGGCGCTTCCTCAAAGGAAGATGCTTTGTGTTTCCTGCCGCAGACTTCAATGAGGTGGTGATTAGGGCTGCAGAAGAAGCGCTTTTCCATTGAAACCTTTTTTCTTTTTTCCTGAATGGAGCAGGTGTCTGGAAGTCACAGTCACAGGAACGAAAGGATTACATTATTCACAATTTTTCTGTAATTAGACTCACCCACTTTCTGAATGAAGCCATGTGCCTCAAATAATAACTATAGCTCCCACTTGTGGTTTGCTCCAGAGAACAGTGAACCCCAAGAAGGCCCTCCTGGGGCCCCAGAGCAGACCGAGGTCTGTTGTTAGCTGAATTCCCACTCTAACCAGGCTTCCTTTTCTCTGGTGCTGGCAGCGACCTGGGGAGGAGATAAACCGAGTGTGTTACCAGGGGGTTGACAAGATAAACTCAGCAACATAATACTAATCACTGCCATTCATTAAGACTTAGTGCTAAGTGCTCAGTCCCCGAGAAAACCCCGTGAGGGTCAGAATGAGAAATTGCAGCTCAGAGAGGGAATTCACTTGCTCAAGGTCACACAGTGAGCTGGGGGTGTTACTGGGATTCTAACCTGGACACTAACTCCAAAAACATTTCTTTTAACCACGATGATTTGCTTATCGAATAGAAGCCCCTTCCACAATTCCCTCCCACCCTTCTCTCCACAGAAAGCACAGGGGAGCTTGGGTGGGTGGGTCAGTCTGGCAGTGCCGAGCCCCAAAGAAAGCTGCTGGGACCTGATCACAGCACGGCCTGAGCACACCTAACGCGAAGAGCCACACCACATGCCACGCCGCAGCCATGCACACCTTGGCCATGCACACCTTGGCCATGCCACACCACATGCCTTGACACAGCCATGCACACCTCGGCCATGCACACCGCAGCCATGCCACACCACAGCCATGCCACACCTCGGCCATGCCACACCACATGCCACGCCGCAGCCATGCACACCTTGGCCATGCCACACCACATGCCTTGACACAGCCATGCACACCTCGGCCATGCACACTGCAGCCATGCCACACCTCAGCCATGCCTCACCGCAGCCATGCCTCACCGCAGCCATGCCTCACCGCAGCTGTGTTGGCTCTGCCTAGCACAGGTCTCTCCTGCCCCCACGCCCATACCTGTCCCCAAGTCCCAGTGCCCTCTTCCTGCCCCGAGCTCTGAAAGAACCAGAAAATTCTTCAGTGAAGCTCATCACTGTCCTGCCAGCCAGCACTCCCGTGTGTGTGTCACAGTGTTCTCTTTTGAAATTCTCTGGGTATTTTTTTTTAAAGATCTTTTTATCGATTTCAGAGAGGAAGGGAGAGGGAGAGAGAGATAGAAACATCAATGATGAGAGAGAATCATTGACTGGCTGCCTCCCGCAGGGCCCACACTGGGGATGGAGCCTGCAACCCGGGCATGTGCCCAGACCAGGAATTGAACCGTGACCTCCTGGTTCATAGGTCATCGCTCAACCACTGAGCCATGCTGGCCGGGCTCTGGGGGTATTCTTATTCCAACGGTACTGATGAGGAAACCAAGTCTGAGGGTGGGGTGATCTGTCTGAAGACGTGAGGAGGCGGGCTCTGGAGTGCGGTCTGCTGAGGAGCTGTCACACTGTGCGGGGAGAGGGCCCACCGGCAGGGAAGGTCGTCCTCCCTCAGGAGCCTGTGTCCCTCACCTCCTCCATGAGTCTGTAAGTGCTCACTGAGCGAGTGCAAGCAGAAGGCACTGTGCTTCTCCAGCGGGAGGGGGCGGGGGGACCTGTAGGATCAGACAGATGACGTGTGTTACACTCTTAGTCCAAGGCAGCCTGTCCACACAAACTGATTCTGAAAGCTCCCTCCAAACCATTCTGCGGCGTCTTTATGGCGTGTATCCAACAGGGTCCTTGGTTAAGGGCAACAAAAACGGACGTAAGCAACTTGAGCAGAAAAGGGCTTAGTGAAAGGATATTGATTTGAGCTGAGGGAGGCCAGGCACCCAGGACCCAGCCACAGCCATGCCACCTGGAGAACTTGCACCACTATGAGGAGTCTCACAGAAGACCTCCCGCCTGCCTCCCCTCCCCCCCCCCCCCCGCCCCCTGCCCCGGCAGGACTCTGAAGCTGCCACCATCAGAAATAACAGCAGCAGCTAACCTTCGCTAAGCTGCCCCAGGTCCCGGCACAGGTACTAACTCGTTTTACAGATGAGGAAACTGAGGCACAGAACGGCGAGTCAGGTTGCCCAAGATGAACAGCCAGTCAATGGAAGAGCCAGGGTTTCGTTTGGCTGGCTTGTTCTGGAATCTGTTCTCTTTTTTAAAATATGTTTTTATTGGTTTTTAGAGAGAGAGGAAGGGAAAGGTATAGAGAGACAGAAACATCAATGAGAGAGAAACATCGATTGGCTGTGTCCTGCACACCCCTACTGGGGGTGGAGCCCGCAACCCGGGCATGTGCCCTGACCAGCATCACGTGTCTCACTCGTTCACTTTTGATTTGACATACGAGTAATTTGAGTTACGAGCTCCGTCACGGAACAATCTTAGACCTACAGGTAGGAGTCAGTATACACTTACAGGCTTTGGGGTCCTTACAAATAGTCCGGTCCTTGGTTCAGGGGTAGAAAGGGTACCTGTGGCGTGGGCCGATCTCCTTCGTGGGGACAGCTGGGCTGGGGCCAGTTGCACACGGGCCGGAGTCACGTTCTCCAGGACGGTGTCAGCACCCCCACCCGTTTTCGGGAGAGACGGAGCGGCTGCCTCCCGTTCCCGGAGTCACATCGCAAGGAGAGCCGAGCTGCTATCTTTGTTTGGCGTTTTTCAATGTCAGCAACAGAGAAGCAAAATCAGCCGAACGGACTGTTTAATTGCAATATGAAAATCATGCTTTTTCAAGGGAAAAAGGGAGCGTTCTCCACCCCTTCGGGTTCCAGCGCGATACCGTATCTGCTGATTCGGTCCCATTCAAACCCAAACAAGCACATTTATCATCACAAAAATTGCCATTTAGGCGAACGCTCTCCACAGGCCTGCATTTCACCTCAAATGTTCCCCAGCCCAATTAAGCCTGGTGCAGGCAGAGTGGGCATGCGGGGAGATGCTGCCGTGGCACCCTGGCGAAGGCCAGCTGGCTGCTCGGGTCCCCCCAGGGCAGGGGACAGTCAGCAGGGGCCCTGCACTGAGGCAGAAGCCCTGACCTAAATACCAGCGTGGACCTGGGGCCTGTCCCTTCCCCTCTCCGGCTCAGTTTCCTCTCTGTAAAAGCAGCCATCCCCGGACGGCTGCACCAGGGCTGGCAAGTTTGTGAAACTGGCACCCCCTTCTCCCCTCCCTTGCTCGTGCCTACATCTCTCATTACTCAAGGCTTTTATTTGCTGAGCCCAGATTCCGTCCCAGAATCCTTCTCAACGCAGCACTTTAGGTAACTGGCGCTGGGGATGGAGTGCCGCCCAGCCTGGGCTAGAACAGTCTCCGGGCCCCTTCCAGGTCTTGCACCTGAACTTTGAGAGTCTTAGTAACATCCTCAGACCCTTGCTAAGTGCTCCCTGCGGTCAGAAGCATGGCGGGTGCTTGACCCGCCTGAATATTATTTACTGAATCCATTCAATGACCTGTTGCTAACGGCCCCATTTCATGGACGAGGCCCAACTGGATAGGTAACTTGGCCAAGGTTATATGGCTGGTAAGTAGAGGAGCTGGGATTCAAACTTAGGTCACCAGGTTCCAGACTGAGCCATACCCCTCACTCTGATACAGGTCAGTCAGCCAGGAATCTGCCTTCGGGTAGAGGCAGTGGCCACCCTGGTCATCTTTATGTCCCCAGCACTCTGCAGTCAGTACATGCTGAGTAAGCAGATGAATGAAGTGAGAACTGGAAAAACACTGGAAACAACACAATAATAAAGATGAAGATGATGGCCGCCATTTCTTCAGTGCTCACCGTGTGCCAGACACGACCCCCCCACCACCACGCGGGAGAAGCTCCATATTTATTTGTTGAAAAATGAAGATAGTAATACTTGTTTCATACAATCTCCCCACACTCCTCTGAGGTGGGAGCCCCGTGGCCTCATTTGATTGAGGGGAGAACGGACCACGTCTCCTCTGTTAGCAATGAGTAGAGCCCGGCTCTGTGCTCAAGTCCGACCCTAATACTACCTTCTGGACTCATCCTAAGTGCCGCGGGAGGGCCCGGGGAGAGAGCGGCGAGGGAACCTGGAGGGGAGTGTCCTGGTTAAGCTGGCCAGGGGGCCCCCTCCAGCTGCGGGGAAAGAGAAGGCTAAGAGGCCAGCCGGGCGCCTCGGGGTTTCTCCAGTCCTGGCCAGTGCTTGCTCTGCCTGGCTGCTCAGTGACAAGAGGGCCGCGTGGGGAGGCACGGGGAGGGGGTCGGTGCCCCCGGCGTCCCCTTCCTCCACTCCTGCCTCATCACAGGGAAGGAAGCGGCCCGGCCAGGCTCAGGCAGGGGCTTTTAAATCTGTCTGAAAGAACTTTGTTTTGTACACACTCTGAAACAACAGTCCCACAAAACAATACTTACCCTTTTGAATTGCAAAATGTTGTGATAGCTTTCTATTCCATCCATCAAAAGGAAATGCCAGTGGTGACTCACTAAGTGGATTCCATGGCCCATGCCTGGGCTGTGTGATTTGAAATACTTCACTCCAGCGTCATGCATGAGTAATAGCTATTAACTGAGCTCTCACTACCCACTGTGCCGGCAGGAGCTCACTGGACTCAGGCAGCAGCCCGATTAGGTCGGTCCTGACTCTATTTTTCAGGCGAAGGAACTGAGACTCAGAGCGTTTGGTCCCTCAGCGGTGCACCCCTGAAGCATTGGCCAGCCACGCCTGCAGCACAGGCAGCCTCAAGGTCTCAGCGGAGCAAACAACACGTGTTTCTGTCTCACGCGGAGGTCAGGGGCTGGCTGGCGTGGCTCGGCTCTGTGTCTCCCCCTCATCCTGGCGCGGCAGGCCAGCCTATCGTGGCAGGGGCATGTGAGCCCCACGACAAAGCACATTTCAAGCTCCTGCCTGCATCACCTCTGCCAGCTCCCAAGTCATGGGGGTGCACTGCTGCTCTTTCGATGAAGGCTTTGGGCTCTTCAGAAGAAGAGAAAAGAGAGGGACCTACTAGTATGCATCTCAGCACAGCCGTGCACGTTCCATTCAGCTGCTTGTTGGGTGTGGGGTCAAATACAGCACTTAAACCTCATCCTTTACATACCCTACGCCTATGGCAAGACTGCCATGCATGATCCAGGAATTCATTCTTGTCAGAAGAAAAGAAGCGGGGAAAGGAAGGAAGGAAGGAGGAAGGAAGGAAGGAAGGAAGGAAGGAAGGAAGGAAGGAAGGAAGGAAGGAAGGAAGGAAGGAAGGAAAGAAGGGCTCATGTATTACTGTCGTCATCCATGCATGCCCGAACCATGAAATAAAGGAAGGAAGGAAGGGAGGGAGGGAGGGAGGAAGGAAGGAAGGAAGGAAGGAAGGAAGGAAGGAAGGAAGGAAGGGAGAACCCAAAGGGTGAGCATTCAAGTGGCCTCACATCTCTGAGCAGAAATTTCTTCACCTTTAAAATGATGACACAGATGAATACGTTTTCACATGCTGGTGAGTGACAAAATTGGGTTACAGCACAGCATGTAGAGGAGCGTCTCATTTCTGCGGCTTTGTATTCATGTGTAATATATATGCATGTGCGTACGTATTTAGGTGCATAAAGAGATGTCTCCAAAAGCTTTACCTAAGTCTTACCAGCGGCTACTCACAGTGGTGGGATTTGGAGTGATTTTTTGTGTGTTTTTCTGTGTACTTTCTCTGTTCTGCATAAATGTTTTACCAGGAGAACCTATTACACAGGTCATCAGAGAAAGCAACAAGGATAATGATATTTTGCTAAACAAGACCCACATCACCAGCGCTGTGTCCTGTCCCAGTGCCCTGTGATGCAAGCAGCCTACCCCCCAGCTGGCCCGCTGTTGGAGCCCAGGCCTGCTTATCTCCCAGTCAGGGCGCAGACCCACGCACACACCCTCACGTTCTGGCCCCGTGTCCTTGTTCCTCCTGCCCATCGCTCTGAACGTGCTGCACATCTTATCTTCCACATTCCATTTTCCTTCCCTGTTCCCATGACCCTTAACAACATGGGGTTCATCTTCACTAACACTGTGAGGTTGGAATTCATTCACTCATTCATTCATTTTTCCATATATTCACTCATCTATCTGTTCATTTATCAAACATTTACTTGTGCCCACTTTGTACCAACCAAGCTCTATGCTTCATGCCAGGGACACAGAAATAAACCAGATGACTGCCCTCAAAGTACTGCTAGTTTGACATGAGGCATCAGCTGACAGTAGCCTATACAAAATGCTCCAGGAGCACAGAGGAAACTTTGATTTTCCTGGTCTAACCCTCAAGTTTACAAATAGAGAAGTACGATCACTTCCACGATACAGAGAAGCATGGCAGAGGTCCTGGCTTCAGGCACCTGTTAGGGATGGTAACTGCATGGCGTGTGCAGCATCACCCCTCCTGGCCCATGGCCATGTTGGACACGACTGCTCCAACAGGCATCCTTCCCCAGCAACCTGGCACCTTTGAGTCCATGTCCGCTCTCCGTCCCAAAGAGCCAGACCGGGCACCTGGAGTGGCATGCGTGCCATCAAGTGCAATCCCAGATGGGGGAGTGGAGACTCAGGCTCAGGTGCTGAAGGTCATGTAACAAGTTAATCTCCTGACTCCTTGCTCTTCTTAGTCACAGAGGGAACTGACCACAGAGGGGTTGTGTCGGCATATGCGGGAGCTGCTCCAACCTCCCGCCCTGCACTGCCTGCAGGTGAACTCCAGCTTCCTCCACTCTCTGCCCTGTGGCCAGCGGGGAGGAAAAATGATCCTCAGCTGAAAAACTCCAGCAGTGAAGTGGCAGGACGGCTCTTCGGTAGGCCCGTAAATTGCCAAGTGGATTAGGAAGGATAACTAAGCTGGAACACACAAGGCCCACACAGGGTAACAGGCATGCTTGGATGTATTTCACTTCTGATCACACCGGAACGGAGCAAGAATTATGGACAAAGTGCATAAACCTAAGCAGCCGCTTCTGATAATTTACACTCAGTGTTATTTTTAACGCACCATGGCTGCCTCTCTTCAACCCAGGAAACACTAAATCTGGCCGCTTGAAGAAACACTTCACGCTACACTATACCACTATGCCAAGAGTCTGTCTGTATTGGATGGGTGGGTGGGTGGATGGATGGATGGATGGGTGGGTGGATGGATGGGTGGGTGGATGGATGGGTGGGTGGATGGATGGGTGGGTGGATGGATGGATGGACAGATGGATGAGTGGATGGATGGATGGATGGATGGATGGATGGATGGACAGATGGATGAGTGGATGGATGGGTGGATCGATGGATGGATGGATGGATGGATGGATGGGTGGATGGATGTATGGATGGATAGATGGGTGGGTGGATGGATGGAT
>NW_005871085.1:7745255-7751711 GCF_000147115.1 Myotis lucifugus | reverse complement strand
AGGCATCTTGGGAAGGATGCCCCACTGGCAAGTATGACTGGTGGTGGGCCCTTTCAGAGTCTACAGAGCTGCTCAAGGTCTCTGGTTCTTGGCTCAGCTGGGCCCAGCTTTAATCGAAAGCGCAGTCCCCCAGCTTGGCAGCCTACCATCTCAGCCAGATGCCCATGGCGGTGCACGGCGGTGCAGGGCGGCGCCTTCCTCCTATCTCCTGCCATTACTTGACACGTCGTAAATTGCTTTTTATGAACTCAGGCAGGAGGCAGTCCAGGGGGAGCCACTGCCTCATGACAAGTGACATTCGTGAGGTGCAATCTTCATTCTGCGCAGGCAGGACACGGGCTGCCTGGCATGGAGAACCCGCCGCAGCGGCGAGCTGCTGTACCATGGCCCGTGGGGCTGGGGGGCGGGGGGGGAGACAGAGACGCCGGAGGAGGTGGGCGAGGCGCCCTGGGGGACGGTGCCAGCTGCCACTGCCAGTTCTGAGCTTCGGCTTCCTCTGCTTTCAAGTGAGTGCGGTGGCGCTCCCACCTCACTGCATTATTCTGAGGATCAAAGAAACAGGAGTCATTACAATCATAACAGCGCCTGCATGTGCACCGTGTTCTAAGCTCACAAAGGCCCCTCCTTGCCAGGAACACCCTCCCCTCACCTATGAACTGCTGCCTGTGATTCCACCAACGAGAGTCGAGTTCCTTTGTCCTCAGCCTTGACTGCTCCCCTCCTGTCCCTTCCCAGAATGGAATGTTCAGGAGCAGCTGGGCTCTCTCCTCTGCACCCTGCTGGCCCCCTTCCATCTTGGAGTGGGCAGGGTTAGGGAGGAGCAGGATCCTGCTGGGGGCCAGGACAGGGGTCTGGATGCCACGGAGGAAGCATCTACCCTGGAGAGGATGGGAAGGAAGGGAACTGTCACCCCCAGGTGCTGGCTGTTCCCAGTTGTGTGCTGGGTGTTGCACAAGGTGTTGTGCGATGTTCCCAACAGCCACTGCTAGGTGGATAGGTATTAATACCCCCATTTCACAGGGGAAACTGAGACTCAGAGAGAGCAGGGAGTGTGTCCCAGCCACAAGGCCAGCAGGTGGCCAGGCCAAGTATCTGGATCTGCTTTGTCTGAGGTGGAGGGGGGGGGAGCAGAGGGCAACTGGATGGGTCTTGGCCATGTGCAGACAGGCGAGGAGGGAGTGGAAGGGTGTGATGGTGAAGGAACCAGGAGGGTGGGGTTAAGGCACAACTTAACGCAGAGGATGAGTCAGGCTTCCCCCTCCAGCGCAGTCTCCTCCTGGGCTTCTCCGGCCTGGGCTCCCGGGGCCTCCAGTCAAGGGCAGGAGAGGCCTTTACCTGGGCATGGTCTCCAGGAAGCTGGGTGGGCCCTGGGGAGTGGGGAGGGGACAACCCTGCCCCCGAGGTGTGAGGACACAGGCCCTGGCCAACAGGCAGGAAAGCTGCAGGGAAGTCCTGCCTGGTGAGAGTGGTGTTAGAACAGTCACAGCAATACTCCTGCCAGAACAGAGGAAGCCACGGGGGAAGGGTCCCTGGGAGTCCTGCGCGGCTGGCACAGAGCTGATCCCACCTCGATGGCCAGCAGCTTCTCCTCATCGAAGGCACAGCAGCCTCCACGATGCACCAGGGCCGGCACTCCGCCAGGTCCCCGTGCCCAGCCTCCTCCTGCCTCTCCTCCCACCCCGGGAGCCTTGCACACGCAACACTTCTCTCTCTCATTTCTAGTCTGTCTGCAGGGGCAGCTCTTCCTTCCAGTTGCCCAGGCCAGGAACCTGGGGCTCCTCTTGGGAGACTCTGCCCCTCCCACCGCATTCAGTCGTCAGATCTGCGGGCTCCTCCTTCGGGTTCCAGCACCTTCCACAGTCCCCCTCTGGCCTGAGCACTCCTCCTAGGCCTGGACACTCACAGTGGCTGCCCATGGGTCTCCCCTGTCCCCTGCAGTCCCTTCTCAGCTCCGTGTTGAGAAAGAGCCCCATCAAATCCAGGTCAGATTACAGCCCCCGGGCTCAGAACCCTGCATGGCTCCCAGCTCACTACAGTCTGTCCTGTGGCCTCAGGCCCCGCGTGACCAGTCCCATCCCCTCTCTGGTTCCCCCACTTGGTTCTCACCGCACTGGCCTCCTGTCTGTGCCTGGTGTCCTCCAGGCACATTCTCACCTCAGGGTCCTTGCCCTGGCTGTTCCCCCTGCCTGGAACCCCCAACACCCTCTTCAGTCCTGCAACCTGCCTCCCCCAACGAAGCAGACCCAACCTCCTGCACGTCCTCTCCTTTCCCCCAACCACCCTCAGTGCCTTCTCGCAGCTACATCATTCCCAATTTACTGTGCCCATTCGTCGTTGCTCCCCTGCTCAGGCAAGACAGAGGCAGGCATTTTTGTCTGTCTTTTTCCTCCGTGCATCCAAAGCCCAGAACGGTGCTTGGCACTCTGAAGGCACTCAGTCAATATTTGTTGAATGAGTTTTAAGTCATTAGAAGTGTTGTTCTACCGTGTTATTAAAAAAAATGGGAAACAGAAAAGAAAGATGGAAATTTAAATTGCTCATGATTTTACTAACTTAAACACAGCCTCTCATTAGCGTTTTGGGATAGTGTCTTTCTAATCCCTTTTGTTAAAATGTGTGTAGCAAGAGCCATGAATTGTTTGTCCACTACAGACACTGTCTAGGCCAGCCGTGGGCAAACTACGGCCCGCGGGCCGGATCCAGCCCGTTTGAAATGAATAAAACTAAAAAAAAAAAGACCGTACCCTTTTATGTAATGATGTTTACTTTGAATTTATATTAGTTCACACAAACACTCCATCCATGCTTTTGTTCCGGCCCTCCGGTCCAGTTTAAGAACCCATTGTGGCCCTCGAGTCAAAAAGTTTGCCCACCCCTGGTCTAGGCCATTTCCAAATACCATCTTACTCTGTTTCACAACCAGCCTTGTGGTAGGTATTGTGCCTGTTTTTCAGATGAGGAAACGAGAGGCCCAGAGGGATGAAGAAATCTGCCCAAGTTTAAACAATCACCTTAATAATTGTGTTAACTGGATTATAGCATTTTTTTTACCCTGCCCTTTTCACTTAACTATAATCAGAATCATGTCCGCAAGTCACTAAAACGATTTGTAAACATAATTTTTAATGGCTACAGAATATTCTGCCCAGAGGTTACACTATTATTTCCCTAACTAATCCCTATTGTTTAGAATTTCGGTTATTTCTAAATTTTTATTATTATGATAATAAATGAATATTCTAAAACATAAAGCTTTTCCCACATGTTTTATTATTCCCTTCATCTGGACTTCAAGGGAAAACCCGGGGTAAAGTGTCCAAACGTTAAAAAGTCTCTAGATGCCTGTTGCAAAACGCCATGCTGACGTCTGGGAGGGAACGGTTCCGAGTGTGTGAGTCCACGTCGGGGCTCATCTCAGATGTTTTCCTGGGGTGTCTGTGTCCTGTTCATGGGCCAGAGCAGCTCACGTTTCTCCAGGTGAGGCCCTCGTTCATTATTGAAGGCCCAGCGCTCAGCATGGCTGCAGCCAGGGCCCTTGGCCGGCCACATTCACATTGCAGACAGCACCCTGAGGCCCTAAATATTTGATCAGAGTGTGTGCCAGGCTGTCCGTGAGCCAGATTTGGAGCAAACGAGACCTTCCTCCCGTCTGCAGCACCAAAGCAGTGTGAGGCAGAGCACATAGCTGTGGGGGAGACCGGTTAAAACAGTGGTTCTCAACCTTCTGGCCCTTTAAATACAGTTCCTCAAATTATTTTCGTTGCTAGTTCATAACTGTAATGTTGCTACTGTTATGAATCGTAATGTAAATATCTGATAGGTAGGATGGTCTTAGGAGACCCCTGTGAAAGGGTCGTTCAACCGCCAAAGGGGTCGCGACCCACAGGTTGAGAACCGCTGGGTTAAAACAATAATGACACATATTACAGCAGCCTCAGCATTCACTCTTTATATCCCACACCTGACAGCCTGCAACAGCACCCTGCCATCTGCAGGGCAGGGAAAGGCGGGGTTTATAACACCCAGCCCAATGCCTGGCACACAGTAGGCCCCCATGCGTGTTCATCTGTCGGTGGATGACTTGTCCTTGAAAACGGGGACTGTTCATTCAGGGCATCTGCCCACCACGTATTAAGCACCTACTACTGAGTACTAGGCTCCAAGTTATGCGCTTTGCAGTAATTATTTTAATTGCACTTAGAACAGTACCTATCACATAGGGTTTTTAAAGGGTTAGCTATTATAATAACAAATAAATAATAGCATTTATTTGTTATTATATTTAGTACCTCAATTCTCTATGGGAGGTATGACCATTATTCCCATTTTACAGACGAGAAACAGAGGCTCAGAGACTCAACTAAGGAGTCAGGAGGCTGACCACAGACCTTGGTCATTCATTCCAGCTCTGTGGCCCAGGCTCGGGGGCTACGTGGGGCTCCACATGTGTCTACCCAGGCTCCTCCTACCCCGGCTCAAACCCAGGTCTCCACCACCTGCTCCTTGCCCAGCCTCAGCTATAGGGAGAGAGGAACAAACTCCTGGGGCCGAGGATCTGCCTCTCCTGACAAGTATGGCCCTGAGGGGGCAAGACCCTGGTTTTCACAGTAGAAGGTCCCCACCTCAAGCTGATGTCTAGCCTCTCACCTATTAGGATGCTCTGAGGCCTGGTGACAGGGCCTGGAAGGAGAACAGGAATGAGCTCTGGGGTGACTGGGGTTGATATAGTGCAGGGATGGTGAGGAAGGGGGCCCAAGGCAGACAGTTGACCCTTAGGGACACCCTGGCCATGTGACACTAATACAGAGCTGCATCTCAAGATGAGGCCATCTGGAGCCGCCATGTCCCAGCCCCAGTGAGGAGGGAAGATCTGCCCTGCGCGGGGGCCACAGGGAGGGGCAGGGCTTACCTGGCTGTCTAAAGGTCACCCCTCTGGCCTTGGGCAGACTTCTGACAGATGTGTCCTGCTCCCCACGCTCTCTCTGTGGCACCATGTCCTCTCATGTTCCAATAATATTATTTATTACCATTTCCAGGAGTGTATTTTTGGAACATAATGAAAGAGGTGTGTACATTTAGTCACAATGGTGTTCATCATGGTGCTGATAACAATAATGCTGCATCCATATGGCTAGGCCCATTCATATACACAGTCACTAATTCTCTCCCCATCTCATTCATTCATTCATTCATTCATTCATTCACTAGAGGCCTAGTGCACGAATTCGTGCACCAGTGGGGTCTGGCTGGCCTGCCCTGATCAGCCGATTAGGCTGGGCCAGCTGGGGGAGGGGACGAGGGAGGTTGGTGGGCCAGCTCCACCCCCTGGTCGAATTCCCAGTTGAACTCCTCATCAAGGGGACAATTTGCATATCAGCCTTTTAGTATATAGGATTCATCAGACATGCTAAGAGGAGGTGGGAGGGCTATCACTCCTCTACCTTAAATCCTCCTATGACTTCCCTTCACACTTACTAGAAATCAAACTCCTTACCTGGCCGACAAGGCCCTAAATAATCTTCCCTGGCCTCCCTCTGATGTCTTTCTGTTTCTCCATTAGCATCTGCTGTTCCCTTTGTCTAAAACTCCCTTCCCCACATCCTCCCATCATCTTTCAGTCTCAGCTCAGCCTCCCCTTCCTGGCAGACCTGGCAGCTGAGGTGGCCTCCCTACTGGAGTAACTCGACCCCATCACCCTGTTTTAGTTACTTGATAGATTATCTTATTTAGTAATTTACTTGTTTGTTGTCCACTCTGATTTGTAAAACCCCATGAGAGCAGGGCCTTGTCTTGGTCACTCTGTTCCCAGAGTGTACACATGCACACCTGGCATTGCTGAGGGGAAGGGGAACGGGAGGGAGGAGGACAGACCAAGCAGGTTCTCTGTGCCAGCTCTGAGCGGGTCTGGGGTGCAGCTGGGAGTGCCTAGCCAGCTGAGACTGGAGCCAGGGGAGTGGGAGACGCTGCAGGGCCCAGGACCCACGTGCCGGCCTGTGGGGTCTCTTTATCCCACGAGAGGAATAGGACGGGCGTGACTTTGCCCGTTTTGCAGATGAGCCTCGGAACAGGCCCTGGGATCAGAGGCCCCTCTCTTCCTGTCCCTGGCATTCTGCCCCCACCCCCTCCATGGTCAGTGCACGGCTCCCAGTCGGGGAGCCTGCCTGCCCTGCTTGTCATTCCGGCCTCGGCTTCCTTCACTCTCCTGCTTCCCACCGCGCCAGGAGTGGGTTTGTGATAACGTCTGAATAAATTATTTAAGCGTCTTTCCGTGAGGTGGAGATGAAACTGCAGGCTGATAACTGAGTGGGTGCTGGCGGGAAGGTTCAGGGCCCCCCATCCTGCACCAGCTGTGACCATTTCAGGCGGGGCCCCCTGCAGGTGGCTGCCTGCCCTGCAATAGCTGTTAATTACATCGGGCAGTGCTGGGAGGGGGGGCAGTGCTGAGAGGGGGGCAGT
>NW_005871085.1:7722719-7744505 GCF_000147115.1 Myotis lucifugus | reverse complement strand
ACTCTTGGGCTGAAAAGACCACATGCAAACCACAACCAGGGAGCAGGGAAAACAGGCCGGTCACACGCTGAGAGAACCAGAGGGAGCGCCCCGCCCCCACCCCAGCCCCCAGGACCTCCCCGAGGGGAAAGGGCTCCTGATAGAGGCAGGGCATCTGGCTCCTGAGGAATGGGGTGGGCAGTCCCGGTGGGGTGAAGAGCAGGGAGGAGTTGGGGGGGGGTGTCCCTGTGAAGATAAAGTGGATGGATGGAGGTCTGGGCTGGGATGGGGGAGCCTCTGGAGAGCGGAGGACCTCCTACAGGGAGGGGCTTGCTGCCTGAAGAAAACTCTGAATTCGGGCAGATGGGGGCCCAGTGTGGGTCCACCAGTCACTGCCCAGGCCGCTGTCCCAGCCCCTGTGCTGGCAGGTGTGTTATTTCAGGGCCTCCCCCCGTCCCCGGCCCCCAGGGCTGCTGACTTCTCTCTCCCCAGGCCTCCCTCGGAGGCCCGCACAGCGCTTGAGCTTTTGAAATCTAAACCGGGAAGGGAAGTGTCTAGCAGACAACTTCTGCTGTGGGCCCTGCACAGGCCTCCCCTGAGCCCGGAGACAGCCATTGCTGGGAAGAGGGAAGGGAGGGGAGAATTCCGGGAGCACTGTGTCCTCATCAGCAGCGGCAGCTTTCTTTCATCTGCCAAGACTTTATTCTTCCTCTGCACCACGGGGGGTGCAAGGGGGGTGCAAGGGTCGGGGGCAGCGCCTTGCAGCCCTGGGCAGGGGAACGGAGGAGATTCTGGGCTGGGGAATGGGCACCTGAGCCTGGGGTTTCTTTCTACATCGCAAGGAAAGTGGGTGCCTCGTTGGTGGGCTCTGATCAGAGTGTCCTTTGGAAGTTTCTGTTTAAGACCTGGCCATGTGCCAGCGTGTGACCTGGACCAGTGCTCCGACCTCAGTGAACCTCCACCACATCACCTGTCCCTCTCGTGTAAAGTCCCTCCCCTTACGCTCCTCCTCCCGCGGCCCTAGGCCTGTCCCGTGTTGGGCTGGTGGGAGCCCCTCCAGCACACAGCACCCGGGAGGCGTTCCTGGTCCCCGAGGCCCGAGGGGGAGGCTGGTGTGGCTGCCGATGGGCTGGGCGGGGATGGGAGGAGGCCAGGAGTGAGGTCCGGCCACAGTTCGTGGCGCTTCATGATCTTAAAGCCGTGGCCCCCTCCTGGGCCTCAGCTTCCCCACCCTCCGTGGGAGTCACAGTCCTTGCCCGGCCCACTCACGGGACACAGATAAAGTAACAACAGCCCATCCTTGCGGACTGCTTCCTGGGGGCTCGGCTGCCCTAAAAGCCACACCTCTGTCCTCAGTCCACACAACAGGGAGGAGGCACTCCTATCCTACCTGACGGATGAGGAGGCAGAGACACCGAGGGTGGACTCACTTGCCCAAAGGCACAGCCCGTGGTGGCAGGCTGGTTCAGAGTCAACGCTCTCATC
This sequence comes from Myotis lucifugus, assembly GCF_000147115.1. Classification (NCBI taxonomy): domain Eukaryota; kingdom Metazoa; phylum Chordata; class Mammalia; order Chiroptera; family Vespertilionidae; genus Myotis; species Myotis lucifugus. The sequence goes on along the minus strand of NW_005871085.1, from coordinate 7,743,041 downwards.
TCTCATCTTCACCACCGTGTGTGACAGGATTTGAGGAAGATTCGTGTGCCACGTTCTTGGGTTGTGGGAGCCGGCCCTGGCCACCCGCTAAGGCCCAGGCCCTGGAGGGACTTGCCTAGGCCCCAGGGCCTGGTGGTGAGCTCCGCTCCCTCAAAGTGGACCCGGAGGCGGCTGGACGAGGACGCGGGCTGCTGGAGCTGGGGGTGGGCTGTGGGAGGGGAGGAGGTCTGGGTGGGGAGGACAGGCCGTCAGCAGGCGGCAGCTGGATCCCCCTGCCCGAACCCTCCTGGGTAAAGAGCAGCTGCTGCTGGGGGGATGCTGAGGCTGGTGCCACGTGGGCGGTCGGGGTGTCAGGGGCACCTGGCTGCTGGTGGGCAGGGTGAAGAGAAGGAAGCAACACGTCCATGACACCTCTGCTGGGCCAGGCCCCAGAAAGCACCGCCACCTCCAGTGGGCACTGGCTCTGAGGCCCGTCCGCCCAACAGGAGCCGAGGCTGGAGAGTGTGGGAAGGAAGGGCACAACTGAAAGCAAGGGGGCAGCTGAGCATGGGGGGGTGGGGGGAGTTGCAGGCTTTGGGCTAAGCCCTGCGGCGATGCAGTTGCATCGAGCCAGCATTTACTGAGCACCTGCTCTGTGCCTGGCACCGAGCTGGGCCGTCAGCTCCATTTTACAGGTAAGTGACTGAGCTCCAGAAGAGAGGTGGCCAGGGTCGCACAGCGGGCCGGGTCCGAGCCACCTGGGAGCCGTCTGCTGCCCGCGGGGAAGTTTTAGTCAGTTGGGGGAAACAGATTCATACCAGACCCAAGGCAGCTGTGATGGAGATATAAACTGATTCCTTTGGGAGACAGAGCTGGGAGGGAGGATGCCAATCAAAGGTATTTCACCAAGAGGGGGAGGCAAGTGCCTGACTGGGACATCTGTGCACCAGTTTAAAGGCAGGATGAGGGGGGAGCATTCCAGGCATGGGAACAGCAGCAGCAAAGGCAGGCAGGCAGAGTGGGTCAGGGCAGCGCCCAGAGAATTCTGAGGTGTCCTGGGGGGCTGGGCACCAGCCGTGAGAGTAGGGAGGGGAGGGAGGCAAGGCAGCCCCCTGGGGACCCCCAGGATGAGGTTTGGAGCCGGGAAGGCCAATGGGGAACGGCTGGAGGGCGATAAACCGGGACAGGCCAGAGAAGCGAGAGGGGGAGAGTGGGGTAGAGAGGGAGGCGCCCGGGGGGCTCCTGAACTCGCTGGGCCAGTTGTCTTGGGCTTAGACGCTGGCATCAGACACATGTGGGTTTGAGTCCTGGCTCTGCCCTCACTTGCTGTGTGTCCTGGGGAAGCGACTTGCCCTCTCTGAGCCTTGGCTTCCCCTTATGTAAAGAACTGCCTCCTGGGGTCATCGTAGATGGCAGCTGTGAGCCCAGAGCTTTTCCTTTAACCCTTCTAACCTTGGAGGTGGGAGCTGACATTCTGCCCATGTCACAGAAGGGAAAGCCGGTGGCTGGTCCTGGCTAGGATGTAAAGGTCCAGGCATTCTGACCCACCGCAGGATAACATGGCCGTTGTGGGCTGCAGGGGTGGCCGAAGCTCTGTTGGACCAGGGGTATCACCAGGGGATAGTGGATGGGACCGGGCTCTCTGAAGGCAGGCGAGGGGGTCTCGGGTCACCCCATTATTCCCAGGTAGGAGGGGATCTTTAAAGAGAGATTGGCTTTCTGTGGAGGGCTCGGCTGTGGGAGAGCAGAGAGGGGCCTTGCCCCACAGCCTGTGGGGACTGCAGTCCCTCCAGGTGGCAGCAAGTCCTGGGAGGAAGGAAGACCCCGAACCATGCAGAGTGTGTGCAGGGAGATGGGAACCCAGTGGCAGTGGCAGCACATCCCCCGGGTTCGTCAGAGTAGCTCCTGAGGGCCCAGGCGCGGGAAGATGGAGCGGGAAGGGAGAGTGGGCGAGAAACGGCCTCCACGTTGAGCTCTCCTGTCTCCCTGGCCCCATTCTACATCTTTTACATCTCGCCTTCTAGCTGCCCTCCTTGCTGCTCATATGGGGAAACTGAGACCCAGAGGGGGAAAGGGACTTGTCCAGGGCCACACAGTGTCCGGGATAAGTCCCGGCCCCAATCCTGCCCTTCTGCGGCTTTCCCAGCCCCTTTGGTGATGGTCTCAGCCCCACCCCGCATAGGACAGGTAGTTGGCGGGATGCAGTGGAAAATGGAAAGGCGCTCCCCTCTCCTGTCGAAACGTTAAGAATTTCAAGATGGTGACTGCAAAGCCCTACACCCCTCTGATGGTCGGCCCGTGTGAGTGCACAGACTTCGGACGCCGAGGCCCTGACCCCACACCTGTCACTGCTGGTGACATCCCCCCATCCTGCCATCCCTGAGGTCCCAGCCCCCATCCGCCCAGGAGGGAAGCCTTTCTGGCCAGTAGGTGGGTCAGGGGCTCTCCCAGACACAGCACCCCCTCCAGGCTCACGCAGGCCCACTCAGGACCCAGGACCAGGCCTTAGAGTGGGATGGCCCCTCCCTTGCTGGGAAAAAGGTGAGGACTAAGGAAGATTAGGTGATAAGGAGATTTCACAGAGAGTAGCTGTAAAGCTCCGTGACAGGCTGAGGATTAAATAGATTAATATCCAGGGCCCGGCTCCTGGTTCTGGGCTCTGAGCCCAAATCTTTGCTGATTAAGTGTTAGCTCAAGTGCAAGGAGTTCAAGAAGTACAACTCCCTCCAGGCAGTCAATCTGGAACAGATCATTGATATTACTCCCATTGTGCAGATGAGAAACTGAGGCTCAAAGAGATTAAAACTCTTAAAAGTGAACGAGGTGCACTTTAAAGTCAATGCTGGCCCAAGATGCCTCTCTAGAGTATTGAGTCTTTGAACTGAGCCAGGCCCTGTCCCCACCCTCATGGCACTCACTATCTAGTGGCTGAGACCCACAGGGTGTGAGACACAGAGAACTCAGAAGAAGGAGAGGTCACTGTTTGCTAGGGCAGTCAGGGGAGGCTTCCTGGAGGAGGTGGAGGAGAGACACAGGCGCTGCCTTTGAAAGTCAAATACCATTCTCCTCAGGGGAAGACAAACTGTCACCTGTGAGCACAGCAGCCTGAGCAAAGGGGTGGAGGGTGACTGGACATGGCAGGCTGGGGTCTCTGCGCATGGCCTGGAAGAACTGGGGTCCTAGCAGGGGACCCCACGTGGGCAGCAACCAGTCCAAAGAGTGTGGCCCTGGCCATCTTGGCCAGGGGGAGCTCTGGACAAGTGAATTTCCTTACGGGCACAGGTAACTCCAATGCCAAGTAAACTGTCTGAGCATAGAGGAAGGAGAGCTCTCAATTATTTTCATGAAGACAGTTTAATACTGATAACAAAACACAGCAAGGCACCAAGTAAAAAACAATAAATCAATCTCATAAATATTGGGAGTGTGACTATCCTAAGTAAAATAATAATTTTAGGTACTGTGATAGGTAATTTCATGTGTCAGTTTGACTGGGCCACGGGGTGCCCAGCTATTTGGTCAAACATTATTTTGAGTGTGTCTGTGAGGGTGTTTCTGGGTGAGATTAGCACTTGAGTCAGTAGACTGAGTAAAACAGATTGCCCAGCCCATTGGCCCCATCCAGTCTGTTGAGGGCGTCAACAGAACAAAAGGAAGGGAGAATTCTTTCTCTCTGCCTGTCTTTGAGCTGGGACACTGATCGCCTGCCTCTGGACTTGGACTAGAACCGGAAGGTACACCATCAGCTTTCCTATCCTCAGGCCTTTGGCCTCAGACTGAAATGGCCCCATCTGCTTTCTTGGTTCTGAACTTCTCAGCCTCCATGATTTCATCAGCCAGTTTCTCTCTCTCTCTCTCTCCCTCCCTCCCTCTCTCTCTCTCTCCTATTCCTCTGGAGAACCCTGACAACACAGGAATATAGTTTAAAATCCAAAAGCACCTTAAAAAAATAGCAGAAGTCTGTAACTAATCTTTGCATGGTTGAATTTTAGAAAACCTATTACTGTAGGTTAATATCAATAATGTAATATTACAAAATGTCATCATTAATAGATCAAAAGAAGAAAAATATGTTATTTTCTTGATAAAATATAAATAGATGGGTACTTCCTTAATGGAATAATATATATAAAAGCAAAAGCCATTATCAGTATGTATAATGGTGAGCAACTTAAGGCATTCCCAATACATTTAGAAACAAGATAAGGATGTCCCCTCCTACCAGTCTTATCTAACATTACTCTGGAGATATTAGCGTTTTAATTTCACAAGAAATAAGGGCTATAAATATTAGAAAGATGGAGACAAAAGACAAAAGTGTTGTTATTTGAAAAACCCAAGAAAACAGAATAATTATTACAAATAAGATAATTTGGTAAGATAACTGGGTACAAAATTAAAATATAAAATTAATAACTTCCCTAAATATGAACAATGAGTTATAAAAGACAATTAAAGAAAAATCTCATCTAAAAATAGCAGAAAAGACAAAATATATAAGATAAAATGTCTAGCAACACATTTAATAAGAAAAATGCAAGATATATATGCAAAAACATTAAATACTACTGGACACCTTAAAAAAAAAAAACACAGCCAGGAATAAATGGAAAGAGATTCTCTGTTCTTGGATAGGAAGACAGTAAAAAGAAACCAGTTTTTCCTACATTAATATATGCATTTAGAATAATTCAAAAAAAAATAAATATCTGCAAAACATAGGATTGATATCCAGGATTTATAAAGAACTCCTACAACTCAATAATAAAAAAGACAAGCAACCTAATTTTAAAAATAAGCAAAAACTTTGAATTGATACATCCCAAAAGATATGCAAATGGCCAATAAGCAAATGAAGTGTTTCACACCGTAAGTCATCATGGAAAACCACAAGATACAACTACACACTATAATAGTGATCATTTTTAAAAATTGACAACACCAATTATTAGCAAGGTTGTGGAGCAACTGGAATTCTTATATATTGTTAGTGGGAATGTAAAATGGTGTAACCATTTTGAAAAAAAAAAAGTCTGGTAGCTTCTTTTAATACTAACCACACACCTCACCTTCACCCTAGCAAATACCACCTAAGAGAGATGAAAAAATATGTTCCTGCAAAGATCTGATTAGAATTAGCCCAGGTGTCCACTGACAGGAGACTGGCTAAACAAAGTGAAATATTCATATCATGGAATATTGTGCAGCAATAACAAGGAACAAACTATTGATATGCACAACTTGGGTGAATTTCAAAACCATCACGCTGAGTAAAAGAAGCCTAGCATGAACAGGCACATGCTGTATGATTCATTTCTATGAAATTTTAAACAAGCAAAACCAATCAATGGTGGGAAAACTTAAAGTTGTCGCCTCTGGGACGGTGCAGGTGGAGACTGACTGGGAAGGAGCAGGAGAGAATCTTCGGGGATGAGGGAAATTTCTGTCTTGTTTTGAGTGGTGATTATACTGTATACAATTGCCAAAATTTACTGAACTGGACACTTAATATCTGCATATGTTATTACATATAAATTGCACAAAATGAAAAGAATGGCTGGGAAGATGATAAAAAGAATTGATAATTAGACACAAACATATAGGAGATTTTAATTTGATAAAAGGTATCATTTCAAATGAGTGGGTAAAAAATGGATTCGTTAATAAACGATGTTGAAGTAACTGGAAAAAAGTATATTGGAACCACATGTCATTGCTTACACCAACATTAATTTTGGAGGGATCAAAAGTCTAAAGGTAAATAAATAAAAACATGGAAGTATTGAAGCAAAGATGGATAATTCTTTTGTGATTCTTAGTTTGGGAAGGGGAAAGACTTTCTCAAAATAATTCAAACCCAGAAACTATAGAAGAAAATATGCAAATATCCATTAAAACCGAACATGTCCGATTTTTTTAATGCCACAAATGAAATCTTTATTTAAAAAAATGAACAAACTATCTCATAGATATGGGAGACCACATGTCCATTTTTTTAAAAGATCAATAACCCAGAAGAAAAATGGGCACAGGACAGGGACACATGGTTCGCAGGAAGCATATACAAATGGCCTCTAAGCATATGAGAGACGTCCCTGCTCAGTTACAGTGAGAGAAATGCCGAGTTACTGTTCCCCCTATTAGATGGCACAGACCAAAATCTTTGATAATCTGCGTTGGGGAGAAGACAGGGCACACGCTCTCTCAGGCATTGTGGGTGGAGTATAAATTGTTACAGTTCTTGAGAAGACAATCTGGAGATATCTATCAAATACAAACCTGCGCCTACCCTGTGACCCAAGCCATCCACTTCTAGAAATTAATTCAGCAGACGCACGTCCCCACGTCCGGAAAGACGAATGGCAGGATACCCAGTGCAGCCTTGCTCGCAGTGGCAAACAACGGCCACCAAGAGGAGGCTGTGAGATAAACGGCCAGGTCTGGATACAATGGGATTCCCTGAAACTGCCTGAAGTGCACCAAAACGGATGAAGCGGACCCTCACACGTGGACTCTGGAGCCAGATGCCTGGGTCCCACTCACCTGCTGTGTGACCTTGGACCCGTTGCCTAACTAAGCTCTCTCAGCCGCAGTTTTCTTATCACTAAAATGGGATGAGTAGCAGTGGGAGGAATGCCACCTACCGTAAAAGGTTGTGCTGAGGAGTAAATGAGTAAAAAAACCTGGTCTGAAGACATTTAGATTAGTGCCTGGCACATAGTGAGAACAATGTATGTGTAGACTATAACTATTACGGATCTGAAGCAATCTCCCACATATATTAGGTATAAAAACGCTCCAATCGCATGAAACCAGAGTGCGCAGGAGAGTCCTACATATTTATGCCTGCATATACAGATCTCTAGGAGGAGGCGCCAGAAACTAGAGATTGAGCCTGAGGAGTATTCGGGGTGGGAGGCAGTTTTCACTGAGTAACTTTCATACTTTCAAACAAAGTATATGTATTAGCCATTACAAACTTTTAAAATAAAGAAATATGCCCTGCCCTGACCGGTTTGGCTCAGTGGATAGAGCGTCGGCCTGCGGACTGAAGGGTCCCAGGTTTGATTCCGGTCAAGGGCATGTACCTTAGTTGCAGGCACATACCCAGTGGGGAGTGTGCAGGAGGCAGCTGATCGATGTTTCTCTCTCATCGATGTTTCTAACTCTCTATCCCTCTCCCTTCTTCTCTGTAAAATATATTTAAAAAAAAAAAAAAAAAGAAATATGCCCAGCCGGGTGTGGCTCAGTGATTGAATGTCGACCAAGAACCAAGAGGTCACTGATTGGATTCCCAGTCAGTGCCTGGGTTGCAGGCTTGATCATCGATGATTCCTTCTTTCTTTTTCTTTCTTTTTTTCTTTCTTTCTTTCTTTCTTTCTTTCTTTCTTTCTTTCTTTCTTTCTCTCTCTCTCTCTCTCTCTCTCTCCCCTCCTTTCCTCTCTGAAATAAATAAAAATATATTTAAATAAGATAAGGAAATATATTTGGAAAAAATGTCCCTTGGGGTGATGGAACTGTCCTATGTCCTGATTATGGTGGTGGTTACACAAATCTATACACATGTTAAAATTCATAGAACTGTACACCAAAAGAAAAATGTAAATTTACTGTACAATAATTTTAGAAATAAAAATTCAAAAAAGAAAGTCTCGTTGGAGGACAGGAGACCAATAAGAAGGTGTTTTGTTTTGTTTTGTTTGAGGGAAAAGAAATTCTTAGAGCCCCGGGGGAGGAACTGTTGATAGCTGTTGCTTATTCCTGAACCTGACTCGGCTGCTGTAGGGTGACTAACCATCCTGGTTGGCCGGGGACTGTCCCAGCACAGCACTGAGAGACCCTCATCCCAGGGAACCCCTCTATCCTGGGAAACTGAAACAGTTGGCCACCCCAGTTGAGTGGGGCTGCCAGGCCCAGGCCAGCTGGGCTGGGGAGGCAGGGGCCTCTCTCCACGGCCTCTCATCCTCCAGCGGCTGGCCCGGGTGTTCTCATGGCAGCAGTGACCGGGGCCGAGATCAAGCAGAATCCTGCACAACATCTTCAGGCCGAGGCTCAGCTCTGGCCCATCATCACTTCTGCCACATTCTATTAATCAAAGCGAGTCATAAGGCCAAGCCAGATGAATGGCGTAGGAAAACAGCCTCCCCTCTTGATGGGAGGAATTGTAAAGTCTCATTGCGAGGGGCATGGCTATGGGGGCCGAGGGTGGAGAAAGGGGCCAGCTTTGTAATCTGTCACAGAAGGGAGTCACGTGCAGTAATAAGCCCAGCTGATCTGTAAAGGCTTATTGTTTTACTACTGAATCGGGGAGGTTATTTGTTACACAATAAAGTCACATGGCTACACCTTCTCTAGTTCACGGGGTGCATTTGGAGAGTGGCGGGGTCAGCATGGCTGCAGCATGGCGGGGCAATCAGAAAGCAGAGGTGGATAAGAATGGCTGGGTCTAGCCCTGACCGGTTTGGCTCAGTGGATAGAGAGTCGGCCTGCGGACTCAAGGGTCCCGGGTTCGATTCTGGTCAAGGGCATGTACCTTGGTTGCGGGCACATCCCCAGTGGGGGGTGTGCAAGAGGCAGCTGATTGGTGTTTCTCTCTCATCGATGTTTCTAACTCTCTATTCCTCTCCCCTTCCTCTCTGTAAAAAATCAATAAAATATATATTTAAAAAAAAAAAAAAGAATGGCTGGGTCTGAGTGTTTCTCATCTCCTGAACTGGCAGGATGAGGACAACAGGAGAGGGACCCGTTTAAGGTGAGAAAGACTGGGGCCCAGAGAGGTCAGGCATGTGCTCAAGTCCACACAGCCCGTCAGCATGGGTAGGGATTAAAATCTGCTGGGGCTTCCCTGCTGGGCCCAGGAAGGCCACGGGAAGAAGAGGGATTTGAATGTACTTTTGCAATCTCTTTACTTAAGACCAAGAGACCATCAGGTCTCCATAAACGAATGTGGAGGGAGACCTGATGGACAGGGGGTGTTGAAATCACAAAAACTCCCCTTGGCACCCACATACGTGCAGGACTGGGCTTATTCATTCTTTCAATTTGAATGATTATGTGTCTTTTTACTTCAAAAATTCCCTGGAGCTCCCTCTCTATCATTAGCAGCCAATGGATTAGCAGGTGTTTAATTAGGCTGGAAAATTATAGACAGCCAGAGCCTTGACCGGGATTCCCTGCCTCCTGGGAGGCTCCCAGGCCAGGAAATCAGGCCAGTTCCAGGAAAGGGTCTCCCTGCTCTCATCCTGGCCAACCAGGCCCCTTTAAATCCACTGACCTGTCACTAACTTGTGTGGCTTAGGACTAGGTCCCCTCTCTGGGCCTCTGCTCCTGTCTATGCTGTGAAGGGCTGGACCAGGTGAGAAGCCGTGTGGTGAGGTCTGGGACAGCCAGGAGGCCTGGTGTGAGCAAACTGGCAGTAACAGGACCAACCATGAGCTGTGTGAGGACATTACAGCCCCCAAAGTGGCTGTGAGGAGCTGGCTGGCCCCAGGGAGCCGGAAGGAGGTGGGAGGGGCTCTGTCCTCTCCTGGAAGGGGCAGGTGACATTCTGCTTTGACCAGCAAGGCTACTTATGTGCCGGTCCATGTAGTCTGCTCTGCCTCACGGCAGCTCCTCCTGCTCCTGGAGGGACGTTTGCTCCCCCGTGATGGGTGGGAAGTGACTGTCCTGTACGATGCAGGAGGCGTGAGTAGGTGGGATGAGCAGGGGGCTCCCAAGCCTGACTTTGGCTTCCAGGCTCCTCCCACATGTCTGCTGACTGTCTGCAGCAGCCCTCCCAGCCCCAGCTGCCCAGGTCTGGACTGGACATTCTCCGTTTGTCCCTGCAGGTGCACACTCTGCCCTTCTCTCGGCTCCACCGGCTGAACCCCCTGGCTTCTGGCTGGGTCAGCCAGTGGGGCGCAGCAGCTGGGAGGATGAGAGGAGAGAGAGGCTGGGGGTTTGTTACCTGGCGTCCCTCCTGTGGGGCCAGGTTGCATCCCTCCAGGTGGCCCGCCCCCAGAACCTCTGCCCTCGGGGGGCTCCAGCAAGGGCTGCCTGCCTGGCCCTTCAGGTGCCCCTGCTCCCACTGGTGCTAGTCTCAGGGTGTTTCACCATCTCTTAACCTGTCCTTAGACACAACTCAGAGACACCCATCCGCAGGCTGCTCTGCCCCCAAGGAGCCCTGTGCTCTATCACCCACAACTTCCCAACTACTCTCTCCTGGCTGCCCCACCCCACCCCGCCCCAATGCTCTTCCCCTGTGAACACAGTGGGTCAGCAGGAAGGCAGGCCAATCAAACTGGTTCCCGGCAAAGCAGTGTTTCCCACCCAGCAGTCCCTGCAAACCTCCAGAGCCAGTATTTAGTATTTTCCTTCAATCAACTCTCTTTTTTATAAAAACTTCTTTAAAACATTGGATCTGGGTTTTTAAATTAAATTGTTTACTTTTAGAATGGTTTTTAGATTTATAGAAATATTGTGAAAGTAATTCAGAGATCTGAGAACTCACTTCTTAAACTTTATTCTAAAAGGAAGTTTCCATTATTTCTGCAAATGAAAAACCAGCATGATTTGCCTCAAATAGACGTTAATCTTAAAAATGAGCAGTGAAAGCAAAACAATGTTATTAAAATTTAAAAACGGAATAAAAAATTAACAGCCTAATAGAAGTACTAGTAAATCTGACTGACATATAACAGTGCATTCTGTGCAGAATTGGCAGGGGTGTGTGTGTGTGTGTGTGTGTGTGTGTGTGTGTGTGTGTGTTCATAGGCGAAAGGGGAGGCGGGGCTTGAAGCCCTTCACAGTGCAGGGTCATCTCGAGGCACCAGGTGGTTTTCCATCACGACCCATGTCGATGACCCTGCCGGAGTTCTCCAGGGAGCGGGCCTACCACAGCCCAGCGGTGTTTACGGAGCGCCGCCTCTGTGGGGCGCCGTTCTGATGACAATCTGTTGACTCATCAGAGCCTCAGGACAACCTGAGGGGGTAGTAGGTACTGTGATATCTCACTTTTTTAATGGAGAAACTGAGGCAGGTTAAGTAACTGATTCAGGGCCACAGTTCAGAGACAGACCCAAGCGGTGGAGCTCCCAAGCCTGCACTTGTAACCACCGTACTCTGCTGCAGAGAAAACAGGACGATCTGCAGAAGGGAATTCAAGGGAGAGAACTTCTCAGCTTTAATCCCCGCCTCCAACTTTGTACTCTGAAGTTCTTCAATTACACAGAAAAGGTGAAAGACGAGAAAATGAACGCCCTAGCTCCTCCTCCATGTGTCAGCAATTGTTAACCTTCTCTCTCTGCTCATTCTTTTTTGAGTTGAAATAAACAAAGCCTTTCTCCATGTGTCCTTGGCTATTATACCAGGTTTGATGCGCTTGTAGTTTTTTTCCTAAGGACATTTAAAAATACACACATTGCTGTGAAAATAAGGAGATGCTTCTCCAGGGACCTCCTAAAGTCACGCTGGTATGACCGCCACACACTGGGAAGATCAGGCCCAAAGCAAGGGGTAGCCATGGGTCTTGTGGTTATTTTCAACGAGGATGCCACCTAGACCCGCCAGGTCCCTCTGGTGGCAGGGCTGGGCTGCGTGGAACAGATCTTGTGGGGTCTGGGTAGGGAAGACAGAGGTGTCCCGGGGTGAGCCACCTAGACCGAGAAGGAGGCCGGGGTGCAGTGCAGACATGGCTTTGCTTCGGTTGCTCCTGTGCTGGACACTCGTCCTGCGTCTTTGGGGGCACCCTCCCTCCCTTTAATTGGGCATCTGCTCAGATGTCCCTCAAAGAGGCCTTGCTGACCACACATGCCACTTAACCTGCTTCATTTTCCATCAAAGCATTTCAAATCCTGGCACTGTTTTCTATATGGTCTGTTCACTCCCTAAGGGCAGGGACACATCTCCACTCAGTGCTACACCCATGTGCCTGGCACGGAGCCTGGCACGAGCACATGCTAAATAAGTGATTGTTGAAGGAGCAGATGAATGAATGGGTCAGCGGCATGGGGTTCAGATTCAGACTCTAGGCCTGATGCCATCACTAGGGGCAATCAGCCTCTGCTTGCATGTGCCCTGTGACAGGGACCTCAGTCCCTACATTCCTGAAAGGGGACCACATTTGGGGAGTTTTTTTCTAGATTTTTCCATAGATATGATTTATGTCCCTCCAAACCGGAAACGCATGTTAATTTCAAACAGTAATGTAACTCCCGGAGGACATGAGAGGGCATTTGTGCCCATCACAGGTTGCCCAACACAGTGAGGGCAAGGACCCTCTGGTTTCTCTGGTGCCCCATTATGCATATTTCTGAGTAAGAGCCCAGTTTCCCATCAGGCTCTGGGCCCATGGGGTCCTCACTCCCCGCCCCCCACCTCCAGTTTACTCCTCACCCCACCCATTCCTCTTGGTGGCTGGGAGGCCTTGTTGACAGAATCCTGGGCTGGATGAGGGAGTGGGAAGTCGTCCAGCTGAGATGCCTCCGTGCTGGGCTCTCTGCCACGGGCTCACTGTGTAACCTTCAGCCTCGCCTTCCATACCTGCGAAATGGGGACGGTGAACTTGTTCTGAGCCCAGGGACAAGAATCTGTATTAGGTCAGACTTCCAAGCCCCAGGGATCCTCTGCAAATAGCAACTGAACCACCCCATCTCCAGAGGCCTCGGGCACAAATCAGCAGCACAGAAACACCTCCGGGCCGTTCGCCTAAGCACAGGCAGGATGATGGAGGAGGAGCCAGGTGAGGGCCCCGCAGCAGCCTCATTCTGAGCTGTCAGCGTGATGCGTGAGATAAAATAAGTTCATAAGTCAGTCAGAGCGGGCTGTGGCAACTTGGTTTCAAACTGTGCTTCTTGGCCACTCTGGCTGGGGGCTGGCAGGGTTGCCCTTTGAAAGGCTCAGCTCACTGTCCACCATGTCCACCTCCCCTCCCCACAGGCCACGCCAAGCCTGGGCACCAGGCCTTTGCTTAGGCCATGTGCCTATCTGATGTGCTTCCCCCGCCTGACTCAGCCCACATTTTTTGAGAGGGGGGTGCGAGGGTGCGGGGGGAGGGGGGAGTGTAGGTAATGCCCGAGCTGAATGGCAGGCTTGCCCCTGCCCCAGGCTCCCAAAGACCCCTTCCCAGGAACAGGTCCCCTTCCTGAGGCTGGGCCTGATACCCTGCGGAGCCATGGGTCTGCCATGTTTGCTCTCTCTCTATCACATGGAACCATCAACCCTGCAACACGGGCCCAGAGTCACTGGGACCGGCCCGCGCCACATTGGTGCCATTGGAGGACGGAACACATTGCTCAGTGGTGTCCAGGGGCTCTGACTGTTGTCTAATCAGCTGGGCTTAGCCAAGGCCTCAGGGCATGACTGCCAGCTGCTGGACACACGCCTCCTTCCAGGCAACCAGGAAGCTGGAATTCTTATGAATCCTCGCCCTGGCCCTGCCCTTGGGAACTTTGCACACTCCTGCACAGGTGTGCCAGCCGGAAGTGTGGGCCGCACCCCAGCATCTTATTTCTCAATGTGACTGGAGAGCTGCCTGTCTTCCCCCACCGCCTGGGGTTCCACCATTAAAGCAGCATCCCTGTGAGCCCCAGTGGAGTCTCTCAGGCGGCTGGAAAGGACCCAGACACAAGAGCCTGGATCTGAATCCTAGCTGTGCCCCAGCTGTGCGACCTCGGGCAGGTTCCCTCACATCCCTGGGCCTCAGAGGGTTCAAATACTCCATGGACAGGACACAGCCTGAACAGTCGTTTGTTTGTTTCAATCAAATTGGTTGCCAACATTTAAAAAAATAGAAGATTATGAAATTTAACACAAACATCTAGATTTTCAGTTTTCCCCCACCCTGCCAGGTAACCGTCTACTGGATTGAATCGCATTCTCCAGTCCCTACAGGCCGTGTGGTCCCTGGAAGCTGAGTTAAGCTGGGAGCCCTCAGCCTCTTGCCTCAGAGTCCCCATAGCTCCTGGCCCAGGCCTGGTCATTGGATGGGTGCTGACCGAGTTGATGAATGAATGAATGAACGAACGAACGAATACAGCAAAAATGACAATATTAATGCCCTACTCCCTGCCCCTCACTTTCCCAGAAGAGCAGGAGGAGTCCTCTCATTATGTAAACTTTGAAGTTCCAGGAATAATAATAATAAATATGTATATAACACTTACCAGTGCCCGGCCCTATTCAAAGCAATTTTCTTCTATTATCTCATTTGTCTCTCACCACGGCCCTCTGAGGGGTCACCTTTTCCACCCTGGGGAGGAGAAGACAGTGAGGAGCAGTATGTGGCTTAGAGGGCTGGTGGGAAGAGTAACTAAATAAATGTGGTAAGTGCCCGGAAAAGAGCCCGACTCACCTGGTTAAGGAGTGTAACCCTTGCATCAACACTATCAGCAGGCACAGATGAGGAAACCGAGGCACAGTTCCAGGCTTTTGGCTCAGAGCCTTGCTTTTCCTCCGATCCTGGGAACACAGAGCGCTGTGCGCGATGGCAGTGCTGGATCCCAACCTGCCCGGCTCGTCTCCACCCTCAGTGTGTGGGCGGCAGAGCCAGCAGCGAGGATGCAGTTCCCAGGCTCTCCTGTCCCAGACAGCGCCCCACCCCCATCGGTCCAGCCCCACCCGGGGTCTGCTCTGTGCACAGGACAGAACCCCCCTGGACAGGGAATTAACAGGCAGAGAACAATGCGGGAGCCACACCATTCACCTCCCTCGACCCCAGAGGCAGGGCTGGCCCAGCCGCTGTGGGGAGGGAGGAGGCATCGACCTCCTGTTTCCAGGCCTCCCTCCACTCAGTCCCCTGAGCCCAGACTCGAGAGCTTCCAGGAGGCCCCTGGGGGCCATGACCAGAAAGGGGGCCTTTCCCTGTCCGAAATTCAGCCCCTCTGAGTCCCCTTAAGTGAGGAGACTTTACCACATTGTTTGGACATGCTCTGTCCAAGTCCTGGGCCTTTGCTGGGACTATTCCCTCTGTCTGAAGGCTCTCCCTCAGCCTCTGGGAAAACTCTCTTTTCCCTGGAAGTAGAGTTTGTCCCACTTTCCTCCAATGCCCCCAAGGCCCTGTCACACCCCCCTCACACATTATTGTCACTGTGTATGTGTCTGTCTCCATCCTGGCCTGTGCACCTATAGTTTTAACGCAAGCACACAATCACCTTCAAGCACACAGCAGCACACATCGCAGAAACATGCAACCGCACAGAAATAATCACTACTCTCTCTTTTTTGTGGTGGCTGTGAAGCTGGGGCGATCCTGGCCTGGCCGAAGGATGTTGGATCTCTTTGTTCTCCCAGCCCTTTGACCCTCCGAATGCCCTCAATAAAATGGTTGAATCCCCCCAAATATATACCACTCCCCTCTTCTCCTAGGTGCACCTAGACACCCAAAGGCCCAAACTACACAGAGGCACATGCATACATGTATGATGCCCTAACCACACACACACACATACACAGCTACCTGCACAGAATCACATACTTGCAGACATAGCCTTCTACATGCCTGAACACACACAAATGCACACTCATGCAGAACCATGCACATCACCCAACAGTGGACAACAGTGCACACACACTAGAGCCAGTCCCCGGGGTCAGCTGGCTCTGGCCTGAGGCTGGGAGGACGTCTCCTGTCTCCTCGGAGACAGGCTGGCCCCCATAGCAGGCCCTGGGAAACCAGGCCACCACCTCCCCTGGAGCCCACACCTGGAGGGGAAGATAAATGATGTGTCTACTGGGCTCCTGGGCGGAGGGTCCTGGGCGGGAGGGGGACTCGGGCTGATTCCTGACTCCTGGTTCCTTCTTGCCACTTGTGCTTTCAGACCCCCTTGGGCCCAGTGAGCCGCTGCCCGTCCCAGTGGGAGCCCAGGCTCCTGAAATCCTGACCTAAAGGAGCTGAGTGCCTCGGGCTATCCTGGGCACAGCAGGACCACAGCTGGTGCTGGTGCCAAGGGTTTAAGAGATTAGGACAGGAAAAGCTTAAAACTAAGAACACTCCACGCCAGGCTGATTGCCTTTACGAATTCAGCACGACAACCGGGAGCAGACCCAATGAACGCAGGTTTAGAGGAAGCAGGAAACTGCTCCAGGCCCAACCCAGCCTCCTCCCCAGGACCCTGGGGACATTTGTCCTGGACTCGCTGAGTGAAATCGACAAATCCTGCCCATCTCTGGGTCTCAGCCGCGCCCCCCTCCTCCATCCTCCCCACCTCTGAACTCCAGGGGAGATCTTCAAACCACGTTCCCCACTTGGAGAGGGGCTTGGGTGGAAAGCTGCCAGCTATGGGGCTCCAGGATTCCTCTCCCGCCTTCAACAGAAGCACTCAGTGCCCGCGGGCTCACCAGTCTCATTTCTTCCTCCTGAGCCCACAGGAAGCCTGCATTTCTCACCCAGCCTGCAGGAGTGACAAAGGCCGATCACAGGCTTCTTTGGAAGGAGGACGCGCTGTACACTGTCCCCAGGCCCTGCTTTCCAACCCCCAGTGTGACGCTTGGCTCTCTCCTTTGCCTCCCACAGTGACAATGTACTGAAGTCCCATTACTCAGCGGCACTGTGATGGGAGGAGCTTGGATCCCTGTGCCTTCACATGGAGAAGAGATGCTCAGGGGAGCCCCTGGCCCGTTTTGTATTTGTGTGAGCAAGAAATAAACTTTTATTGTGTCCCCCGTTGGGATTTCAGGGTTTATTTGTTACCTCAGCAGGGCCCAGGCTAGCATGGCTCATATACTCTCCTTTGAGGGATTTGACCTCGTGAGTTTTCACATGGATGTTTATTGAAGAAAGAACTCTGAGTAAAATCCTTCAGCCTCATGCCCTCTCTCCGGGCCTCCCAGCCCTGCAGTCCTGAGAAGCCCTATTTAGAGAGCTGTGGGCAGGGAAGCCAGGAGTCCTGGGTTTGGGAGTATGTCCTCACTGTGTGGCCTCGGGCAGGCTTCCTCACCTGTAAAGAAGAGGCAGCGATGCTTCACTACGAGGTGCTGTGCGGATCAACGAGGAGACGCAGGCTGTAAGAGGGACTGTGCTTCAGGAACACACTGGCATCACATCACGATGCACATTCTACCCGCCGCACCCGCTCTAGGCCAGGACAGACGGGAGACTTCAGGTGGGGCACCAGGAAGTCATGCATTTCATTTCTCCCTCCACTCAGCAAATATTCACTGTCACCGCGTTAGTAGCACGGGGTCCAGCAGCAACACACCAAAGTCCTCGCATCAGGCAGGGTGTATGCACAGGTGGGGACACATCCTGCCCTATGCTGGGTCCTGGCACTAAACATTACATATATTAAAAATAGGTACATACAAAAGAGGTGTATGCTGCATTTTTATAAGAAATAAATAGGGACTCTGGCTGGTATAGCTCAGTGGATAGAGCGTTGGCCTGCGGACTGAAAGGTCCTGGGTTTGATTCGGGTCAAGGGCACATGCCAAGGTTGCGGGTTTGATCCCCAGTAGGGGGCGTGCAGGAGGCAGCCGATCAATGTTTCTCATCAATGATGTTTCTATCTCCCTTTCCTTCTCCCTTCCTCTCTGAAATCAATAAAAATATATTTTTAAAAAAAGAAATAAATGGGGGGAATAGACAGGTCATATAATTTATTATTAAATCAGGACCTTTCTGAGAAAGACAGGGTTGCAATAAATGATTGTGTTGGGACAACAGGTGCTGGGAACCCTGGGGTATGGCCACCCTATTATATGTATGAAGCATATAATAGACACCTTTGAACCCAACCTAATCATGCAAGTGTGACTAATACTGTGGGCTTCTTCCTTATCTCATTCCCCCCCTCTTCTCCATAATAATACCCACTATTTCAAATTTTGTGTGAATCATTTCCTCAATAAGAAAAAACAAAAAACTGTATCACATTGTATGAGAACCTAAACAATATTATTTGGCTCACTTTTGAGCCTTATAAATGTTGGATTATATTGTATGTAGTCTCCTGCAGCAAGCTTTTCTCACTCCACATTATATTTCTAAGATCCCTTCTCACAGTTGGCTGCAGCTATATTTGATTCATTTCCACTGCTGTATAGGACTTCAGTATACAGAGGGGGCATAATTTATTAATTCATTTTCCTGCTACAGGCATTAGCTTGGTTTCCAGGTTTTTGCCATTATAAATGGCACTACCAAGAACATCCTTGTATGGGTCTCCCGGTGCTTTTATGCAAGAGTTTCTTTGCAGTTTCCACTTAGTAATGAAATCACAAGTTTCAAAGTGACTAACAATAGTCACTGCTTTCGGAGAGTAGAAGAATTCCTGTTGCTTCACATTCTCATCAGTACTCCTCTCTGTCCCATTCCCTTTCTGAAAAATCTCCTGCAGTATTCATTTGCATTTTCCTGATTACTATAAGGTTCAGCATCTTTTCTTTAGGTTTATTTCCCATTCATATTTCCTCTGCTGTGAAATACTTGTTCATATCTTTTGCTATTTTTTTAAAAATATATTTTATTGATTTTTTACAGAGAGGAAGGGAGAGAGATAGAGAGTTAGAAACATCGATGAGAGAGAAACATCGATCAGCTGCCTCCTGCACACCTCCCACTGGGGATATGCCCGCAACCCAGGTACATGCCCTTGACCGGAATCGAACCCGGGACCCCCCAGTCCGCAGGCCGACGCTCTATCCACCGAGCCAAACCAGTTTCGGCTCTTTTGCTATTTTTTAGTTGAATTGTTTGTCTTCCGGTTGATTTGTAAGAGTTCTTTATATAGTCTGAGTAGTAATGCTTTGTTCATTATTTGTACTGTAATAAAGTCTCCCAATTTGTGGCTAGTCTTTTAAATTATCAGAAAAAAATGAGCCCTAGCCAGTTTGGCTCAGTGGATAGAGCGTCGGCCTGCGGACCAAAGGGTCCCGGGTTCGATTCCGGTCAAGGGCACATACCTTGGTTTCAGGCTCCTCACCAGTCCGGGTACTGGTAGGAACACATGCAGGAGGCAACCAATTAATGTGTTTCTTTCACATGGATGTTTCTCTCTGTCTTTCCCTCTCTCTTCCACTCTCCCTAAAAATCAATGGAAAAATATTCCCCGGGTGAGGATTAATGGAAAAAGAAAAAAGAAAAACAAAGAGCTTGGAGGAAGGAGAGACTGTGAATGGTGATAAACACATTAACAGAAACAATGATAAAACATTATTAACATCCTCAAATAAATAAGAAAATATTGCACCCATAAAAAAAGGACAAGATACCAAAAAAAGGGGGGGGGGGGAATAGTCACCCAACAAACATGGAGTTCTTGGAAATATAATAAGAGAAAAAAGAAAATTGTAGAGGGTTAAAGAAACTTTCCAGAATAGATAACAAAAAGAGGTAAAAAAAAAATATATAAGAAAAGAAATGTAGACCACTTCAGGAGGGTCAGTATTGGAATTATTAAGGAGATCCAGAAAGGAAAAAGCAGGGGGCAGGGGAGTGGAGGTGAAATAATCCTTATGAAGGTAGTTCTACAAAATTTTCTCCAAACTCAAGATGAGTTTCCCAAATGAGAGGACCTACAGCATGCCCAGCACAGTGAATGGAAATAGATTTACTCTAAGACACACGCAGGACACAGAAGTCTAAAAGCTTCCAGAGAGAAAGAACAAGGTTTCTAGAAAAGATTAGGAAACAAAATGGCTTTGGGCTTTTTCAACAGAAATTAGAAGACGATGGAACAAGCCTTCAAAATTCAGAAGGAAGATTTTTTCCAACTTAGAATTCTATACCTAGTCAAACTATCAATTAAATGTGGGGCACTTTTAGAAATACAAGCTATCAAAATTTTACCTAAAATATCAACTTTTGGAAAGCTACAGGTAGATGTTCCCCCAAATAATGTGGGGAGTATAGAGGGAGGATGTGGGATCTAGGAAGCAAGAGATTCAACAAAGAAGAAGAAGCCTCCAGATGGTGGTGAAGGGAGAGCCAGTGATGCGGGCTGGGCAGCTGGCCTTGCCATCAACCAGGCCAGGATGGAGCCGTCAGAAATCTGCAGGGACTTTTAGGCAAGTGAATCAGTAGAATACTTAATAGGAGTGATTGTATTAAGAGGAGATTTACACAAATGGGGGAGAGTTTGGAAATAAGGGATACATTTATAGAAAACTAAGCAAAAAAATATCATAAAGATTAAGTATTAATTTCAGAAAACACAAAGTTGTGCAGGAAAAAATATTAATCACAGCACACTGTGAATAGCATTTCTTTTGCTCTGATGACATAAAAATCCTTTCAAGATATGACACCAAAGCACAGACCACAAAAGAAATAAAGATAAATTGGGCTACAAAAAATAAAAACTGGCCCTGGCTGGTTGGCTCAGTGGATAGAGCGTCATCCTGTGGACTGAAAGGTCCAAGCTTCAATCT
>NW_005871085.1:7719571-7721839 GCF_000147115.1 Myotis lucifugus | reverse complement strand
TGCCTCGGGCCTACACAGGCAGGCCTGGATATGCGCTGGGGCAGGCGGCGCTTGGGATCGCGCTGCCGCCAGCACAGGGCGGTGCAGTGGGATCTGCCTGCAGTATGCAAATTTAACGGCCATCTTTGTTGGGTTAATTTGCATACTCTTCTGATTGGCTGATGAGCGTAGCAAAGGTACTGTCAATTAGCATCTTTGTCTTTTATTAGTGTAGATACCCAAAAGAATTGAAAGCAGGGACTAGAAGAGATTTTTGTATATTCGTGATCATATTAGCATTATTTACAATAGCCAAGAGATGGAAGCAACCCAAGTAATCACCAATGGATGAATGAATAAACAAAGTGTGGAATATACATGCAATGGAATATTATTCATCCTTAAGGAGGAAGGAAATTCTGACATATGACACAATATGGATAAACATTGAGGACATCATGCTAAGTGAAATAAGCCAATCACTTATGTAAGGTGCCTAGAGTAGTCAAATTCATTGAGACAGAAAGTAGAATGTGGTTGCCAGGGGCTGGGGATAAAGGGGAAAGGGGACTTACTGTTTAATGGGTATAGAATTTCCAACATGAAAAAGAGTTCTGGAGATGGATAGTGGTTATGGTAGCACACCAATGTGAATGTACTTAATGCCACAAAACTTACACTTAAAAGTAATTAAGAGGGTAATTTTTCTGTTATGTGTATTCTACCACAATTAAAAATAAAAAGACTTTTTTAAACATCGCAACCATATTGGAAGGATGGGCAGAAGTTGAGGCACAGGGAGTTGAGTGTGTGGGTGTCTGCATGTATCTGTGTTCCAGGGTGCTGGGGCGGGGGGTGTGAGAGCTAAATCTTCCTCGTCATGGTGGGAGTCAGCAGATAGTGCCTAAAACCGAAAGATCAAGAAATAGAAACAAGTGTGTTATTTAATGATAAGGAAGTAAATACCAAAAGAGTCAGCTGAAAGAGTTGAAAGTGTTTGCCTCTGGGAGAAGGAAATGGAGGTGGGGCGTGAATGACTTAAATGTTCCATAACTAGCCTTGCAGAACTATTTGATTCTTTAAACCGTGTGAAGTAAAACTTTGATAAGAAAAAACACAATAAAAATAAAACAAAACAAATGGAAAATTGCAGAACCTCTCCTAGAAGGCCCTGTGACTCAGGCAGTGGGCACCCGGGGCCTGGCCGCCTCCAAGTCACCTTGAGAAACCCGTCATCGTGGGCAGAGTGGTCAGGGCTCCTGCCCTCCATCCTGTCCCCCAGATTAAACGGGAGGCACAGAGTGGAGACCTTGAGAGAAGCGAGGCACATCTGGGTGGACAGAGGAGCATTGTTTATTTGAATAAGCACACATTTATGTTAATGTGTATTGGAAAAATATAATTAGCATATCAAACATGTGATTTCATGGAGGTTATTGCTTAGGATAAAGCTAAGTTTATTGAGTGAAAGAATTTAAAGGAAAATACTAGGATGAGAGTAGAGGAGGTAAGTAGAAATAGAGATAAGAAAATAGTATGGCAGTCCAGCTGGTGTGGCTCAGTGGTTGAGTGTCGACCTATAAACCAGGAGGTCATAGCAATTCCTGACCCACAGACACTGTGAGATAATAAATGACCACTGTTGTTGCGGGCTTGATCCCCAATGTGGAGCGTGCAGGAGGCAGCCGATCAATGATTCTCTCTCAGGTGTGAGGCCTGCTCTCTGAGAGCACACGGCCAGCAGGAAGGAAACTGAGGCTGCAAGTGTCCTGCTCTGCCTCTAGTCTGCTCTGAACTCTGAGACACCGTCACCCTCCCAGTTCCTGGGCGTCTCCCTCTGTATAGGGAAGGGGTTCGACAGCTAAAAGCAATAATGTCCATGAAAAACGGAGTGAACTTGTCAGCCACGTGAGTGAGCCGACCCTCGGGCCCCAGTTAAACCTGCAGAAGATTCAGCCCAGCCAACGTCGTGAGCCAACTAAGCTGCTCCCCAATTCCTGACCCACAGACACTGTGAGATAATAAATGGCCATTGTTGTTTCAAGGGGCTACCTTTGGGGGTTACTGTTAAGTAACGTTGTCATCCCTGTTTTATAGATGAGGAAATTGAGGTACAGAGAGTTCAAGTAACTTGTCTCAGGTCACACAGTTAACAAGTTATTTAAATCCTGGCAGTTTGTGACTGTACGAGGTTCATGCAATGAATTAGAATCCCTCTTTTATTGGATGGAAGACACTCTGGAGAGAGAAAAAGAGGGAGAGAGAGAGAGAGAGAGAGAGAGAGAGAGA
>NW_005871085.1:7714954-7718641 GCF_000147115.1 Myotis lucifugus | reverse complement strand
CAAGAAGTCCCCTGGCCAGCAGAAAGTTGTACCCAACCTTTATGTCCATTTGTTGTCTGGTATGTGCCAAGAGTTAGGCGTTCTCCCTTTGCCCCTCACTGGATTTCAACCACGGTATGTGCTCTGAAAACTTCCCAGTTCTGCCATGTAGGTTCGAATACTGGCTCTGCAATTTACCAGCTGTGTGATTTCCCGTTCCTCTGTTTGCTTACCTGTAACATCGGGTAAAGGTAAAGCCCGCCTCGTGGGGCTGTTGTCGGGACTAAATGAGTGAAAGCAATTGAAGCACTTAGATGGTCCGGACCACCAGCAAGTGTACAGTAAGTATTGACTATCACTATGACTTGATATGCTTTTCCTTTTAACTTGATTTCAAGTATTTAAACATCATTTATCTGATGCTCATTATATATCAAGCCTTGTGTTTATCCTCTGAATATAAGAATGATAAGACATAGTCCTCCTGGGGGAACAGAAACCTTCAGTAAAGGCAGGAACAAACTTTGGTAAAATGTGGCCTGTGCCAGGGCCCCAGAAATGCAGGAGAGCTGATTCCTGCCCTTGGGGAGATCACAGGCTGACTAGGGAGAGAGGCAAGTGGCCCAAATTGGGGAGAGGAGTCCAGAGAACCTCTGGGGGGGGGGGGTGGAGGGATGGGGGGGCTGTCGAGAGACAAGGAGCGCCCTTGTTGGCCTCTGGTCATTTGTGAGATCGTGTGAGAAAAGACCCCCTTCAGAGGGGAGGTCAAGGAATGCCTGGGCTCAATCTTTATTGTTTTTTTTGTTTGTTTGTTTGTTTTTTCAATCTATATTGTTTGAGTGTTGAGAAGTCATCAGCGTTTTTTGAGCAGGGACTTGTGTTTGCATCATAGCAACATAACTAACAGTTATTATGCAACTATTGTATACTACATGCTATGTATACACAATCTTATCTAACATAATCCACACAAAAACACTGTGAAGTGAGTACTGTCACCATTCCCATCTTACAGATGAAGAAACTGAGCCACAAAGGTTAAGTGAGTTGCTCAAGGTCACATAGCGAGGAAGGGGAAGAACAGGCATAAGCCCAGGCAGTCTCACCCAGACCTCATGCTCTTAATCCCTCTACCTTGCTGCCTCTGAACTTCAATCTACGTAACTATCTTAAAACTAGAATGAACCTTGGAAATATCCTGTTACCCCCATTTTGCAGATGAGAAACTGAGGTTCAAAGATGGGGACTAGCTTTCCTAAGACTGCAGAGTGAAGAAGGAGGGGCTGAGCTGGGGAGGTCAATCTGGTCTGCAGGAGGGGCTCCATCCTAGACTCCACAGTCCTAGGCATCCTGCTGTCCCAGCAGGCATCCTTGTGCTTAGAACAAAATCCAAACTCCTTACTGGGGCCTGTAAAGCCCTCATGTGATCAGGCCTTGCTGCATCCCTCTAATCTCACCTGGTCACCACCCTCTCCTCCTCATCACCAGGCTCCAGTCCACCCACCTCAAGGCCTCTGCACTGCTCTTCCCTCTGACAGGAATGCCTTTCCACCTGATTATCATGTGGTTGGGCTTTGTCTTAGTCTGTTTGGGCTGCCATAAAAAAAAATACCATAGACTGTGTGGCTTATAAATGACAGAAATTTAATTCTCATAGTTCTGGAGGCTGGGAAGTCGAAGATCAAGGTGCCTGCAGATTTGGTGTCTGGTGAGAGCCCCGGTCCTTGTTCATAGACAGCCCTCTTCTCGCGGTGTTCTCGTGTTGCAGAAGGGGCCAGAGATCTCTCCGGGTCTCTTTTATAAAAGCACTAATCCCTTTCATGTCCTAGTGCCTCCCAGAGGCCCATCTCCATATACCCTCACATTGAGAATTAGGTTTCAACATATGCATTTTGGGAAGACACACACATTCAACCTATAGCAGGCTCATTCTTGCCATTCAGTGAAATGTTACCTCCTCAGGGCGGTCTTCCCTGATCACCTTTCTAAAGTTACCTGCCATCACTCTCACAGAACCATGTTTTATTTTTTTCATAGCAGTTATGATGATCTGAAATTATCTTTTTTTGTTTTCTTGCTTTTGTGTCTGCCTCTCCCAATTAAAATGTCAGTTACAGGAGAGAAAGGAGGGACCTCATATATTTCTACACTGTATCCCCAGGCCTCAGACAATGCCTGGCACATAGTAAGTGCTCCATACATTTTTGTTGAAATCATACCTGTATTTCATTGTCTGCTGATGGTCCGTCTCCCCACCAGTCAGAGACCTCACAGGTCTCTGGGGCTGGGGCCTTGTCTGATGCACCTTGGCACCACCTCTAGGGCCAGGGCTAGAATATGTCTGTTGCATGACTGAATATGTTTGTTGCATGACTGAATGAGCAAGGATAGAAGGGGTAATGGCATGAGTACCTGCTGGGCTCTCCGTCGGGTGGCCACAGCCATTGCCAAGGGGCTGCCCTTTGTGGGAAGTAATAGGGCTCAAGAGGCTGTTCATGAAACAGAGGGGCTTCCAGGCCTGGGACTAACACCTCCTAAAGCCCCGTCTTCTGCCCCTCTGCAATGGAAATGAGAGGGCAAGAGGGGGGTGGTGGACCTACACTGGGCCTGGGCACCTGTGAGCCTGTCTCTTAGTGGCCTAGGCCAGTGATGGCGAACCTTTTGAGCTCGGCGTGTCAGCATTTTGAAAAACCCTAACTTAACTCTGGTGCCGTGTCACATATAGAAATTTTTTGATATTTGCAACCATAGTAAAATAAAGACTTATATTTTTGATATTCATTTTATATATTTAAATGCCATTTAACAAAGAAAAATCAACCAAAAAAATGAGTTCGCGTGTCACCTCTGACACGCGTGTCATAGGTTCGCCATCACTGGCCTAGGCCCTTAAACATCAACAACCTAATCCCGGGTCTGCTCTCTGCACCCCGCACCCTGTACCCTGGCAGGGTGAGGTGGGCTGTGACTCCCCAGAGGTGGGGCCTTCTCATTCACGCAGAGGCCCTGTCTCCTAAGGGCGGGAATGACAAGTCCCTTCTCTGGAGCCCACGGCCCCTGCCCTTCCCTATCACAGCAAGGTCTACCCTGTTGTCCCTTCTGATTGTCTCCCCTCTGCCGCACCCCCTGGAGAGTCAAATGCGGATGAATGAGAAGTCTGTGCCCCAGGTCCATCCTTGGCCATGGTCCCATGAGCAGGTAGCTTGCACAGATGTACATGGACACATTAACCAGCTTCACGGATGTGTAATGTCCGGGTTGGAGTTGATAAGGCGCGCAGAGATCCAGCCCCACTCCCTTACCTTCTTCCTGATCATGCACATCCTGGTACCCAAACTCCTATCCACCACCACCTCAGCTCCACATACCCCCTGCACAGACCTGTGCACTCAGGAACAACATCTCTTCTCCCACGCAGATTCGCTCCTAGGCTTCCTCAGCCTCCTACCAGCCTGCCACCTCCTCCAGGCAGCCTGTGCTGCTTCCTCTGGGAACAGTGGCCTCATCTGGCTCACCCCAGCGTCTGCAGCGCCCAGCACGCCGCCTAAGCAGGGTCACCGAGATCCTGCCTGGGGAGGAGTGGACCGAGGACGTGAGGGAGAAGGGAGAGGTGGCAGCAGCGAGAGGGACGTTGGGGCGTAGGCGCAGCAAAAGGGAACGCGCGTGAGACAGCGAACTCCCTAGCACGGGGCCGCCCCCACAGCCCGA
>NW_005871085.1:7652553-7714256 GCF_000147115.1 Myotis lucifugus | reverse complement strand
TGTGAAGGTCCAATTAAACACAATACATTAAATCCGAGATAACACAACAAACCTTCTTTGCTTGTCTCAGGTAACTGTAAGAGCAACCTCCTCAAACCAAATAAATCACGGCAAGCTACCCCCCCCAGGATGAGCCAACCTGGACTGGCAGCCGCCTACCCATTACGCCCCAGGTCCCCCTCCCCTGCCAACAAGAGGTGATGCAAGCAAGAGGGAAAGATACCCCAGCGACCGGTCAAGGGTCTCGGCGCGTTTGGGGGCTCCCCGTGGGATGTGTCTGCGTGAATCCTTGACTATGGGCCGAGTGTGCGGGCGAGTGTGACTGAATGGAGGGTACGCCTAAGTTGTTTGACACCGACTGTGTGTGCCCGGCCTCGTCGTGCCACGGCACTGCCTGCCATCCCGGGACCCCTCCTCCCCTCCTTGCGGATCGAGGGTGCCCGAGGTCCCCGGGGCTGTTGCATCCCCCCCTTTCCTTCACCGCAGAAGACCCTGCCCGCTGCCTGGACTGCAGGGTCCGCGGTCCATCTCACGCCCCGTCTCCCCGCGCAGGGCTGGCCAAGGAATGCGAGGAGGACCAGTTCCGGTGCCAGAACGGGCGCTGCATCCCCTCTGTGTGGAGATGCGACGAGGACGATGACTGCTCGGACAACAGCGACGAGGACGACTGCCGTGAGTGGCCGGTGGGGGAGGGAGCGCCGGTGGGGGACGCCATACTTAGCGCGCACGTGGCTCAGCTGCCGCCCAGCCACCTGCGTGGACCTCACCCCGGCAGCCGGGCAGCCGCCGGGCACCGCCTCCCTCGGGGCGGTGTGCTGAGCCGTCCCGCTGGGAGCTGGGCTGCGGGCGGAGCCCGGGGCGCAGGGGCCCTGGAGGAGGGCACGCCACACCCGGTGGCTGAGCCGGAACTGTGGGCGAGGACGCCACTGTCCCTGCGCGGGTCCGGCTTCCTACGAACCGGCCTCCAGGGCTCCAGCCTCGGCTCCATGGAACGCGCGGCTTTTTCAAAGTTCCGCACAGCTCCAGGCCTAGCCGCGCTTCTTTACTTGCTCGTTTCTTTCTTTCTTTCTTTTTTTTTTTTTGAATGAATGGGCTCCCCGGGGCCCCTGATTGGCTGGGCGAGGAACACCCCATAGGCCCCCGTGGCCTGAGCGGCCAATCGTGGTGAGGAAGGGTGCGTGGTTTTCGGGGCGCAGTGGGCGCAGGGGCCTTGCCCTGGCCCCGCCTTGGCCACACCCCTACGCTCATCCCGCGGGTAGTAGTTGCAGGCGGACCCGAGCTAAAGCCCGTGGGTTTTCTGCCTAGTCACGGGAAGCCCTTTTGTGGCACCCTCGTTAGCCGACCTGGATCTCCAGTCAGACCGACTGGGGCATGAGTCATGGCCTTAACCACACAACTAATGGGTCTTGGCTGCCTGTCACTACGTGAGCCAGTTAAGCAGAGACAGGGTTGAATCATATATGCGCCTTTCTTCCAATAATGCGGGCAGCATGGGTGAGCAGCAGGCCATCCACAAAAATCTGCTCTCCCCTTCCCAGAGCCAACTGCTTATATTGGGTAGGAGGCAAAGATTACGTGGGAGAGAAAGAATTCCAGGCATGGGAAAGGAGGCAAGGTGTAATGGTTACAGGCAATGCGGGCTGGGGGGCGGGGGGGGGGGGGGGTCTCCAGGCATCTCGGGGACAGGCAATAGGGGCTGCAAAGGGCAGGTGCCTCCAGGACTAGATTGCTGCAGCCAGGAGGTTGTAAATCTTTCCATAATAGTAGGCAGTTCTTGGGAAAGAAGGATGGACTGCATTCCGATGTTGGCTCCCATGTCCCAGGGTATGCAACTCTCAGCCATGTTAGAATGTGCTTCCTCCAATTAGAACAGAACCATCACGGTTAACAGAACATGATTAATATTTCTTATAATTGTAGCTAGTCCCCAATATTCTATTTCTGCCCCTAACAGTGGGGCAGACCAGGAAGGAGGGAGCCAGGAGGAAGAGTCTGTTTCCTGGGAGGGACCCGAGGATCCCGAGGCTGCATGTGCACCCCGGCTGTGTGTTGGTTGCAGGTGATCTTTTCTGAGTTTGGTGTTTGTACATCGGGGGCAACTGCTTTGGAAGTTCCTTCTTGGGGTGCACGCGGTTTCAGATGTCTGTGGGACCAGAAGCAAGTTAGCAGGCAGTTGCCGCGTGGGGTGTAGTTCCAGGAACAGAAAAACAGGATTTTTAGAAACAGAATCAGGTGGCCATTCATTCTGTTACTGGGCGCCTACTGTGGGCAGGCACTCGGGCACTTGGAGAGCAGGCCCACCCCACTGGCCAGGGGACCAGGATCTGCGGGAGGAGAGCAATGAGTGGACAGACCCTTAGCTTCACACGGTGGCAGGGGTGGGATGGGGTGGGGGTGGGGTGGTGGTGGTGGGGTAGAGGGAACACCTGGACAGGCACCATCTGTTGAGTCCCCAAGGTTTTATTTTGTTTTTTAAATCCTCACCGGAGAACATGTTCATTGATTTTTAGAGAGAGGGGTTGGGGGGGTGAGGAGAGAGAAACATCAATGTGAGAGAGGAATATCAATCGGTTGCCTCCCTAACTTGCCCCAACCGGAGATAGAACCTGCAGTCTAGGTATGTGTGCTGATGGGGAATCGAACCCATGGCCTTCTGGTGTATGGAATGACGCTACAACCTACTGAGCACACCGGCCAGGGCAAGGTTTTTGTTTGTTTGTTTGTTTTTGTTTGTTTTTAAACTGGGTTTGCCAGTCAGCCACTGGGTTCGTTTTCTCAGACCCAACCCAGACTTGGCTCTATGACTAGGGCACATCTTTTCCTCCTGCCTCAGTTTCCTTACCTGAACACTTGGGGTAATGATTCCTGCTCTGTTTTTTGTTTTGTTTTTTTTTAATATATATTTTTTAATTGGTTTCAGAGAGGAAGGGAAAGGGAGAAATAGAAACATCAATGATGAGAGAGTCATTTCTCCCCTGCATGGCCCCCACAGGGGATCGAGCCCACAACCTGGGCATATGCCCTGACCGGGAATCGAACAATGACCTCCTGGTTCAGAGGTCGACTGAGCCACGCCAGCTGGGCTCCTGCTCTGGTTTTGAGGACCAGTTCTAGTAATGTAGTTGGAAGTAATGAGACTAACTTGCTGACCATTAGCTGTGTGCCAACTACTATGGCTGTGCTTATATAAACTCCTCTAATCTTCAGAATAGTCCTGTTTTACAGATTATACAGACACAGGCGCTGAGAGATGAAGTTACTTGCCCCACAGCTATTGAGTTACCAAGTAGGACCTTGAATTTAAGCATCTGACTCCAGGGTCCTTAGACTAATCGTGACTCGACCATTACCCAGTGCTATTGAAGTTATGAATATGGCTGAGCTGGGGTAAAATATTATGAGTCTCATTGTGGGGAGTTGCTCTCTGTGGTCCCATTACAGCAGGAGTGCTGAGGATGAGGCAAAGAAATGAAAACTACATTTCTGACCGTGGCCAGGTGGCTCAGTTGGTTGGAGCATCCTCCTGTACACCAAAAAGTTTTGGTTTCAATTCCCCATCAGGGCACATACAAAGGTTTTGGGTTCAACCCTTGGGTTGAGGCGAGTATGGGAGGCAACCAATCGATGTTTCTCTCTCTCCCTTCCTCTTTCTCTCTAAAATAAATCAATAAAAGCATATCCTCCATTGAGGATTTAAAAAAAAACACCTGAATAGCCCTGGCCCAGTGTTGGTTGAGCATTGTCCCATGAACCGAAAGGTGGCCAGTTTGATTCCCAGTCAGGCCACATGCCCAGATTGCAGGTTCTGTCCCATCAGTATACAACAGGAGGCAACCAATGGATGTTTCTCACATCAAAGTTTCTCTCTCTCCCTCTCCCTTCCTCTCTCTCTAAAATCAATTAAAACAAACAAACAAACAAATAAACAAAAACCCCCTGTATTTCTGGTCTAGTTATACCTCATCTCCCTGATTCTTTATAATAGCAATCTTCCGAGAGTGGCTGTGAAGAGCAGACCTTTTTCTTATCCTGTTTGTAGGTAAGGGTCTGGCTCAGAGAAGTTGAGTGACTTGCCCAAGATCACACAGCAGACAATGACAGAACTTGGTCAAGATGTCCACCTGCCTCCCAGCTCTGGGGCACTATTTGCTGGGGGTGGGGAGTGGGTGTGGAAGGATCTAGGAAGGTGACCCAGGTTTTTGAAAGTCATACTCTGAGTGTTGAGCCTGTTGCTTTTTATCTTTATGCAAATCTCTGGGCAAGATGAGTGTGAAGTAGTGGGTGGCTGGGTGGCCCCAGATGGGACCAGGGGAGATCTGATGGCCAATCTGGGTTCCTGGTTTCATCCTGAGATAGATGGGGTGGCGTCATAGGCAGAGAGTGAAGAAAAACAAATGACATTGATATCTTGCAGTGGAAGATGGGTTGGGGGCTTGGCTGTTAGTACCAAGTATCAGTTCCACACTCTTGTCGTCTCTGAGTTTGTGTCCTCCTTATCTGCTGAATGGGGGTAGCTGTTCCTCCATCATAGGTTATACGTGTGAAAAATGTCCACGCAGGGCTGGCAAAGAGAAGGGAATGGATGACTGTTCACACCTCCAAGGCCTTTAGAAAGGGGCCCCTAGGAGCCACAAAAAGCAACCTTGAAGAAAGGGGGTGGGTCCAATTGTTCACAAATGATCTTTCCTCACTTCTTCCTTCCTCCTCTGGGGATTTCCCCCTCATTCTGGGCCACCTGTCCAAACTGCATTTCTTTGAACTATCCTCCCCTCAAGGCTGTTGGCTTCTCCCTGAGCAGCCTCCCTGCCTTATAAAACGACACCTTTCTTTGGCACGTCCACCCTTCCACTCCATGACAGCTGCCCCACCTTTGTACCCTTTGACCTGCAAAATGGGTGTTGCAATTTGTAAATGAAGTCTGTGAGAGGCAAAAGGAGTTCAAGCTCCCAGAGGGCCAGAATGCAGCCTGTGAGTACCAAACACTGATGGAGGCTGGGGAAGCACTGGAAAGCTTCCTGGAGGAGGAGACAGATAGACCAGGCCTTGAAAGATGGTAACTAATACCATTCCTCTATAGCAGTGGTTCTCAACCTTCCTAATGCCGCGACCCTTTAATACAGTTCCTCATGTTGTGGTGACCCCAACCATAAAATTATTTTCGTTGCTACATCATAACTGTAATTTTGCTACTCTTATGAATCGTAATGTAAATATCTGATATGCAGGATGGTCTTAGGCGACCCCTGTGAAAGGGTCATTCGACCCCCAAAGGGGTCGCGACCCACAGGTTGAGAACCACTGCCCTAGAGCTTACCATTTAACAATAGGTAGTACAGTCCCCATATTATAGAGGAGGAAACTGGTCAGAGAGGTGAAATTACTCTCCCAAAGTCTCGTCGGGGTTGGAGGCAGCACTCAAACCAAGGCCTTCTATATCCTCGTCCTTGGCCACGGCAGGTGGGACTCGGCCCTCTGGAGATACGGGACAGAGCTGGTGGGCTGGGGAGAGGAAAGGCTCCCAGAGTGTCAGTTCCCAGCTCAAAGGCCTTCAAAGTGTAGGAAGGGGCTGGAAGCTGGAAGGCCAGGCCCCAGGAAGCCCAGGGGTGGCCCAGCCAGGGGAAGTTGGGTGGGTCCCTGGCTGTGGACGTGGGTCACGTAGGCCAGCTGGCCCCTTGGCCTGTTTCCTGTTGCTCTGTAGTGTCAGGGGGCAGACATGGGGGCTCTGGGCTCTGGCCAGCCCTTTGCTCCCAGAGTAACAACAACAGCGAACGCTTACTGAGCACTTGCTGTGGACCGGGCGTTGTGCTGAGATTCTACATGCATCGCCTTAAGCTTCTGGGTTCTATAAAATGGGCAACTCTATGAAGTACCTGCGTTATTCCCATTTTACAAAGGCACGAAGGAGTTAAGTAACCAGTCCCAGCGTGTATGGTTTTTAAGCGAAATTGCCGTGGTGTGAATGCAGGCACCCAACTATGGAATCTGTGCTTGTGAATGCAGGCACCCAACTATGGAACCTGTGCTGTCGCGAGCACTATCCGGTGGCCTCGGGCAAGTCCTTCCAGGCCTGCTTCCCCATCGTGAGATGACACCCACCCGCTCTCCCCCTCCAGCTCTGGGAAGAACGTGTGTTTCTCTGTGTGGATGGGCTGAGGGGCTGGGTGTATGGGGGGCCGGTTTTGTGCTCAGATCCCTCTACCTTGCTCTGTCTCCTTCAGGCTGCCTTGTTCTCCCAGCCCCCATCACCCCTCCGTCCCAGGTCTAATAAAGAGCAGCCACAGCGAGTTCTCCCATGGCTGAGAGTTCATTAGCTGGGCAAGGCCCGGCTGCAGGAGCGCTGAGGCCTGCTGGGAAGCCGCCTCGTAAATAATTAAAACTCCGCCACAGCTCCCAGCTGGGGCTGCGGCCTCCATCTGCCCTTCAGGGTGCCGCCTGGCCGTGGGCCCATTCTCACACCCCTGACACCAGGCCCAGCTGCATCTCCTTTTTGGATGGAGTCATCTGACAGATAGCGCTGCTCCTCTCTGAACCTCCGTTTCCTCATCTGACCAGGCAACTCCTCCATTCAGGGTCCTTCTGAGGCCTGTTGTCCACGTCCCTCTAGCCCGTTCCTGTCTCGTCCTATGAGCCTGTGACGCCATACTGTGACTTTTTTCTCACTCTTGCTTTCCTACTGCTTTTCACCTCCAGGTCTTTGCACGTGCCATTCTGTCTGCCTCGAATCCTCTTTCTGCTCCCTCACCTAGCTACCTTCTGGTTGTCATCTTGGAAGATTCATCTTGGGTGTCACCTCCTCAGGGAAGCCCTCCCTGCTGCCCTCTCCCCAAGGCTGAGATACAGGAGTCAGAGAGAGGGACTTCGGGGCCTGTGTTTAAACGACAGCTCAGTGGGGCCCTGAATCAGACACGCCTGGCTTTCTATGCTGCTGAGTGAGCTTGCGTGTGCTAACAGTCTCTCCCTCCCAGAGACGGTGTGAGGATTCAGTGAGATGATGTGTCTGGTCAGCAGTAGGTAGATGCTCATTGAATGGCAATGAGAATGATTGTTCTTGGAGGGAGGGTTTTCCCTGAAGTCTCTAGGTACCTGCTTCCCAGGCGTCTGAAAGCTCCTGCCGCTGGGGCTTGCCTCAGCCAGTGGGTTTCCAGCCACAGGGGAGGTTGCCCCGAGGCCATTCAGTCTTGGACCAGGAAGGGAGAAAGGTGTCCGGGAGGGGCTGAGGGAAGATATGGGTCAAACAGGCCTGGTTGGTTTCAGCAGGGGCAGAGGATGGCTTCCCTCAGTCCGTGCTTGTCCCAGGGCTGGTTTCTGTCCTGTCTGGCCTGCGCTCCTTTCTTCCTGGCTGTGCTCGGAAGGGGAAAGCCCAGCACCCCCAGGGCTCTGCCCAGCAGGCGAACTGGGAGCTTCTCTAGCCCCAGGCTTCAGAAGGTGGCTGGACTCAGTCTCAGAACTAGGGCGTCCTGGGCAGGACTCGAGTCAGAACAGTGTGCTCCCACCTCCTACCCCCTGCAGCACCCACCGCACCCCTGCCCTCCCTCTTCCCTCTGGATCAGGGAACAAGGAGTTCCCAGGTCACAGGCTTATGCCACAGAAAGGGCTTCGGGGGACTGCAGGTGCCCGCCCTGGATTGCTGGGAACTCATCTAAAGTCATGATGTTAGTTATAATAAGTTAATGAGCACGTTTGCTGCTAGGGGCTTTCTCATACCAGACCCCCTTCACAGGGCCCGGAAGCTCTAAAGCTCACTTGTCCCAGGCAGTTTGGCTGCTCAGTGGCGGGACTGGGCCAAGCCTGTCTGGTGGCAAAGTCTGGCGCAGGTGAAAGGAAGAGACACACATTCCACATCCCGGTCACAGCAGTGCGAGTGGCGAATGGGATGAGCTGTGGCCCTTCCTTTCCAGGTGCTCCAGGTGTCCCCCTTAGCCAGCCCCCACCAGTGGCTGCCTCTGAGCAGCTCTGGCCCCTGCATGCCCTCAAGCATCTTTAATCACCAGCCTCGCTCACCCTGCCTCCCCCAAGCTGCTGTATGTCATGGACCCAGGCATAGCCTCGCAGCCAGAGTGGCTCAGAAGGGGCGACCATGAGCTCCCCATCCACTGCATCCAGTCTGACCTCTGCATCCCTAGCAGGGCTTCGCCCCAATGCCTGCAAACTGGCCACTTGGGGGGTGCAGAACCCAGCATACTATCAGGTCCCTCAGAATACCCTCTGGTAACTGAGAGGGCCAACCTGCAAGCCAGAGCCATGGGGCTTCCAGGCCACACAGTTCCCAGGACCCCTCACGGCCCCACACACCTGCCCCTTGGAACACGGCAGGACAGACAGCCCACAGCCTCTCTGGGAGTCCACGGGGTGGTCATGTGGCCACTCGAGTTGCCACAGGGGACTGTCGGCCAGTCACGCTGGAGACTATTTCAGGTCTAGCGCTCTCACCTGTTAGGCCACAGGATGGCCTTTTCCAGCTTGTGCCCAAAGCCATCCTGGGAGGCAGGTGGTGCAGGAGCTCATTATTACCCCATTTTCCTGATGAGGACATTGAGGCCCAGGGAGGGCCCGGGGCTCGCCAAGGGCCACACGGCTAATTATTGGTCGTGCTGGAGCGGAGGCTCACTTCTGTTTATTTTATTTATGTATTTTTCCAGTGGAAGTAACTTGATGATTATAAGAATGATTTCATGCTTGTCATTAAACACACACACACACACACACACACACACACACACACACACACCACATACACAGACAATACAGAAAAGCAAAAAGGACGCTAACAGTCACCCCTGGTTACACTGCATGGAAGCAGCATACCCTCCAGAGGTTTTCCTCTGCATGTGAGCTGGTTGTATGAACACATTTATTTTTTAAGCAAAAATAAGGATGTGCTGTGCCAATTCTTCTCTCCCCATGTCATATGTGTCTTTCCGCGTCAATAACAGAAGATTTGTATCATTGTTTTAAAGGACTGGGTAGTGTTCTGTTGCATGAATCATTCCATTTAATGCTACCGTCTCCTACTGATAGACGTGTGTTTAGCTGGTTCTGTTTTTCCTATTCCACGCAGTGCTGGGACCAACATCCTTGAACTACATCTTTGTGCGTTTATCTGATTCTTTCCTTAAGATAAATTCTTACCAGAGGGATTGCTGAATGTGTGCATTTCTATGAGAAAGCCACATCGCTCTCTTTCAAGGAGACTGTTTTCCCGTCTCACACCAGCACCTAATGCCCCAGCCGGTGGCCGGCCCACAGGACTTCCTTCTTCCTTGAGCACAGGGCCACCTTGTCCCGGGTTCACAGGACAGACAAAGTAACCAGATCTCATCTGCACAAAGCAAAGCAAAGAGAAAGGACAATTGTGTTCTGGCCCCAAGGACTTCCTACCCCCACTGAAGAAAATAAAAGGGAACAAACTTGGTCTTCGTTCCTAAGATATTCGTAGAATCCATGCCCTCGCAGCATTTTGCGTGTTCTGTCTCTACCCCCGCTTGACCCTGGGCCAGCGGTTCTCCCTCTCTGAACTTCATTTCCCCTTCGCCCACTGGTCCTTGCTCTACCTCCATTGCCACCAGCACTCTGAGCAGATTTCTCCTCCCAGGAGCTGGGCTCAGGGCCAGTCCAGGCCTGGGGGTGGGAGACCCGTGGCCCTCACGCTCCTTACAGCCTGGTGAGGATTGGCAGGAACGTGGGCTGGCTTGTGGGTGGATTCTGGGCAGGCAGATATGAAGGGTAGCTGGACTTCCTAGGGTCCACTTCCGGAACTCAGCCCTTAGGCCCAGTTTCCTTGGGCCACGTCCCTTCTGCCTTCTTCCTGTGCCGTGATTGGGCTGGATGCAGTGGAGTGATGGAGAAAAACGGAGTCAGGTCCTTTAGCCCCGGGACGGGCTCGCCGGGACCCTGGTGAAGGTCGTAGATTCTGAGCCTTAGATCCTCGGTCTGTGGAGTGGGATGATGAGCCCAGCTGTGAAGGTGCGCAGGCTGGCGCAAAGCATTCTGCCCAGATCCTGGTCCTGAAAACGAGCATCCTCGTCCCCGCTCCCAAGCCTGTGACCCCTGCACAGGGAACAGCTGACTAGACGGGACGGCAGCAGCTTCCCTCCTCCTCCTCCAGCACCAAGGACACCACAGAGGGCAGCTGCTGAAGTAGCAGGAAAGATGTAGGTCAACTGGCCAGCGGGGAGGACCGGGCTGCCTGGAGCACAGCCGCTTCTCCGGTTGGGAGGGACTCTAGGAACCATCCGATCTGCACTGGGAGCCCCAGGGCGGCTGCTTCCCGGGTGGCCTGGGGCAGCGCGTTACGCAGAGGGAGCCAAGGAGAACTGGCTAACCTGCCAGGCCTGGCACGGTGCGTGATCCAGGAGGGGCCGTGGTTCACCGAGGGGTCCAAATTAACATCAGAGAGTTGGCAGCTGATAAGAGGCAGGAAGGCCCCATCAGGCCCAGGTTAAGCTGCTCGCGTGAATAGCTGGAGACCAAGGCTGGGCTTTCCTGGTGGCCGGAATCCAAGGACATTCAGGCCAGTGCTCCCCTCTCCCTCTCCACTTCCTGGACCCCGAGCTGCCATCTGCTGCCCACCTCCCCTCAGAGCCCTCTCAGCCACGTGCCCCCGCTCATGCGCATGTGCACTGGGTGTGCGTGCTCGAGGAGGGGTGCACCACGAGGGAGGTGACTTATGGATACACAGAGGCGGCAGGGCCAAGGACGTCCTTCCTCCTCCCACACAGGCCAAGGCGGCCCAGCCCAGCCAAAGCCAAAGCCCCCCACTGGCTGTTTGTGGTGGGGAATTATTTGTAGCTGGAGAGGCGCCAGCAATCTCTGTTCCCAGCCTGCCCCCCGCCATGCAGCCGCTCCCCACCGAGCCTCAGCCTGAGCCCACTGTCCAGCCCCCACCTAGCGGGCTGAGGTTGATACTATCGCCGTGGCCCAGACCACCGGCCCACCTCTGCTTCATCTCTACCCGTCTTGGGGTCTCTACGCATGGGGAGCCAGTCTGGGATTCTTTTATTTTTCCCTGAGAGCCAGGGTATTCACGGGAGTCCCCCACAGCCAGGCCCCAGGTGGGGGTGGGGTCTGAGGAGCTGCCCCTGTTCCCTGAGGCCAGGAGACCCCGGAGCAGAGACCCCGGAGCAGGGAGCAGGGAGCAGGGAGCAGGGAGCAGAGAGCAGGGACCGTGAAGTACAGCCCCTCACACGGGGACATGGCTAAACACGCACACAGAGCCAGAACCCACTCTTTATTACTACATTCACGTTTGACCAGGCCAGCAGAGCAAACTTTTTATCAGCTGTGTTTGTGACTCCTTAGTCTCCCTCCCCTGTCTACCCGTCACCCACAGGCCACAACTGGCTGTTTCCCAAGGGAGCAGAGGGGGCAGGGACCAGCCGGACCTGGGTTCCCACTGCCAGGGGAATGGAGTCCACTGTCACCTGCATCCTAGCTGGGGGCCGAGGGCAAGTCCCTTGACCCTGAACCCCACATGTGGGTAGTAAGTAATTTCTGGCCCATGTAAACCGTGTTGGGTCCCACGGGGCCAGTCAGTTCTTCCTTCACCAGGACCGGGGCCACACCAGGGCCCAGAAGTCTGCCAGCCTGTGGGTGCAGCCCTGGCCCCTGTGCCACTGCTCTCCCAGACCTCTCGCCCGCCCTCTCCTTGGCTTTGGGCCCTCCCACACTTGCATTCTGGGCGGAGTTCTCCCCCTTCCCTGTGTGGGTTCAC
This sequence comes from Myotis lucifugus, assembly GCF_000147115.1. Taxonomy (NCBI): domain Eukaryota; kingdom Metazoa; phylum Chordata; class Mammalia; order Chiroptera; family Vespertilionidae; genus Myotis; species Myotis lucifugus. The sequence continues at coordinate 7,702,546 of NW_005871085.1, read as the reverse complement.
TGGACCCTGTTGCCATTCTCACCCACACCCTTGGCTCTCAGCCCCACCAGGAGCCAGGTAGCCTCACCTTGTCCCTGAGCACGTCTCTGCCCCTCGTTGGGCTTCCGTCTCCTCACCTGTACGGGGAAGGGGTTAGGATTGGATCAGGAGTTTGAATCACTTTGGGCAGCATTTGAAATTCAGATTCCCTGGCCCCTGTCGACGTCTGACTCCAAACCTCTGTTTACTGTGCAACCAGGAGGGAGCCATAGACGTGAAGACACCCCCCGCCAAGCCCCCTCAGGCCCCCTGCCTCTGGCTGCTCCTGCGTGGGTCACCTCATCCAAGAGAGGCCTCCCTGTGACACAGATAACAGCCAGGCCTCTGACAGGACTGCCTGGGGTCCAGTCCATACTTCACTATTTCCGAGCTGTGTGACCCGGGGCAAGTTGCTTCACCTCTCTGAGCTCTTGCCTTGTCTGTAAGCTGGAGCCATCAACTCCGAACCCTCAAGGTGACTGGAGGACTATGTGCGTTAATTTCCAAAAGGCACGGGGAGCAGTGCCTGGCCCATGGTCAGTGCTCAAGTCAGGGTTAGCCTTCTGTGAGCCCTCATTTCCTGTCTGTTCTTCAGGAATTCCCTCCCTTGCCATGCTGGGTAGAATGGGAGGGGCTGGGGCCCCAAAAGGCTCCTTTGTCTCCCCTTCCTCCCTGCGGCCCCGGCCATAACTTACTGTCCTAGTTTAATTAGGAAGAGCCCTTCCAGAGACCTCATTAGGAAATGAGCCCAGAGCCTCCGGGACCTCCAGAAGGGGTGGGTGCAGGAGCAGGTTGCACTGTGCCTGCCCTGCCCAGCCCTTGGCCCCGTGCTCGCTCACTGAGGGGACGATACAGATCTGTGACATGGAGCGTGGGCAGCCAGTGCCTCCATCCTCTGTCCCCTGTCCTGCTCCGGCCTTGCCCCCTGGATGGGGTTGGGGAAAGCTGAGAGAGGAGGTTTTTCTCTGATTCTGCCCATGGTCCCCAGCCTGGCAAGAACAGGCCTTGGGGAACGTGTGCTGAGTGAATGAATGAGGGAGCTATGGCTCTTGGGGCTGGAGCCGCAGCCTCATTTCGCCCAAGCAGCCTCCCCACTCGCATCCCAGTGCAGGAATTCCCCCGGCAGCCCCGGGGCGGGGGGTGTGGAGGGGTTTCCAACTTCTGCTTGAATACCTCCAGGGACAGGGAACTCACTAATTGACCAGATAGCCCCTTCTGTCCCTGGACAGCTCTTCCTGTAGAAAATCTGTCTTCCTTTCCATCCTGGATCTGCCTCCTGTGCCCCTCTGGTCCCAGCTCTGTTTCTGGGGCCTCTGCTCACAAAGACTGCCTTCACCCCAAGCCTGCTTAGTGTCCCCTTCCAGCCTGTGGCAGCTGACATGCTGTGTGACCTCAGGTGAAGCCTCTCCTCTCTCCAGGCTTCTCAGGGCCTGGGGGCTGCACTCTCGGGCTCTGCAAACGCTGGCTGTCCCTGTAACCCACCTGCGGGGAAGTGGAGGGTGAAGACGGATGTGCCGTGTCTCGAGGTAAAGGTGACACCTCTACAGACAGTGTGGTCTCCTGGTCAGCAGGGTGGCACTGCCCCGACCCTATGATGACCTGCACACAGCCACTGGGACTGAGGATGGACCTCTCCTGCCTCTGGCAGCAGTCCACAGCATGGACCTCACCCGGGCCTTGGGAGTTGTCACAGCCCCACTCTCCCTCACCTGCAATAGCCACCAAATCCTTAGATGCCTCCCCTGCCACCTGCCAGTCCGAGCCCTTTCCCCGCTCACTGCAGCCTCCCTGGCGGCTGCAGCAGCCCTGCCCACGCCCCGCTCTGCAGCCGAGTGCAGGGTTTTGTTCTGTCCTTGCTCAGCATCGCCCTTTCACAGGCAGTTCCCCTCTGCCTGGGGCCCTGGCTCTGCTTGTCTGACCCTGCTTTACCTCCAGAGTCATTTCCAGGAACCTTCCCCCACCGGTGAGTCAGGGCCTCCTCCGGGCTGCGACCCTGTGTTTCCCTCATCTCCGTCTTTGCCATTCTGCCCTGGAATGGTCTGGTTAAGAGTCTGGAGTTACCCTGGCTGGGGTGCCTCAGTTGGAAAGGCACCGAAAGGTTGCCGGTGGTCAGGATACATGCCTGGGTTGCAGGCTCGATTCCCAGTAGGGGGCCTGCAGGAGGCAGCTGATCAGCGATTCTCTCTCATTGATATTTCTATCTTTCTCTTCCTCTCCCTTCCTCTCTCTCTAAAAAATAAATTAAAACATATTTTTTAAAAGTTTGGGGTCACACCAGATCCCAGACCTCAGGAGACCTGGCCAGGGAAGGAGGGTGGAGGGGAAGGAGGAGGGATGGGGTCTCTCTGGCCCGGCACATGCCCAGTGCCCCTCCCACCCACCCCATCCTGTGTTCCCGCACCTCATGCTGTGTGTGCCCGGACATGGGTGTTTCTGTGGGTCCCACGGAAGCATCTGGTGTGGACTGGAGCCTTTGAGTCCGCGCTCCAATGTTCACTGGAGGCCTGCTGTGCGCCAGTGCCCTGCCGGGACCTGGGAGGACCTATAGATGGAAGAGCAGGCCTGTCTTCTGAGCCGGGGCTGCCTCACTCAGTGTGTGACCTTGGGCAACCGGTGTCCCTTCTCTGAGCCTCAGGCTTCCTTGGCTACGAAAGAGCTGGAGAACTCAGGCCCCCTCCCCCTTTTCCTTGGGCACGTCTGTGCCGTGGTTGGGGTGAGACATGGGCCCCCCAGAACCCCAAGACTGCAGCTGGGCCAACACTTCCCTCCACCTGGCCTCGGGGGGCCGTGGGCCAGCTTCACAGGGGCAGAGAGTGAGCAGGAGTTTCGCTCTCTTCTCACGGCTGCATTTGCCCAGCACCTGGGTGTCGTCCAGGGCCTACTCCCACGAGGGTGACCACTCGTCCTGGTGTGCTCAGAACTGCCCCGCTTTTTAAACTAAAGTCCCACGTCAGACGGGACGTTTCAGGCAGTCTGCCTGCACCCCATGAACCCTGGTCGCTGCGCCCCCAGGTCTGCAGCAGGGCTTCCTCGTTATTCGTGGGTTCTGCTGCCGGTTGGTCAGGGATCACTTTTTGAAAAAAAGGTAAAGAGTTGATTTCCTCCTCATGTTTCGGAGCAGCGGTTCTCAACCTTCCTAATGCCGCGACCCTTTAATACAGTTCCTCATGTTGTGATGACCCCCAACCATAAAATTATTTTCGTTGCTACTTCATAACTGTAATTTTGCTACTGTATGAATCGTAATGTAAATATCTGATATGCTCTATGTGTTTTCCGATGGTCGCGACCCACAGGTTGAGAACCGCTGTGGAAGAATTCAAGGAGAAATAAAGCCCCTTGGAAGGGAGGTCTGGAGGAGCCAGGGCTGAGCATCCTGTGTGGGTGCCGGTATGGACTGGTCCAGGCGACCTGGCCGCTGTCCCGTCCCGCTCCTGCCTCTAACCGGCTGTGTGGCTGCCCTCTGGGCCTCAGCTTCCCAGCGCTGCCCTGTGCACCTCACATTGCGTTCTTGCTGCCATGTACATCCTTCTGGGCATTGTCCCGTCTGTTCCTGTACCATTCTGACCTCTCCACTGCCAAGAGGAGGGCAGCTGGATCTCCGTCCCCATGCTAAATAGGAAGGAGCTGGGGACACCAAACATTTGCTGCGCAAGGCCCTGTGACTCACAAAGCCTTTCCGCAGCTTGCCTCTGGGCTCGGAGCAGCCCTTTGGAGGCGTGCTTGCGGGATTTACTGCTCAGTTGTATAGACAGGGACACTGAGCCCACAATCCCACAGGATTCCGACCCCTCAATAGGCTGGGAGCGGTAAGGGATGAAGACAGATGGGTGGCTTGCTGTGGCCGTGGTATGTGGAGGTTGCAAATAAGTGTGTGTCACTGGCTGGCTGGTCCCCCTCACCCCCGCCCACTCCCACTTTGTCAATGTCTTCATCAGCAGGAAAGAGGCAGATAGACAGAAGGGAAAGGAAGACAGGGTGGGGGGAGAGCAGGAACATGGTGGGGGAGCACTAGGGAGGCGGTGGGGAGGGGGTCCAAGCAGAGTCGCTGCTTACTCTTGTGGTTCTCACAGTCTGTCTGCACCGATTCCTGACAGATGGAGGGTAGGGGAGAGCTGGTGCCAAAAGGCTGTCACCACAGGCGGGCAGAGCTGGGGGAGGGTGCTTTGTGACCGGGGTTTGTATGGGGAGGGGGCAGCAGCTGGTGGTCTGGCTGCTGGGCCTCCTTGGAGCCTGCTCCCCGGGAACCATGGTTGAGGGGGGCGGGATGTGGGGCAGAGAAGTGGGTAAGGGGTGAGCTCACCACCTGCCTGGCACAGGCTGTGCCCTTGTAGAGACAGCTACCCCTCCCTCTTTCACACTCTGCTGCCAGCAGGCCCCTCCCTCCACGGACACCTCCTACCCACCCCTCACTGGGTATTGGGACAGGCAGGGGCTCTGGGGGCTGGCAGTGATCTGTGGTCAAGGTGGACCAGGGCAGGGAGAGCACGGGACCTGGGAGGCAGGGAGGCCCCCGGGATCACAGGCCTGGGGGGCTCAGAGCCGGTAGAACCCGGCCTCACGTGTGCTGGGCCAGAGCACCCCTCTTGTAGCTGCCCAGGTGCTCCCGAGCCTCCTTCACAGCAGTGCCTCTCCCTCCTCCTCCAGGCTCCGGCACACTCACAGCGGCAGGCAGGCCTGACCCGCGGTCTGTCTGGCACCTTCAGCATCTCTGTGTGGTGTCTGCAGAAGGATTGGGTCTCATGCTCTTTCCCAGTCCCCAGTGCCCAACACAGGGCTCAGCACAGAGGAGGGGCCAGTGAACGCTTGTTGAATGAATAGATGGATCCTTTGCTTGCACACCTCCTGGGACAGAGACTTCACTTTTTCGAAAGAAGTTCTTTCTATTTCCAGAGACAAAGTTCTTTCTGATTCTGTCCTGAGGGGCCCTGTGAGTCCCAGGCCTGTTATGGGGCCACACAGAGACCCCTGGCTGGTTCTGCTGCCTCGGAGCAGCCTGGAAGCTCCTCCAGGGCTCCTGGCAGGGCTGGGTCTTCCCTGCACTAAGCCCCGTTGTCAGCAGTCATCGATGACAGCAATCAGTGCTCTGTCCCTGCACCCCATTCAGTGCCAGGTGGCCTCTCCTTTGATCCTCACGGCAGCCCCATAGATAGGTCCTGTTTTTGTCCCCCTAAAGGTCTTCTGGCTAATGTCTGAGTCAGGAGGTGGGGGCTTGGCGGAAGGCTTCCTGGACAGGGCGTTGTGGCAGGGCTTGGGGGTTCATGGGGCTTGACAGGGCTGGAAAGCAGTCACATTCTGGAGATAGAGCTGCCCCCTCCTGCTTCCCCACAGTATTCCCAAACAGAACCCAAGACTCCAACTGGGCCCTGGACAGTGTGGTTCAGTGGTTAGAGTGTCGGGTCTGCACAATGAAGGGTCTCGGGTTCGATTCCTAGTCAAGAGCACGTGCCTAGGTAGCAGGCTCGATCCCTGGCTCCGGTCAGGGTGCGTGCAGGAGGCAACCGATTGATGGGTCTCTCTCACATTGATGTTTCTCTCTCTGTCCCTCCTGTCCTCCCTCCATTCCACTCTCTCTAAAAATCAGTGGGGAAAAACATTCTCGGGTGAAGATTAACAACAACAAAAAGGCTCCAACAGGGCAGTCCCTCGGTCCAATCCGGGGACCTGGGGCCCAGAGCCCCTTGGAGACCAGGGCAGGGGGTGCTCCTGGTGGAGCCCAAGGGCCTTAACACAGCCTGTCCTGTTCAGTGGCCCAAGATGTGCCCAGGGTGAGGCTGGGCCTGCTGTGTCGGGATGGGTGGGTGGGTGGGGCCTGGGGCTCCTTCCTGCAGCTGCTGAAAGTTGGCTCTGGTCGGAGGTGTCTTCCTCATTAATACTAATAATGGCGATCATTAATGGTGAATTACGCTGTGCTGCCCCGGGCCAGGGCTGGGCTGGCTACCCTGAAGAAAGCTAAGCGGAATAGGAGGTGATACCAATCCTGAGAGCAGGCTGCACCTTCCACTTCGTTTGTCTGGACCTCTCCGGGGGGTACCCACTGCCTCCATCATTCACAGGCGGATCCCACATGGAGCCCTCCCCTTCCCTCCCCTTGGCCCTGTGGGTCCTGGCAGGGGCTCTCCAGTGGGGTAGTGGGTGCTGTGTTCCCCGCACCCCTGCGGACTGTCTGCGTGGCCTTGGGCAGACCACCTCCCCTCTCAGTGCCTCGGTTTCCTCATCTGCACAGTGAGGTTATAGCCGTCCCTACCCCCAAGAGCCACAGGGAGATTAAATGAGGTGATGAGCAGGGACAGTAATCCTCCGTGTTTGCTCTGATGCTTATGATTTAGGGGAGGGGGGTGCAGATCTCAGAGCACCTCTGCCCTCCATGCATGGCCTCCCGAATCTCCTGCAGCCCTGGGAGGGGCATTTGTCCAGTCCCCTTTGCTGACGAGGATGGGGAGGCACAAAGACTGGGATGACTCCCCTAAGGTTCCTCAGCATGAGAGGGCAGATTTGAACCCTGGTCTCTCGGACTCTGAGGCCCGTGTGTTTGCCACTGTGCCGGGCAGGGCACACAGAGCTCAGCTTGAATGGCCCTTTATAATTAGAGTCACAGAGGCTCCTGGCTTCCTGTGCTGATCTGCAAGCCTCCATCCAGCCCCCAGATCCCAAATCCCTCTTAATCCTGGGAGAGAGGCAGCCCCCGTGGTCACGTCTGTCAACAGCTCCGAGAGTCCTCCCTGGGCCTCTCACCTCCCGTATGAGCAGGGAAGCGGCAGGCGAGGGCCTGGGCTGCAAGGATAGGGGATTTCCCAACTCTGGTTGAAATCTGTCACAACATTAATGTTAATTAAGCCCCGTTAATTCAGCCCTCTGCTTACGCAGAGCTCCTGACAGCAGATTACTCATAAGTGAGGCGGTAAATTTATTGCTGCATTTCCCCAAACACTCAGCAGCAAAGAACGCGCCCCTGGCCTGCTCCCCGGGAGAAGGCAGAGGCAAGGCCTGCCAACCTGAACCTCTGTGCTCTCGTGGCCCAGAGAATGGGCCAGGGCTCACCTTGGTCCACCAGAGCAGGCTGCCTGGAGGTGTAGTGAGCTCCCCGTCACTGGAGGCATGTAACAGGAGGGCAGGGAGCACTGCAAGTCCCCCTGGACCAGCCTATTATCTCTCCAATGTGCCCATCTCACACAGCAGACTGCGGGGGCTCTATGCTTTGTTTCCTCTCCTGGTGCCTTGAAGTCACACAGTAGGGCTCATAGGGCAAGTTTGGATCTTAATGTGAGCCCAGAACTACAGTCTGACAGGAGCCTGGCAGCCTTGCAGGGACTGAGCTCCCTGTCCACTGAGGTGTGCAGGCTGGGCAAGACAACCCTGCCAGGGCTGCCGCGAAGGGGTCTCTCCCTGTCTGGGGTCGAGGAGAGCTCTTGGAATCGGGATCAGGCCCATGTTTTGAGTCCAGCCTTCCTTGCTAGGCTAGGCATCAACCCTCCAGGTGAGCGCTCAGCCTCTCCTAGGTGCAGGGGGAGCCCCTCTACCTCCCAGGGCCCCTTTCCCTCTCCCTAGGACCTGCTTCCCTCCTTGGCCTCAGGCTGGGCCATGTTTGGGACATTTGGAACAAACCCATGCTCTGGGTTCCTGGAATATTTTTAAATTAATTAGAGCATTAAATGGTAGCCCTCTGGGAGCATCCCACCATCTGGTTGTCACGGGAAAGGCAGGAAAATCTATGATTATTTGTCTGTAGTGTGTGAGTCATATGAAGCCACCTGTGCACATGTGGGTGTGTGGTCCGTGTGCTGCGGCAACATGTGCACAGTGCAGCAACATGTGCACAGTGCAGCATGTGTGTCTGAGTATGTTCAGTATATGGTGCACGTCTGAGTGTGCAAATGCGTCCCTGTCCGCACATACGTGTACTGTGTGCATGGGCCTGAGGTCTGCACGTCTGCCTGGGCACACTTCTGTGCCCGGCTCCGGCTTTTGGTACAAGAGAGGGGGCCCCCTCCCATCCCCTCCTGGCCGAGGTGGTGGTCACAGGGCGCAGTGGGGCAGGGCTAAATTTAGCAAGTGCACCGCTGACCTGCAAGGGCAGGGAGGGTGGGATTCTTGTCCCCTGTTTGACAGATGGGGAAGCCCAGGCCCTCCCAAGCACAGAGCCAGGGGCTGAAGGGGCCAGGACTGGGGCTCCCTGGGCAGTGCTCTCTCTCCTCCAGTAGGCTGTGGCCCGGGCCAGTGCTTCATGCTTCTGCCACCTTTTGCTGTCGGATTTTCATGTGGCACAGAGAGGTTCTTGAGAGGGTACCACCCCCCTTCTCAGGGTTGCTCAGAGGGCAAGGTCAGGGCTTGTACTGCAGATCCTTCCCGTTGCACAGAGGAGGCAGCCGGGCCGCTGGCCTGGCCCAGGGTTGTGTCAAGGCAGAAGACTGGGCAGATGGACGGTCCTGAGCCCGTCCTGTCCCTTTCTGAGCCTCACAGGCAGGTGTAAGAACTGAATAAAGAGGTGCGTACAGTGGGCTATGTAAACCTTACGATGCAGTGGACAGAGGCGTCGTCCCCAGCCTTGCTCTGCCAAGGTTTATAATCGTTGTGGGATTAGCTGGGGACGCCACTTCTGAAACAGCCAGACCTGTGAGCCCAGCTGGCTGTCCAGCAACACCTCCACCTGGACCTTTTCTCTAAGGAGCAGCCCTTCTGCTCTGTGTGTGGAGACGCCAAGTTAGGAAGAACCGAGGCCAGGCCTCCTGATGCCCTTCAACACTGTAACAAAAACTTCCTGAGGACCCCCACCCCCTGTGTGCAGAGCCTGGGGCTGGGGCAGCAACTGAGAAGAGCTGGGAGGAGCGTCTGTCCCTGAGTATTTTCTAAGTCCAGGCTTTATGTTGGGAAAGATTCACAGCGGCAGGGCGAGGGAGGGCACCAGATATGTGGTCTTGACCACAGTGTGACAGCACCTCTGGGCCAGGCCTCATCTGTCCACTGCATTCTGACTTGAATCCTGCAAGTCCGAACTCATCATCCCAGCTTTAGATGAGGAAAACACAGGCTCCAGAGGCCCAGTGAGCTGCCTGGGGTCACTGCCAGGAAGGGGCAAAGCCAGGGTTTGAGCCCTGGTATCTTAATCTGCTCCGGGTGGGAAGAGGGCACAGCGGGCAGCAGTTAGCATCTTCCAAACCTCTGTGCCAGGAGAGGATGTCCACTTGAAGAAAAGCCCGAGGTGGGTGGGGTCGTCACTGGGCGGCAGGCACGCTAGAGAGCAAGCTGTTCCAGGAGTGGCTTCTCCTGCATCTAAGCTGTGGTGGCACCCACCCTGCTGGCTCAGAACCTCAGGGTGACGGGCACCCTGCCTCAGAGGCTCTGAGAAGTGGCAGGGGTGGCCGAGGTCTGGGCCAGGATGTCAGTGGGAAGTGACGTCTGCTGGCACCTGCCCCACTCCCTCCCTCTCTCACTTCCCACAGCATGTCTGTCTCCTTTGGCCCAGCTCTGGCCAGAGCCTCCTAGCCATCCTGCTGGGCCCCTGGCCGGAGGCATTGAGCTGTGGCCTGCAGCCATTGCTCTGCCCACGCTGCCTGCCTCATGGGTGGGTGGTCTCCACCAGAGCCTTGAGCCCAGCCCTACAGGATATGGCCACCTCTTAAGGTCTTACCTAACCACAGGGCTTGCACCTACCAGGGCACTGGCACACAGTAGGCCCCTACTTGATGCTTTTGTTTCCAGCAGCAGAGACCTGAGATGTTCCCATTAGAAGAGGTTCTACAGAAGCTCCGCCCTCCCAGGACACAGGACTGAGGGGTGTGAGCGGGGCAAGGGGAGGCCCCGATGGCCCCTACACTGAGCTCTCCCTGAAGAGGGCCTGGGACAGCTCTGCCCTGGGCACTTGCCAAGCAGTCCAGTGGCAATTTGTGGGCCCGCCTTTCCTCCCCCTTGCGGACCATCTCGCAAGAACAGGGGATTTTCCCTCGTTCCCATCCTTAGGGTGCCAGGGCCAACAAACGGCCGAATCCAGATGAGCCCGGGGCCACAGTCACAGTCTCTTTTGGGGTTTTCTCTTTATTTCTAGCAGTTTTGAGAAGGCTGAAGTAATTGGTATTCCACACAGGTTAATAGAATTGCTGCCTCCTCAGTATTATGCCTTAATTTCCTTTATCGCATAGCAAGTTGGAATTAATCGCCCCTCTCCATCCCTTTTCCCACCGAAACCTATTACCGGTCTGTCTGCTGGTGAAAGTCATTTTGTGGCAGCTCTTGGCTCCTTGCCACTTCCCTAGGAATCTTTCTGATCAGAGCCAAAGAACAAGGAGGGGTGAAAAATCCATTTGTACCAAGTGGGGATCTCCTGTTGAGAACTTATTTCCCTCCCTGCACAGAGGAAGGAGCACGTCGAGCCCCAGCCGGCACAGCTGACTGGGTCCCCTGTCGCTGAGAGCATTCAAGGAGCGGAATGGCCATATGTCAGCGGTGGGAAGGAGGGTTCCTGCACGGTGGGAGGAAGAGCGGGCCTTTGCCACCTGGGGCCCGGAGTCGTCTGTGGCTGGAAGCTTCTAGGGTTCTGTTTTCTCACTTTGGGTTTACAGTTCTCTCTGTGATTTCAAAGTTGGGAAGATTCTGTGAATTCACGGTCCTAACAGTGGGCCGTTTAGGTTTAGGTACATTTTTGTTTTGTTTTGTTAAGCCTCACCTGATGATATTTTTTTCACTGCTTTTCAGAGAAAGTGGAAAGGAGGGAGGAGAGGGAGGGAGAGAGAGAGAAACATCGATGTGAGAGAGACACATCGACTGGTTGCCTCCTGCACGAGCCTGGACTGGGGACCTGGAGTGAACCCGCAACCCTGGTATGTGCCCTTGATCAGGAATGAAACCCGCGACCCTTTGGTGCATGGGCTGATGGTCTAACCACCCAGCACACCGGCCAGGGCTAGGTTTAAGTGCTTTCCAATTGTGTGTTTTAATCTCCTGGAATTGGAGATTCTGTTCTGCGATTCTAAGGCTATTTTATGATTCCGTGAGCCTCTTAAGCTGCAATTCTGTGCCATGACCAGGTCTTGGGAGGGCTTTGCTGAGGCTGCCTTGGGAGTGTGGCCTCGGGCCAGGCCAGCTCTAGCCTCAGTTTCCCCACTTATAAAATGTGAGATTTGGACCAGATGGCCTCCAGGGCCTGACCTCCCAGTGTGCTCTGCCTGCAGCCCCTGTGAGCACCTTCTGAGCCTCCCCCCATAGTGCCCCACCTGCACCGGCCACCGCCCAGCACCTCAGGGGACCAAGAAGCTTTTCCCACCTGAGCCAAGCCCTTGTCCACCTGCTCACAGCCCTCTCCCATTCCAGCAGGAAGGAACCCGCTCTCCTCCGAAGTCCCTGCAGGAGAACCAGTGGGTGGTGGTAAAAAATAAGCCAGATCGTTGTCAAGAGCTCTGTGGCTTCTTTGCTCTCTACAGCTCACCATATAAGTTCAACATCTATAATACCCTTTCATTCTCACCCCCGCCCCGAGGGTGTAGTTATCGGTTGTTAGTCCCATTTTATAGATGAGGAAACTGAGGCTCTGAGAGGTTAACTCACCTGTAGTCACACTGGTGGTGCCAGGACCCTGCATCACACAGCCTTAGGCCGCCCCAGTGACCCTAACCTAAGTAGCCCGAGGTGGTCAGTGTGACGAGGAAGCCCGGGGGCCCTGGCCCATCCTCCTAGGAATCTGCTACCTGGAGGGTTGTGGCCCCCACACATGCTTTCCTGCTGGAACCGATCCCTGGGATGTTAAAGGACTTTGGAGAACGGAGCCCATTTCCTTCCAAAAGCACAAAAAGCCAAAAAAGAAACCACCTTCTCCATCTGCTTTTAGAATCTACCTTCTTCTGGATCAAACAAGATTTCTCAAGGTGGGCTTCCCCCGCACCTACTGGCTGCCGGCCAAAGTCACCCCTTTTCTGAGGTTCAACCTACAGGCTCCCTGCTCTGCCCCAGCCCCTCAGAGGCCCCTGGGTTCAGCATCTTGTTTCCAGGCTGGGGGCACTGAGGCCTGACGAGGGGAGGTGACTGTCTGAGGTCACACAATGGCCTCACACCCTCGATTCTAATCAGGACCATCTTATCCGGTCTGGGTTGTGACTGTTACAGCTGAATCCCTGGCTCCTCCGCTTGGCTATACACTGTGAGGGAAGGTCCGCCTCTCATCTTTTTATTTTCTTGTAGAGCATTAGGGGTAAGATCACCTGGGTTCTGGTTCTGCCTTGAGCTCTATGACCTTGGGACAGTCCACTGCCATTCAAGGACTCTGCCTCCTCACCTCTCAAAATGGTGATTCCTCCCCGCCACCCCACCTACCCACCTCACAGAGCTGCTGGGTCAGGGCTCTAACCTGCTACTCAGCACTGCATCCACTCAGGTTCCGCGTCCTGCAGACTTCCTGTGGGCCCTGCTGAGTTTCTAACCAGTCTCTTTGTCCCCCTAACGCCCCCATGGTTCTCCTCTGGGGCCCCTGATGTCAGCACCCTTCCCCTGTCTCCATGGAGCACCTACCCTGAGCCACTCGGGTGCTCTGACGTCCTCCTCACCCAGTAGCACACCTGCTGCCCCTCCTAGGAGCAGGGGCTGACCACGCAGGCTCGCAGCACTCAGCCCTGCCCACACACCTGGCGTGCCCTCCATCAGCCCTTCCACTGTCCTCCTGGGGAGGCACCCAAGGCAGGCCTGTGAGTGGGGCACACCTGACTCCTTTTGTAACCGGACAACCAAGGGGTCTGGGCTGCCTGTCACTACGTGAGCCAATTAAGCAGAGACAGGGTTGAATCATATATGCGCCTTTATTCTCATATATGCGGGCAGCATGGGAGAGCAGCAGGTCATCCACAAAAATCTGCTCTGCCCTTCCCAGAGCCAACTGCTTATATTGGGTAGGAGGCAAAGATTACGTGGGAGAGAAAGAATTCCAGGCATGGGAAAGGAGGCAAGGTGTAATGGTTACAGGTTACAGGCAATGCGGGCTGGCGGGGAGGGGGTGCCTCTGGGCACCTCCGGGGCAGATTACAGGCAGGAGGGGCTGGGGATTGCAAAGGTTGAGCGCCTCCAGGACTAGATTGTTTATCTTTCCACACTGGTAGCAGTTCTCGGGGAAGGAGGATGGACTGCATTCCCATGTTGGCTCCCATGTCCCAGGGTATACAACTCTCAGCCAGGTTAGAATGCGCTTTCCTAATCAGAACAGTACAGTCTCGGTTAACAGAGCATGATTAATATTTTTATACTTGTAGCTAGTCCCCAATATTCTATTTCTACCTCTAACACTTTCTCCTCCCACGACTAGATGAGGAGACTGAGGCCCGGGGAGGGCAAGGGACTCGTCTGAGGTCACTCCAGAGGTCAAGGGCAGCCTGAGGAGTGCCCAGGATTCCAAGGCCCATACCAGTCAGAGGCTCTCTCAACCCGCACCCCCCAAATCCTAGCCTGGGTTTGTGGAACTTCCCCAGAGGAGCCCTATGGAGGGCTTTTGCAGCCCAGAGCCCAGCTACAATGAGGGGAAGGTTTGCATCTCATGAGGCCGGCTTCATGGTGGTAGCTGAGCCGCAGTCCCCGGCTCGCTGAGCTGGCGGGATGGCCAATTTTGTGGAGGACTCCCTGGCCTCCTCAGGCTGCCAGCAGGGCCCTAGATCTTCACCTGGACACTGCCAGCCAGGGTGGGTGCAGCCTGGAAGGGCTGGCTGCAGACACTGTCCTGGTCTGACCTGCCAAAACTATGGCGACAGAATAAACACCTTTTGGAGAACTGAGCTTGCTAATGTTCTGCCCTTGGTGCTCTGGGCCCCAGCAGACCCTGGCCGGGGCTCCACTCCTTTTGGCCTTGTTGGAGGTGGAGGGCGTTGTCAGACCATCAGCACTGATGCTCGAGTGGCCTGGAGGCGCGGGGAGGGTTTTCCCAGTGAGATGGAAGGCGTCTGCTGCCTGGTGGAGCTGCACAAGCCCAGGCACCTGGTGGGACAGCCCTCGGTCTGCCCATGACCGGTGAGTGGATATGGAGGCAGGGCAGCCAAGGATGCAGAGCAGGCACAGGTAGCGGGGCGGCTTGATGTGGTCCCTAGTTCCTGCTAAGACACGTGGCCACGTTCTAGGGGGAGGGGGGCCCAGTGGAAGAAGGAAAGATGGCTTCCAGCGTATGGGGAGGCCCCAGCAGGGCAGTGGCTACTGACTCTGGATTTATAGCCCCCGATCTGGAGCCACAGGAGGGAACGGGACCGCGCCATGTTGCCTCCCTCTGCCAGCCTCACCCTGAGCCCTGGAGGGTAATATCATACCTCAAAAGCAAAGGAACGTGGAGACCATCTTGTCCAACCAGTTATTTCGTGGGGAAGCAAGGCATAGAGGAGGAGGACTTACACAAGGTCACATGGTAGAGCCAGGCCCCCAGCCAGGGGCGGGAGAACCCAATGCTAATCCCGTTCACAGTGAAATAATCTTTTTTAAAAAAATTTTTTAAATTGATTTCAGAGAGGAAGGGAGAGGGAGAGAGAGAGAGAGAAACATCAATGATGAGGAAGAGTCATTGATTGGCTGCCTCCTGCACGCTCCCCACTGGGGATCGAGCCTGCAACCTGGGCATGACCTGGAATCGCACCGTGACCTCCTGGTTCATAGGTCAATGCTCAACCACTGAGCCACACCGGCCAGGCCGCAATGAAATAATCTTAACCTTTCTTCAAATAAAAGCCAGCAGCCTCTCTGGCACAGACTTCACAGAGTGACACCCTCACCCTCAGGCTTCCTGCGGGCATTGAGGCTCCCTGGCTGGCCAGCAAGGAGCTGAGGGTGGTGGAAAGCTCATACCAGCCTCCTGAGCAAGAACCCCTGGGCCAGCACAGAGGGCGTGCCCCGAGAGACCCACCCAGTCCCAGGAGATGGATTTCCCAATAGTCGGTGTCCTGTCCTTTACCACCAGGCTGGCCCAGTGGGCTCCTCCGTCCAGCCTAGTTGGTGAAATCATTTGCATTTTCCCCTTAGTCAGGGCTGCTTCCCAGCATGGGCAGCCACTGCCTCCTGGCCAGAGGTGCCACCTGCCTGAGGAGTGGGAGGAAGGACTCCCCCAGTCAGGCTGGGGTCATCTCTCCCTCATTCACTCCACACCTCCAGGCTGTGGGGCAGGAAGGACTGGCCTGTCTCCTGCTCCCTTGGCAAAGGCAAACCCGATCTAAGCTGCTGACTGAGACACAGCCCCTGGTAAGGAGGGAAGGGGGAGGGGAGCACCCACAGCTCACTGGCAGGTCTGACTCGTGCAGCTCTGCCCTGTGTGGGTTCTCGGGCCCCTCTGGCCTGGCCTCCTCACTCCTGGCTGCAGGGCTCTGTCCAGGGAGCCCTGGGTTCCCCACTTGAAGCCAGTGGGGAAGTGGAGCCATGGAACCCCCCACCCCCAGCTGAGGAAGGTCCCATGGTCAGAGGAGGCTGAGTCCCCACTGGGGCCAGCAAGTGCTCCAGCCGGAGTTGAGGGGCTGGTGGTTGGTAGCCAGGCCGGCTCTGGCTGGAGGTCGCGGGGCCTTCCAGCCTCCTGTCTTCTGGAGGCTTCCACACTGAGGGTACCCTGCGTTTCCCTCTGGCTGATTCCTGGAGACCTACAATCCTAATGCCAAGCGGGTGGCCCAAACCCAGGGTGGGCAGGCCTAGCCTAAAAGATGGGCAGAGCCATGGGTACCCTCCGTGTCCTGCCTGCTCCTCTAAGCAGCACCCTGCATGGTGCAGCCGAAGGCCGGGACCCATGCTGATTCCCTCCACCTCTCCCACTCCCATCTCCCCCACCCCTCCAGCTGCCACTGGCCCAGTACCTCCTGCATCACAAATCACTGGGACAGGAAGACCCCTTTGTCGTCGGTCCCTCGGAGACGCTCGTCTTCCCGTGGCGACAGGGAGTCCCACATACCCCAGCGAGGGCTTGGACCTCCCTTGGTGACAGGGCTGGGGTCGGGCAGTGTCCGAGAGCAGCTGGGCTGTGCTGGGCCTGGGGGAGGGACTTGGCCGTGGAAAGCCCCAGGTGACCTTTCCGGGGGGGCCTCAGGCAGCACCATGAACCACAACCTTCTCTGTCTTAAAGTTACAGACCCAGAATGTCCGCGGTCGGGGGTCCTTAAAGATCTGTTCCCATGAGGAAACGGAGGCCAGATGGGAAGAGGTCACACGGTCTGTCAAAGGGGCAGGGCCATGGGTATTCTCTGAGCACCTTGGTGTCAGATCCCGTGTGTGGCCGTGTGAGGGGGCCGCTGCGATGAAGGAAATGCTGGGGAAGCATAACCGAGGGGCCAGGGGACACTGGCTGAGGACACTGCCCAACTTAAAAGCAAGGCTGCCCTCCCAGGGTGGTCCCCTCACACGCACCCCTTTGCTCTTCCATCTTCTCCAACCCTTCACAGGCTCACCCCACCGGTTCATTTCCTCTTTCTCCCTCGGTGGAAGGAGAGGCTGGATGAGGAAGCAGACTCAGATGTCACCTGCTGATGGATGGTGGTGGCCAGAGCCCCGGAGCCCGCCGGGCCCCACAAAACCTGGAGCTGATTCCCGCCGACCACACTCTGGGTGTTGGGACACTGTGGGAACTGTCTGCTTCTCTGGCACCACCAAGACCCTTGAGTCTGTCAGTGTGTGGACTGAGACACTGTCCCTTGTGGGGATGGGAGGTGGGGGCATCCACAGCTCACTGGCAGGTCTGACTCATGCAGTGTCTGTCCTGAGTCCATCACAGGGCGGAGGGTGAGCGGACCCGAGTGGCGCAGTCTCAGAACCTTGGTTACTAGGGAGTGGGAACCTTAAGCCCAAGGCTGTTTTAAATGTTCTCTTAGTCCCTCGGGATCTTTACACCCAGGGCTGTTAGGAGCATCACACACCTGGGGCGGCGGCAGGGTCAGGTGTGACCCACAGCTGCCGAGAGCCCGGGTTTCATGGCCCCACCAGGCCTGTGGGCGGAAATGGGGGAACGGCTGCTGAGCTGCCCCTCCTGCTTCCTGGAGTGCAGCTTCACGTTCACATGGGGGTTTCACTGGGAACAAGGGTTCCTCTGCTTAAAATAAAGAGCGAGTTCTCCAGGCCCTGCTGGGCCGCAGCTCCCTGCCAGGCCCCGCCGCAGCCTGCGAGGATGGCTGGCTCTGGCGGTGGGTGAGTGGGCGCAGGGGAGGGGCTCCCCGAGGGGGTGCAGGTTGCTCTGGGCCACCGGCTCCTCCCCCTCTCACTCCTGCTGTGTTGTTGCCGAAGCCAGAGAACACTCGGGGTCTGTCGTCCGTTGACTGGGGTGACAGTTTAATAGTAGCTTCCTGGGCTGTCATTTAAATCTGCCTGCCAGGTTAGCAGGCCAGAGGCGGGCTGGCACGCCCCCTGCCCCCACCCCGGATCTTCCTTCTGCTGGCAGCGGTTGTCTTGGCAACGCCAGGGTCTGGCGAGCTCTGGGAAGGGTAACCATGGGGGGAGCAGCCCTTTCATCTCCCTGGTTTGGGTACAAGTGGCCCAGCTGTCTTAGGGCTGGGCTGCAGGGCCGGAGCCAGGCCACCCGGAGCCAGGCTGCCAGCGCTGGTCCAGGCCGGGAGAGGAAGTGGGAGCAGATGAGTCCCTCTGTGCACTGACCGCCAACGTGGGGCTTTACATCTTCGCCCTCTCAGGCTCTCGCCTGCCCTCCCTGGGAGGGGAGGGGACATGCTCCAGTGTTGAGCTGGAACCCACCTTGCCTATGGCTCTCTGTCCTCACAGAATATTCCCCGGGGCCCACAGCCTGACTATAGAAACCAGAGGGCAGACAGAGCCTGCAGCCCTGACATCTCGTCTTCCTGTCCTGTGTGGCCTGGTATCAATCCCCCTCCCCATGCTGGGCTCTCCTCTGGACATGTCCCTGCTCTGAGGACTGGGATGGTGTCTCGTCAGCTTTGCTCTGGGCCAGGTTCCTGGGAACGCCTTCTCCTATATTCACTGCTTGGTGGGGCCGGCCCAGGGACAGAAAGTTGGATACGAGCATCTGCTGTGTGACCACAGGCCAGTCTTTCCCCGCTGGGCCTCATCTGTACAATGAGGGGCTGGCACTGCAGTGGTGTTCCCGGGGTGGGGTTCATTAGACCACTGGTTTCTGGGAAAAGGACATACATGGCAACCAAAATAGAAGTTGCTTGGCTAACAAGTTTGGGAAATGCTGGAGGGAACTGTCAATTCAATACCTTTACTGCAGGCTTTCTCGGGGCTTTCGTAAGCCAGTGGGCACCATAGATCTCCAAGAGGGAAAATAAGTGTCTTATCCCAAACATCCGGGGGGTTGGCCACCTGCTCCATGTCCCGCCCTCTGCCGGCCTCCTCCTCTGCTAGGGAGGCCCAGCAGCTGAGAGCCGTAAGTTTGGTTGGCTGCTAGGAAGCAGCCCTGTGCTGAGCCGAGGCTGGGTGTCTCTGGGTGAAAAGCCAGCCCCTGCGCCGGGCTCTGAGGAGGTGGGGCGAGCTGGCCCTGGCCTAGGGAGCTCCCAGGTCCCCAACCCTGCCTGGCCATTCTGCTCCATGTCCCAGGCCCTGTGACCCTGGAATGCCCTTCGTTGCTCTCCTCGCTCCCACAGCTTGGCTGACTCCTCTTCCTTGAATACGGTCCCTTTTCCCGGAAGCCTTTCCTGACCCCTAGACATGGTGAGTCCGGGAGTCAGAATCTCTGGGTGCAGGTGCAGCCCTCCCACGGACAGTGCTGTGATTCTGAGCAGCCGCTTCCTTCTGCCCCTGGTGTTCCGGCTTATAGAACGGCCAAGCTCATAGAGGCCTTCGAGGCTCTGACACGACAGAGCCCTGTGATTGCCAAGAGGAAGCCACACCAAGCAGTTCCGCCTGGCAGCCCAGGCTGATCTCTGTTTTGAAGCCCCCTGTATGCACGGGGCTGTGGGATGAGCGTGGGAGGGAATAACAGTGTGAAGGATGCATATTGTCTCGGGAAGGATGCCTCTGGGGGTGGGTGCTGGCAGGTGCTGAGTGAGCATAATAATTTCACAAGATCATAGACTCTGGGTACAGAGAGGGGCTTCAGATGCAGTCGGCACCACACCTCCACTTCCATATGAGGAGATAGGCCTCGTCTGTGACTGATGGGCCCATGTCACACCCACAGCTGGGGCTGCTGGCTCCACACCCCGCAAACTTGCGCCTTTATGCTTTCAGTTTATGCACTGGCACCACCCTTAGCCCACTCACCAACAAGCCTGTGTGGTGAAGCAGGGAGATTATCCCCGAATGCAGATGAAGAAAGTGAGGCCCAGCCCTGGCCGGTTTGGCTCAGTGGATAGAGCATCGGCCTGTGGACTAAAGGGTCCCGGGTTCGGTTCCGGTCAAGGGAACATGCCTGGGTTGTGGGCTCGATCCCCAGTGGGGGGCATGCAGGAGGCAGCCGATCAATGATTTTCTCTCATCATTGATGTTTCTATCTCTCTCTCCCTCTCCCTTCCTCTCTGAAATAAAAAAACATATTAGAAAGAAAGCAAGAAAGAAAGAAAGAAAGGAAGAAAGAAAGAAAGAAAGAAAGAAAGAAAGAAAGAAAGAAAGAAAGGGCTCAGAGAAGTTATATAACTTGCATGGACTGTCTGACACTTTCCTTGGCCAGTATTCTTGTTATAAACAGCCGTTCCCACTTCCTTTGTCCTGGATTTCCCATTCTCCCCCTTGGCCTGTGGAATCCCAAGCCCTTTGTGGCAGCTCATCTGTTGCCATGGCACCAGATTATGATGTCGCAGACCCTGGATGATTACATACTGCTCCTGGGCTGTGGAGTACAGGGACCCACAGAGGTGGGCATTGTCCAAGGGGCGACTGGCATGGAGGGACATGAATCCCTGGAAACAGGGAGCCACGGCCTCCCGCCCAGCTGGGGAATCACCCCGGGAGCTGGAGCCAAGGCGGCCACGGCCAAGAGAGCGGGGGCTGGCATGGCTTGTCCGACACCTCGGAAGACTGCCCAGCCCTCATCGCTTGGCAGTGCTGATGCAGCCTCTTGACGAGGGGCTGTCGGCTCACTTCCCTGGACAGCCGGCACCGGGCGCTTGCTCGGGTCCCCCAGGGGAGCCTTTTGCCTCCTCTGTGTCCGTGCTGCACGGGAAGCCACCGTCCCCACTTGCCCAGAACGGGGAGGAACTGGCCCAGGTCACCCGGGGAGGAGGTGGCCGTGCCAGGATTCAGTCTCCGCTCTGACTCCAAATCCTTCCACGTTGTTACACTTCAGACAGGCCCATCAAGGTGGTTTAGTCTGGTCCCCGACCTAAAGTGGCAGGTTGCCCGCCTCCGTTTCCCCAGGACAGCCCACGAGCAGAGCACCCGTTGACATTGCCCAGGTTCATTCTGCTCACACTTATGGGCACAATCCAGGAGAACACCTCATGCAGGCACCTCCTGGCTATGTTGATCTGCCTGGACCGGTGGCTCCTGGAACCCAGTCACACTGCACTTGCCACTCCGGAGTCCTCATTCTTAGCCTGTATCGCTGAGATGGCCGAGGGCCTTCGTGGAGGGAGCCTACGCTTTGGCAGCTGCCACATGGAATTGAAATCCCACTTCTGCCACCACCACCCTCACCTCTTTGAGCCTCAATTTCCTCTCGTGTAAAATGGGATTAACAGCAGCTACCAGGGCATCTGACTGGGAGGTCAAACTGTGGCCCTGCTTCCACCCACATGTGACCTTGGGCGTGTAACTTAGCACCCCTGGGTTTCCCATGCGTCGAGCGGGACATAGGGCCCCTTGTCGTGGGGTTTCCTGGGAAAGTGCCTCGCACGGGGACTGGCACACGGGACACACTCAGGGAATGTAGGACAGGAATGTTTCTCTCTTAGATGCTGAGCTTCTGGTGGAGAAACACTCTGCTGTCCCCGCTGGGAATGCCCAGGTGCTGTGGTCATCACTGTCCTTATTTCAGGTGATTATGGGCCATGATTTACCTAGCGGTGGTATTGATATCGGTGACCTCCCACGCCCCGGGTGCAGGGCTCGGAGGGCTGCGCAGGCTCCTGGCCTGGAGTCAGGACGCTGGTTCTGGTCCCTGCCTTGCTGTTTCCCTGGGCTGACCCCGTCTCTGAGCCTCAGGCTCCCCATCTGTAGGTGGACTCTGATTCCTCTGGTTTCTTCTAGCCGTGCACAAAGGTGTTCTCCTATGGAAAGTGTGAAGAAAACATCCTAGCATGCAGATATACTGCAAGGATTCCACTGAAAAGAGAGGCAGGCCCAGCCGGCGTGGCTCAGTGGTTGAGCGTCAACCTATGAACCAGGAGGTCACAGTTTGATTCCTGGTCAGGGCACATGCCTAGGTTGTGGGCTCGATCCCCAGTAGGGGGTGTGTAGGAGGCAGCTGATCAATGATTTTCTCTAATCATTGATGTTTCTATCTCCCTTTCCCTCTCTAATATAAATAAAGATATATATTTTTTAAAAAGAAAGGAGAGGCAGAAATAGGATGCATTCAGGAAACCCAGTCATGTTGCTCCAGAGGCAGCCCAAGGGCCTGTGGGAGAATGGACATAATCCAAGCTGGCCACTGGGAGGGAGCTTCTGGGGGGAGGGGGAGCCCTGGCCCAGGATGTGCGAGCAGAGGCTGGGCAGCTGTGCTCCCATCGGGCTGGAGCCCCCACTGAAAGCTACCCCGTCAGGCTGTGCTGAATGTGACAGCACCTACACTGGGGAGCATCAGGCCAGTGGAGAGACAGGGAGAAGAGCACCCCACTGGACCCCGTGTTCCTGTCCCAGTTCTGCTCCCAGCTGTGAGAGCTCAGCCTGCTACATCCCCCACGAGACCATGGAACACCCATTTCCTTTGCTTCTAATTAAGACTTCAGACCATGAAAACAGCAATAGCTGCTACTTATCGAGCATCTGTTATGTGCCAGGATCTCTGCTGCGTGTTCCTCATACATTACAACTTGCTTCCTTCTTCAGAGCCCTTTGCTCCTTCTTCCCATCCTATATAATAAAAGCCTAATATGCAAATAGACTGAATGGCAGAACAACCGGTCGCTATGACACACACTGACCACCAGGGGGAAGATGCTCAACGAAGGAGCTGCCCCCCCAGCATAGCGGTGGACATCCCCCAAGGGCTCCTGGACTGCAAGGGGGCACAGGCTGGGCTAAGGGACTCCACCCCCCCATGCATGATTTTCATGCACCGGGCCTCTAGTTATATAGATAAGAAAACAGAGGCTCAGAGGTTAACAACCCCAATGTCAGACAGATCAGAGGCAGAGCTGGGATTCAAACCCCGTGTGGAGGCCCTGGAAGCACCCTAGGGACAGAGACTGATTTGGGTGTCTTGCCAGTAGATTCTCTTTCCACCACTCTGAACAGAGGATATCTCATTAATCTTGTCATAAAACAACCATTCACCTTTGATTTATTATCACCAGCTTCTGGTGCTTACAGACGAGGCCTTGACTTTGGTCTGGTTGGGGGAGCAGGTACAGGGACTGAGAACTGGCGGAAGGGGCTAAAGCATCTGCCCTAGGTGATCACGGAAGACTTGCTGGAGGCTGTGACAGTGGAACTAGACTTTGGGGGAAGAGAGAGGTGTGACAGGGAACAGGCATGCCCTTGGTGGATGGATCCTGTCACACTTGTTGGACTTCGCTCTGAATTTGGAGGGCAGGACAGGTGTCACCGGTCTCCCTCTGGTGCTCGGTAAAAGCCTTTCTCTCCTGTTCTCTCCCCTCGGTCGATGGGGCTCCCTGTGACATAGGGGCCATGGAAGGCCAGGTGGCCCAGCACATTCTGTCCTAAAAAGGCCTCCTGTGCCCAGCAGGCCCCTCATGCTCTTCTCCTTCCCCACAGCCAAGAAGACCTGTATGGACACCGACTTCACCTGTGACAACGGCCACTGCATCCCCGAGCGGTGGAAGTGTGACGGCGAAGAGGAGTGTTCTGACGGCTCCGATGAGTTCCAGGCCACCTGCCGTGAGTCCCGTCCCTCGGGCTGCGGGAGGGGGCCTTGGGCTTCGGTTTCCTCATCAGATCTTCCTTGGTGGGAGGTTGGGAGGCTCAAGGAAGGTGATCTGTCAAACACAGCCCGGACTCACTTGGCGCTGTGCCCGCGGGGCTCCTGGCAAACGGCAGGTGAATCTAGTAGCCGGTGTCCAGCATCCCGCTCCGGGCTGTCTTCACAGCTCCCTGGCTCACTGGGCCCCGCTCCTGCAGTACCAGGCGCTTCTAAAAGAGCCCTCTGAGCCTTCTGCCCAGAAGTTGCCATAGCACATCCTCCAGCCCTGCGCGCCGCCCCCCCCCTCCCGCTGCCTCACTACCTTTTTGAGGACTCTAATCATAATTCTAATAATACTAACAACGGCTGGTGCTTGTGAAGCATGTATTGTGTGCCAGGCACTGTGCTGAGCTCTTTGTGTACATTAATTCCTCTTATCCCCACAGCAGCCTCATGAGGCAGGGACTGCCACTTTCTGAATTTTACCAAGGGGGACAGCGGGCTCAGAGAGGTTGAGTGACCTGCCTAAGGCTCCCCAGCCAGGACGTTGAGGCCTCAGTTCTTTCCTCTACCCTGGGCAGCTCTGCCCGGGTCCCGGCCTCCATGGCCGGCTGGCGGCAGCCCAGGCAGCAGGGTGAGTGGTTGGCAGAGCTGAGCCCCAGGCCTGCCCCACACTCAGGGCTTTGTCTCTCCGTGATTTCTTTTCCAGGCTCTAATCCTCAAAGCAAACTTACACCAGCAGGTCATTCTGTGACATTTGTTAAATTAAAAAGGGAGATGAGAAGGGGGCAGGGAAGGACCCAGTGGTCCTGGAGGCAGAGCTTCATCCGAGTGAGCCTGAGACAAAAGACGGGGGGCGGGGGGGGGATAAGCATGTGGAGGATGTGGGGCTGGGGGGAACTGCAATCACAGCCCCGCGTCCTGTTAGGGGTACAGTTGTCCCAGAGGCAGAGGCAGGGACAATGGAGGCCAGCGTCCCATCTAGTCCCATCGAGGGCTGAGCTAGTGATAACTGGGTTTCCTTGTCTCCTAGCAACAGAGCTACCAGTCTTGGAGTGAGAGAAAGAGAAAGGGGGAGAGAGAGTGAGAGCAAGAACAACCCAGCCTAAGACAGGGCCCCCAGCTCCCTTCCCTTTTGCCCTCACCTTCCCTGCATTGCCCCAAGCCTGATCCTTTCCTCACCCACCAGGCGCCAACCCCGGCGCTGTCCTGGGGGTGCCTTGGCAGGGGGCAGCCAGCTCATTGTCTTGAGCTTCAAAAGGAACAAAGCCCAGCCACACCCACTGTGACTCTCATCCTCAGGACAACCTTGGCAAGAGGGTGGGATGGACCCCCATTTAGAGAGAAGGAAATAGGCTGGAACAAGCTCACCCCTTGTACAAGGCCACCCAGCTAACAAGGGGCAGAGCCAGTGCCGCCCAGCGGCCGTGCAGCCTGTGCATGGTGCATGCGTTTGGGGAGGGGCTGTGGCCACAGGGGGCTTTTCCACCACTGCAGCCAGCCAGCTGGGCCACCCGCCCTCACGCCAGCAGTTACCCCGGATGCTGGGGCAGAGAGGGAGGGGAGAGCTGCATCACCGTTATTATCGGGATCTGTCTTGCTGCCTGAGAGCTGTGCTCCCCTCTCCCCACTTCTCTGGGTTGGTGTCCCTTTTCATCTTCCTCCTGCCACCGGGTCCTGCCCACCCTGCTGGCGCCCCTCCCTCACCCTGCCCTGCCCCGTGTCTCTGTCTTTGTCTTTTTTGCCCACTTAGCACTTGCTGCCTTCCCACCCCGGGCCTGCTTCGCACCCAGCTCTGAGGCAGTTACTGGCGGCCCAGAGCGGTGGAGGGCTTTGCTTCCAAGATGCTCAGGTTGTCGTGGCTGGTCTGCCTCCCGTGACGACAGGCTCCACAGGCTCCCTGAGGCTTGAGAGAGCACCCATGGGAGCGTAGCCAAGGCTGCGTCCAGGGAGGGAGGAGCCCAGCTCTCTGGGTCCTCCCAGTGATTACTGTGAGGTCCTCTGTGGGCCCTGGTTTCTCACATCCCAGAATTCCCAAAACTGTGATCCTAAGATTCCTAGACTCAGGATTCTGAGATACTTTCTCCTTTGCCTGTGCCCAGCTGGGACACGAGCTCAGGACCCCACTTCCGGCCTAGAGTTGCATGGTCAGAGGTGGACAGGCCTACGGGCAGGGAGGACTGCCTGGAGGAGGTGAGGCAGGGGGGACCTCAAGAGTCAGGCAGCATTGGAAGACCTGGTAGCAGGCTTCCTGACTGAACAAGAACCCCAGAGCCAACCCGCTGCCCATTGAATTGGTGTTGTCATAGCAACCTTCACAGCCTACCAGGTTTCTGGGGATTGTGCCAGCTCCCAGGATGGAGCCCCTCCCCACCCCCAAAGAAGGATTATAGGCAATAGTAAAGTGTGGTGAGTACTACGGTGTTTGATATATTTGGGTTCAGGTCCTCTAACCTGTGAGGCCTCAGGCAAATTGCCCAATCTCCCTGGACCTCAGCTTATTCAGCTTTAAAATGGGGGTAATGGTATCTGCCTTGCAGGGGATGTGAGGATCAAATGGAAAACTGCTCGCAAAGTGTCAGTGCTGCAGTAACGGGCAGTGTTACTTTCATTATTATATTTTTACTTCAGGCCCTCTCCCTCACATACCCCAGTTTAAAATCTGAGAATAGTATAAGTGAGGGGGGTTGCATCGAGAGGGTAAGGGATCTGGGAGCAGCCCCCATTCCTGCATTCCTCCACGACGACTGGGGTTTCGCCCAGCTCTCTTTCCTCTGGTTCTGGATTGTCTGTCACACGCAGCCAGGAGTCACAGTGGGAAAGCCTGGGACATTTGCCTAATGAAAGTAGCGTGGCAGCTCTAATTATAGCGCACTTGATTGGGGACGGCTCAGACCCACCTTCAGGCATCTGGAGGGGCGGGAGGTGGGGAGTTTGGTTCAAGGTGAATGAGTTGCAGTTCTTGGTGCTGCTTATTGAAAATGAGGGTTTATGCATGAATCTTAGAACCTTTCCACCTGGAAGCAGACCTCACTGATTAACCAAGAGTACCTTCCTATCTATACTAATAAAAGCTGAATATGCTAATTAGCCCTTTGCCCCCGTGGGAAGGAGCTGCTGCAACCACCCCTTCTGCACCGGCAGCAGCTGGACACTGAACGCTCCCAGGGCCCGAACTCTGGTCCCCTTGGAGCCGGCAGTCCCCACTTGGAGGTCGGCTGCCCTTGAGCCTCATGTGACCTGACACACACACATGCTGGCTCAATAAGCAGCCACCAAGTGCTTTCATTCTTTTATTCAACAGACATTTCCCTTTTTATTAATTTGCGAGCTTATGAATTAGAGAACGTACCCGCGGGTTTGGATTTCTGGGGCAGATTCTCTGGGAATGTGTAAATGCCCGCAGCCTCTCCAGCGTGCAGTTGGGCCCTCGCCAGCTGTGCAGGATTCCCCACGTCCGAGAAGGCGGGTCCCTCGCTCCTGCCTCTCAGAACCTGGGGATACTTGACCAGCAGGCCGAGGGCTTCCCTCAGGCATCCGTCTCAGGGAGACAGAGGCAGGCACCTGTGTTCTGGGCTGGGGGCCGGGGGCCGGGGGGCTGACCGTGGTGGGCCATGGTAATGTGCATCCCCAGGGGGGAGACCAGGGCCCTCCCAGCCCATTGCATTTGCATTTTATGGACTAAAACAAGGGCCATTCTTTTTGAGCTTAGAGTTTCTTGCAGGTCCTGAGAGTAGGCATTTCCGTTTCCCCATTTAAACCACCCACCAAATCTAGAAGACTGTGTAATCCCGTTTTCAGACAAGAGGAGCCAGTGTGCGGAGAGGTTAAGCGATTTGCTGAAGGAACTCGAAAGCCCAGGCTCTGTCGCCCACCTCATGCTCCCCAAGGCCTTTGGCTTCAGTCCTCCTGAAAGTGGGCGTCGGGCGGGCACCTGCCATCTTGCAGACCCTGCCTGAGCTGAGGCCCCTCGAGCCTCCTTCCTTCAGCACCCTCTCCACCCCAGGGATGCCGGGGAGACTGACAGGGGTGGGAACCCAAGGGGCCTGCTTTCTCTTGTGATCAAGTGCAAAAAAGTCAAGCAGTGCGTTTGGAGGTGCATCCTGGGATGGAAGCCCAGCTCTGCTCTCACTGCAAGACTTACCCTCCCCAGGCTTTGCTCTCCTCGTTCGGAAGATGAAGGTAATGACAGTGCCCCTCATAAGCAGACCTGCACTTCCCAAGGCCTGCAGCGAGAGGCCTGGCCCAGGAGCCCGGAGAGCAGGGGGCAGAGCCACATCACAGCAGAGACAGGGCGGTTCCGGGAGAGACGGGCCGTTGGAACAGCCGGCATCCCGTAGCCTCAGCAGGTCCCTTCCCCTCTCGGACCTCTGTCTCCTGTGGCTCTAACGGCTGCTCCTCCATGTGACGGCCATGACCCCTGGAGCCTGGCATTCCAGCACGGCGCCTTGGCGCTCTGAGGGCAGGAGGGCTGCTGTCAGGCGCTGCCGAGTCCTCGAGAGCCTATAATTAGAGCTGTCTATTTAGGGACACGGCAAATGTCTTATTAATTATAAAGAAAGGAAGCGGACGGATTGTTTAATCATTGTCCTTGCTGAAAGGTTATGCAATTAACTGTATAAATATTCATTAAAAGTTCAAGCGGCTGCCTGCTGCCCTGGGGTCTGCAGGACCAAGCCCCAGAGGGGGTGCGGGTGGTCGAGGGACCTTCCAGCACCTGGGATGTGGGGCAGAGTCTGGAGCTGTTCTGAGCCCCTTCCCCACCCGCAGGAGCCTGTGGGGGTTGATGGGAAGGGTAACCTGGACTCTGCTTCTCGCCGCTGTGCGTTTTGGCCATTACTTGGTCTCTCTGAGCCTCCGTTTCCTCATCTGTGACATAGGATGAGGGACCACTACCCTGTTCCACTCCATGGGCAATGCTGACATGACCATTTCTATGAATGGTGCCCCTGGAGTTCACACTCACAGCCTGCAGGGCCTGCTTACCTGGCAGGTGAGGGTAAGGGTGAAATGGGGAATCGTCAAATGCTCAGCGTGGAACAGGCCGACACACTGCAGGTGCCCAGTGCGCCTGACTTCCTTCCAGCTCCCCAGTGAGGTGGTTTCCTGAGGCCTGGCTCAGGGACATACGGTCGCCTTGTCCCTCCACCCCATTGCTCTCTCCGGGCTTGCAAACATATAGAACATCGCTATCATTTTTCTGGGAGTGAATTTAAAAGAGATGAAATATCCTATATCTTTTGAACTTGCAGAATGATAACCTGGGGGTTTCCCAAGGGGTGCATGGGAATCACTGGGGTGGGGGATTTGCTAAAATGCAGATTCCTGACTCTGCCCTCGAAGGCTGGATTCAGTCTACTATGGGCTGGAGTATTTCCAACAGCCACCACACCCTCATCCCTTAGTCAGGACGCTGGGAAATGCCGGTCAGCCCCAGCTCCCTGTGTTCTGATGGGCCCCGAAGGGGAAGTGCTTACTGAGGGCCCACAGTGTGTCAGTGATAGAGGTGCCCCCTCCCAAATCCCAGGCCCCTCACCACCCGCACTGCAGCCCCAAGGCCGCCCCAGACTCGACACAACAGTCACTTGTTAAGGGAAATGTCTGTAACATGAATCCTGTATTCCCAATGGGTTGCCTTGTCGTCCATGAAATGTCGTCCTAGGGATAACTTCAGGGTCCATACTGGGGGCCAAGGAACTCCTCTCTCATGGCACAGTAGTGTTTGGAGGCCAGGACTCAGACTCCTGCGCCCCCACCCCGTCTTGTCTGTGCCCTTTTCTCCAGCCCTTGTGGCCTCAGCCCAGCTATGGAAGTAAGAAGAGAACGAACTGGTCTGGGATCAGAGAGAAGCGTGAGGGTCAGGCAACAGTCACCCACTGCTTCCCAGTGCAGTGGACTGTCCGGCTGCAGGCACCAGACACAGCTGACGCTGAGTCCTCACTCCGTTCTTAACCAGCTGTGTGATCGCCGCAGTTGCTGGGGCAGAGCAGCGCTCGGTAGATACTCGCTGAGAGAATAAACCAGTCCTCCTGGGTTACCCGTGAATGAGTATCATTAGTGCACTCTAGGCTGGGCAGGCCAGTCCTAAGTTCTTCCCAGACATGACCTTAGTCCTCATAACAACCCTATGTGGTAAGGAATAGTATTATCCCCACTTCAATGGCACAGAGATGAGGATTACTGGCTAAGGTAGCTAGTCAGTGAGCGGCCGAGCTAGGATTTGAACCCAGGCAGCCAGGCTCCAGAGCCCAGGCCCTTGATGTCTGTGCCACAAGATAATCCTCCCCCTGCTGAGTTTCTGTGAAGACGAAGACTATGCCTGGCACATCCTAGAGACCACTGTGTTCAGGAGCCGCCGCCAAGGTCTCAGAGGCGTCTGCCTTGGCTGGGTCTGCCCCGTGGGTCACCCTGAGATGCTCAGGATGAACGCCATCCCCAGCCCCATCAGGGTTCTCATTCTTTCTTCCAAATTGAGAATCAAGCCTGGGGCTTCGGGCCCCTGACTGAGTCAGCCTCTGATTGCAGCTGCAGTAATTATAGCTGTGTGGTCCCGCTGGGCCCTGCCACAGGCGGCTGCTCTCAGCAGCGGCTCCCACCATTGCCAGGAGAGCGCGTTGGAGGGGGCGAGTTGTATGGCGGGTGGAGGGGGGGGCTGTTGAGGCCTTCGTGAACCCTTCAGATCTGCAGGTTCGGATCAATGAGGCACTGAGACCCAAACGGGGCATGTCTTGCCCCAGGACACAGCTGGGAAATGGCAGAGATACTTGCAGGGCATGGAGCTCCGTGTTGCTGGAGCTTAAAGGGGAGGTTTGGACCCAGGGGAGGTGGGGCCGTCAAAGCAGGCGGGAGTTGGCCGGATCAAGGAGGCTTGATCACCAGGGACGAGGGGGGCATGAGACAGAGTTAGGTAGGGGCCATGGTGGAGTCAGATACAGGATTCAGAAAGTCTTCAGGACAGACAGGGGCTTCTCAGATGAAGACACCAGACACACGAAACAGGAAGGCGTTGGTGGATTCCCAGGGCCTCAGGCCAGATGGTTGGCACTAGGCCCTGTGTCCTCCTTGGCCAACCCATGCACATGTGTCTGTCTCCACAGCCAAGCAGGTGTGTCCTGCAGAGAAGCTGAGCTGTGGACCCACCAGCCACAAGTGTGTGCCCGCCTCGTGGCGCTGCGACGGGGAGAAGGACTGCGAGAGTGGAGCGGACGAGGCTGGCTGTGCCACCTGTGAGTCGGGGTGGGCTCCCTCGGGTCTGCGCTGCACGGCCAGGCAGCCCCCGGGGGCGTGGTCGGTGGAAGGAAAGGGTGACGATCAGGACACTAGTGATGGCCAGGCACTTTGGAGACACTGTTTTCTTTCATCCTCACAACCACCTCACAAGCAGTCATTATCATTCCCATTTTATGGGTGAGGAAACTGAGGCTCAGACAAGTGAGGAAAAGTACTCAAGGCTGAGTGCTGGCACTGAGATTCAAGTTCAGGTCTGGACAGCAAAGCCCACGAGGTGTTTTCTTACCATGCCTGACATTTGCTCATCCATTCCATGTCTCTACCGGTCCCCGAGCAAGGGCAGGGAGAACAGATGGGATGCAGCAAGAAATGGTGGTGGCCTGGGCCAGGGCACTGGTAGTGTCCGGGGCGGGGGTGGGGAGAGGACAGATTCCTGAGGTGTGAAGGACTGTTGCTGAAATCTCAGATTCAAGCACAACGTCACAGGGCAGAGAGGACGTTCCCAGCGGCCTCGGCAGGGACAGATGGAAGTGGTCACTGGGACAGTTCCACATCACTGAGCTTCAAACACAGATTATCTCCACCCCAGGGAGCAGGCCAGCAGGGCCGAGGCCAGTGGGGAGCGTGGCTGGGCTGCACTCGTTTCAATTTGATGGGCTCCTACTGTGTGCAAGGCCTGAGCCAGGCTCCGGAAGGGACAAGAGGCGCGTCCTACACAGTCCTCTCTGGGGCTCATGACTAATGGGGGGGGGGGGGGGGGACAGACCGGCTGTCAATGACCAGGCTGTGAGGCTGGGTGGTCACTCGGGAGCTTTTGCCAGGCATGTGCCCACCACCGTCTTCCACCCCACTCCCTACACCAACCTCTGTGTCTGCATCTTACCCACCCTTCCTGGCGCAGGGGAAATGCCCTGTCCTCTGGGGGCTTCTGAGTCGCAGCTCTCTGAGATTCTACGTCTCGGGTATGTGCCTGAAGCAGGAAGCAGCTGGGTATGGGGGAGATCCTGACGGGGGCCAGCAGTGTCAAAGCCCCAATGATGGCATTGGCTCTTTTCTCCTTTGTGGGACCTCATCGCCCATGAGAATCCTCTCCCCTTCGCACCCCCACAATCAGGTGCTTCCTCGGTCATGAAGGCCATCAGCCACTATTGCAGGGGTGGGAACAGCTCTAACCAGAGCCTGGCATGCGGTAGCAGGAAAGTTCCATTAATCATAGCAGACAGGGGTGTTAGATGGTTTTAGTGGGCTTCTCTGCTACAGCTCCCAACCTGGGAAAAGGAACAAGAATGCTTCCCCCCTCCTGTCCCCTAGAGTTTCCTCCATTTGTGAATGCTGTGAGTGGGTCTCTGGGCACAGGCCTGAGAATACAGATCTTAAAGTGGCTGTCCGCTTCAAAACGTTGGAGAGAATTCACTATAGAGAAGGACTTCCTTCCAGAACTCTGAACAACGTGAGTCCTCGCTCCCTGGACATGTACACGCCGAGTCTGGACAGGAAGGAGTGCAGCTAATCTAGGCATCAGCATAATCGTGAGGGGCAGACAGCACAGGGTGACATGTGCTTTTCCCACCAAAGCACCAACATCCCAAAAGCCTAGAAGGGAAAAAATGCTTCTGTCAGAAACTTGACAGAACTGTCAGCAACATGTGACTTGAGCTGCCTACATTGTGAAACTGAAGGCATTGTTCTATTTTATATTCAATAACAAAGAAAAAAAAATCAGAAAATAAAAACAGACTCTTGGCGCCCCCATGTGGAGTGATCTGGTGCTACCACCCCGTTACCTGCAGCCACAGCCAAGCCCCACCTCAGCCCCCCAGCTTGTTCTTGGCCTCTCTGTGTAAGGAATGAAGGAGGCAAGGAGGTCGCTGCTCCGACACCAGCTTACACTCCAGGAGAAAACCAGAGTAGGAAGGAAGAGCCCCAAACCCGAGTCCTGTTTCCCTCGTCACCCTGGACCGTGTGACCCTGAGAAAATTGCTCCCCTCTCTGGCCTTAGTTTCCCCGTCTGTAAACTGGAAACTGGGCTGGTGATCTCTAAGGCCCTCCCAGCCTCTCAGCTCAGAGCAGCCCACTAGAGAGGGAAAGCCCAGGACCCCAGGCAGGGCCAGTGACCTTTGCCCTTAACTACTGCACACCCCTAAATGAGCCCTCGCACCCATCCACAACACACCCACCCACTGCAGGGAGCCCTGGGCCAGGCCCTCAGCACCATGCTGGGCTGGTCTCAGAGCCAGTGCCATGCAGTGTGTGGTCCTGGGGCCGTGGAGAAGGATGTGAGACCCAGACACCTGAGCATGATGTGAAAGGCAGCGGCAGGAGAGCAGGAGGGGGGCTTCCCGAGCAGGGAGTGTGTTAGGAGAGAGGTGGCATTTGGGCCCTCGTCCGATGAGAACCCATCTCTGTAAAGTGTAGAGACAGTGGTGGGCAACGTATATAGCAGCCGATGCAACAGCTGGAGCCAAAGCCCAGAGGTGGAACGTGCGCAAAAGGTCTAGCATGATCAGAGCAGGGTGTGTGCTAGAGTGAAGGAGGCCATGGCCCAGCGCAGGGGCTCCGTGCTCGTGGCCGTGGGTGCCAGGCCCGGAGACGCAGATGGTGCAGTACCGGCCATGGGAGGGTGGCGGGAACCCGAGCTGCTGAGCCGTGCCGCAAGGAAACAGCCCAGACCCAGTTCCCTGGAAGGGTCGGTGCCATGTTACATAGCATTTCCTGGGAACATCACGAAGGCCTGCAGGTGGCGCTCTGCAGCTTTAGAGACCCTCCTAGCGCCAGGGTCCAGCGGGCAGTGAGGCTGGGAGGCTCCGGGAGGGAGAGTGTGTTACACACACACACACACACACACACACGCACCCGCAAGTACCTGGATTGGAAGCCCCCTTTGCTGTCCCTGGCGTGCACGTCCACCATTCAGCCCCCAGCAGGGCTCCCTCTGGCCCAGGGGTGAGGGTCCGGCCCCTGCAGCAGGACCCGCGGCCGGGTGTCCGGGGACGGGGTTCGGCGGGCCGACCGGCTGTCTGTCCCGCGCAGTGTGCGCCCCGCACGAGTTCCAGTGCGGCAACCGCTCGTGCCTGGCCGCCGTGTTCGTGTGCGACGGCGACGACGACTGCGGCGACGGCAGCGACGAGCGCGGCTGCGCCGACCCGGCCTGCGGGCCCCGCGAGTTCCGCTGCGGCGAAGGCAGCGCCTGCGTCCCCGAGCGCTGGGTCTGCGACCGCCAGTTCGACTGCCGGGACCTCTCGGACGAGGCGGCCGAGCTCTGCGGCCGCGCGCGCCCGGGGAACGCGACCGCGCCCGCCGCCTGCGCCGCCGCCCACTTCGCCTGCCGCAGCGGCGAGTGCGTGCACCTGGGCTGGCGCTGCGACGGCGACCGCGACTGCAAGGACCAGTCCGACGAGGCTGACTGCCGTAAGCGCCCTCCTCCGCGCGGCCCCCGGGGTGCGCGGCCGCCCCCCTGCCCGCCCGGATCGCCCTGCTTGACGGCGGCGGGGCCCGAGCTGGGCGAAGCAGAGCGACCTGAGTTCACGTGGCTCCTAAGCTGCGGAGCTCGGGTCTGACTCCCGAGGTCACGGGTCTTCGGGGTCCCTGTGCCCTGGGATGATGCCCTCCCCGTCGCACCTCCCACCCTGCCCTTTTCAGCCCCAGGCAGTGGGTGCGCTCGGGAACTCCGCCGCCCTCCTACCTGCTGGGCCTGCTCTCCGGAGTCCTCCCCGCCGAGCTGGGTCTCCCCTGGCCGCCCACAGGCCCCCCAGCTGCCTTCTCTTAGAACACAGCCCACGCTGTGCTCCACAACCTGCCTCCGCACCCCGACCTCCTAGGCCTAGGGGGCGGGGAAGCGCTTAGTAGGCTCTGGGTTCTCATGCCTGGTACGCGAGGGCACACAGTGGTGCTCAGAAGGGTTTGCTGAAGGGATGAAGTCATTAAGAGATGAGCACCAACACTGAAAGGGCCCGGTGTCCGCTGGGGAGGTAGCCCCAGGAGAGGCAGTAGAGGGAGAAACAGGAGACCTGAGTTTCAGTCCTGGCTCTGCCGCCAGAGTGCTGTGGGACCCCGGTGCGGCCTTCCCCTCTCTGAGCTTCAGTCTCCCGTCTGTACGCTGGCAGTGCCTTGGTCAGGTGTCCTTCGAGGTCGCCCGAGCTCAGCCACTGGTTCTGTGCTTGCCAGGGGTGGACAGGGAGGCGGGCAGGGGAGCCGTCCCAACACCGCACTGGCTCTGACCCTTTCCCTTGGCCTGTCCTGGCAGCACTGGGGACCTGCCGCGGAGACGAGTTCCAGTGTGGGGACGGAGCCTGTGTCCCTGCAGTCAAGCGCTGCAACCAGGAGCAGGACTGCCCAGACGGGAGTGACGAAGCTGGCTGCCTAACCGGTGCGTGCGGTCGGAGCAGAGGGGCAGCATCCTCCACGAGCGCCCTGGGCTCTCCCCAACTCCAGCGGGGAGAGCAGAGTTGGCAGCTGCCTCCCCTTGGTCCCCGAGATGCACCTTCCCCCGAGCATTGTCTGCCCCCACACCACCCTGACCCCCTCCCTGGGGTCCAAGTGGCGCCAGGACTAGATGTTTAAGGACTGCAGGAAAGGGCACTGCCGGAAGTCCAGCCCCACCATTTGTCCAGGTCCAAGTCTGCAAGTGGCTTTTCTCACTTGTTCCCAGACTGAGCAGAGGCTGTCCCTCCCCAGGGAGCCCCCTAATCCTCAGATGGCTCTTCTGGTTGTCATTCACCCCTGCAGGAGGAGAGGCCTAACCTGCTGGTCATCCCTCACCCCTGCAGGAGGAGAGGCCCTAACCTTCTGGTCATCCCTCACCCCTGCAGGAGGAGAGGCCCTAACCTGCTGGTCATCCGGGGAAGTGGGCAGTGAGGCAGCCTCCCCTCCCCAGGGCCCTGGACATAGGTCCCCCCAGGAGATGCTCAGTCCAGCCCCTGGGGTGTGTTGAGCTGATGCTGTTCCCTCCCTGGGCCCTGGTACTGCAATATCAGGTACAGACCCCAGCCCTGCCCAGCCGCATGGCGCCTGGGCCTGATCAGCCTGGGGTCCCGCCCCGTGAGCAGAGCTCCCACCGGCCCTTCACTCAGCTGTCTGTCCTGGGCCACCCTCTGGAGACGCTGTGGCTGGAGCTCTGCTCACCCCCCTGGGCCCAGCCTAGCCCTCCCTGCCGAAGGCCTCACAGGAGCTGTCCACTCTCTTGTCTGGCCCAACAGAGTCCACATGTGAGGGTCCCCGCAGATTTCAGTGTAAGAGTGGCGAGTGCGTGGACGGCGGGAAAGTGTGTGATTCGCAGAGGGACTGCCGGGACTGGTCGGATGAGCCTCTGAAAGAGTGTGGTACAGTACCTGTCTGCACCCAACTGCCGGACTAACCCCCTCCACGCCCTCCTGGCAGCCAGGCCAAGGCCCTCGCCTGCCCCGGGCACCCGTTCCTCTCTGGCCCTCTCTCTGGCCCCCACTGTCCTGCGGCCTCTGACGGAGCTCCCTGCTTTGGGGGCCCTTGTCCTGCATCTCTATGAAGAGAACAGCCTCTCCTTCCCAGCCCAGCTGCTCATAGACATGCTTCCTCTCACAAACCCAGCTCTCCTCCTCCTTCCACATGCCGACCTCTGAGTGTGTGCTCACGCTGGAACCTTCTCTCTTACTCCGTGTTTCTGCCCTGCTGACCTGCAGGAGGCGAGGTGGGGAAGAGCAGGCAGGTGTCCATCTGGCTCAGGCCAGGCCTGGGTGAGGGCGGCATCATCCTGAGCCCTGAGGAGCTTAGACTTCCTGGGACCCAGACTCACAGGCTGGACTAGAGTGAGGAGCAGAAGGAGAGGGCGTCCTGATGGCTGGAGCTGTCAGGGGGGTTCCCAGGCTGAAAAGAGCAGGAGTCTGGGCTGCAGGTGGGTGGGCATCTCAGAGAACAGGCAGAAACCATTTCTGAGGTCAGGGGTTTGGACGGAGCCTCGATCAGTCCCTCCCTCCTTCCTGGCAGACCCATTGTCACCCAGCACCTCCCTCCAGGGCTCAGAGGAGCCTCATTCTCTGGAGCACCACAGGAATGAACAGCATGTTGCTGCCCCTGTGGACGATTTTAAAATTGATTTTGAAAGGAAGAGGAGCTGGGTGAAGGTCACAGCCTGCACCTGAGCTTGCAGGTGACAGACTACCTCCCCCCTCCCTGCAAGGCCCGGCCAAGAAAAGTCCCAGAAGATAGAGGAGGATAGGGGAGCAGGAGCAACTGAGCCTGCCCCGCCCCACCCCGCCCAGACTGGGAGCTAGCCAAGGGCCACTAACCCACTAAACTCTTCTCTCTCGTCTTTTGCATGACACGCCAAAGGGAAGTATGTACGCATGTGTTTGTGTCTCTGTGCTGGTGAGAGGCCAGTATCTGTATCCATGGCTCCTCCTCTGAGTCAGGCAAGGGAATTGCATCACGGACTCTGTGTGTGATCCCACGTCTGTGTGAGTGTGTCTGTGGAGTCCATGGGCCTGTCTGCCTCTGCACGTAAGCTGGCGAGTGTGTGCATGCCCGTGTGCACAGGTGTGTGCATGCCCGTGTGCGCAGGTGTGTGCATGTGCTGGGAAAGTGTCACTGCCCTTCCTTCCATGGGGGACCTGAGGGACCTGGCCCCCTCACCCCTCAAGTTCCCCGGAAGAATCACCTCCAGGCTAGATAGAACGGGGAAGGCCCAGAGGTTCCCTCCAGCCGCCACCTGGTGCTCACTTTCCAGGGAAGGGGGACAGGGACAGAAAGGGCCGCCACCCATTCTCACCCTGACCACCTCCGCCCTGGAGGACTCTGCTCTCCCGCTGCCCCTTTCCAAGCCATCCTACACCTGCCATTCCACCGGGGGCTCCTGTAAATACAAGTGTTGAGTTGCTGCTACCTGCAGAAGGAGAGAGGACGTGAGTGGGTGATGAGTGAGGCAGGGAGTGAGTGGGGAAACAAATGATTGGGTGGTGCTGAGGGAATACTGTGGTGTGGGAGAGGTCAGCGAGGGCTTGGAGTGACAGCAAGATTCCTGGGGGTGGTGCTCTACCGATATCACCCCAAAGGTACCATGGCTTAGCCCATGCAAAGGGGCTGGGGCTCCCAGGGCTGGGCCTGGTTGAGTCCCTCCTAGGCCTCCCCAGTCATAGGGTTGCTGTGGTCTTGTTCTTTCAGCTCTACCAGCATCTCAGGGAAACAGGAGGAGGCCCAGGGGTAAAGGGGAACATTCCCCAAGCATGGCTTAGGCTGGAGGTGGGGCACCACAGCTGTGCATGGCCTGGGGTAGGCAGCTCAAACCAGCTGTTTGCATGGTCACGGCTGGCTCCGCTCAGCTCTGCTTGGCGTGGCTGGAGTGGTGGTGCATGAGCCTGGAGGGCAGAGGGGTGGTGGCACCTTCCCTTGGCTTGCAGAATTAACCTTCTGTGATCCTAAAGCTCAGAAGATGCTGTGAGAACTTGTGAGCCTTGGTCCTGGCCTCCCTGACCTCCTCTAGGACCCTGCCAGAAGGTGATGAGGGAGTGGATGACCAGATGACCTCCTGGCATCCCTTCATCCTTTGCAGGAGTTGGTAATCCCAGGACCCGGCCTGTGGCTAAGCGTAGGAATAGACAGGTGCTGGAGGAGGGGTGAAAAAATCCATTGTAGTTCATGGTAGGAGGGCATTGACTGAGCAACAGCTCAGTCTAGAAAATGACCTGGGGATCTTAGGTAACCACACACTCAGTACGGGGAGACTGTTCAGACTTCTGCACGGTGGGCTAGCTCTGGGCCCTGTGCAATTGGGACATGGACAGATGGGGTGTGTCCAGAGCAAGGGATCTGATTGGTAGGGATCAGAAATCAGTGCTTTAAGGAGCTTCTGAGGGAGCTGTTAGACTCTGGTCAGCCCCACACGCAGAGCTGGGAGCAGGAGCAGAAACCACAGAGAGGTGGTCCTGCGAGGAGGGACTTTGTTCCCTCAGGGGGAAGTGCTGCTGAGGCTGCAGGTGTTGAAGTGAGGGCGTTTCAGGGGGGATTGCTGGGGCATCCTGAGGGTTGGACATAGTACATGCAGGCCTCTTCCACTCTGAGGCCATGAGGAAGGAAGAGCTGGAAGAAACTTGTTTGTGAAAGGAAAAACCTTAGGCAGCCTAGCGGCCTGCAGCCTGGCAGAGAGCCCTGGCCTGGGAGGCAAAGGACCCGAGTTCTGGTTCCACTCTGTCCCTGCCTGTGTGTCTGGCCTGGAGCGAGGACCACTCCTCTCTGACCCACCTCTTGCCCAGGCACCTGGTTGATGAGGCTGAGGTTCAGTGAGGCCACAGAGCATCCTGGCTCCTCGGCAGTCCCGCTGCCCTGAGGCTCTGCTTCAGCCCTGGCCCACCCCTATCTGGCCCCCACCCCAGGCTGGGCTCCTGGACCCTCAGGAGCCCGTGTCTCTTTCCAGGGCTGAATGAGTGTCTGCACAACAACGGCGGCTGCTCCCACATCTGCAATGACCTCAAGGTCGGCTTTGAGTGCACCTGCCCAGCAGGCTACCGGCTCCTGGACCAGAAGACCTGTGGCGGTGAGACCCTCCCCTCACACCCCCAGGCAGAGGCAGAGCCTCCTGCCAGTCTGACCTCTGCTCCTCCCCACAGACATAGATGAGTGCGAGGACCCAGACGCCTGCAGTCAGATCTGTGTCAATTACAAGGGCTACTTTAAGTGCGAGTGCCACCCTGGCTACGAGATGGACACACTGACCAAGAACTGCAAGGCTGTCGGTATGGACGCCCCAAGGTGTGGGGGGAGGGGAGCTCTGAGGAGGT
The DNA here is from genome assembly GCF_000147115.1 of Myotis lucifugus. Classification (NCBI taxonomy): domain Eukaryota; kingdom Metazoa; phylum Chordata; class Mammalia; order Chiroptera; family Vespertilionidae; genus Myotis; species Myotis lucifugus. The sequence goes on along the minus strand of NW_005871085.1, from coordinate 7,663,648 downwards.
ACAGAAAGCAGTGTGCTTCCGTATAGGTGAGGAGTGGGTGTGCGCACACAGTACTAGGAGTGCACATACACGTCACACACGCTGCACTGCACACTAACACCCACACAGACACTACATAAAGCCCCCCAGTACAGCCCACAGAAACAACACATAGACAAACTGGACCATGCAGACTATCCACACAGCATAGGCAGCCCACACAAAGAGCATGGCTTGTGCAGACCTAACTGGTCAGTTCAGCCAACTGTATTCATTCATTTTATTCAGTCCTTTGTACTGGACACCTAACGTGGTAGGCACTAGATTCAGCAGTAAGCAAAACAGACGCACATCCTTGTCTGCCCTCATGGAACTTTCATCCTAGTGGGTGAGACAGACAAGAAACCAGATAAATAAACAAAATGCAGTGCGTGGCCGAAAGTAATAAGGGTTAAGGGGCAATAGAAAGCCGGGAAGGGGAGAGGGAAGTGCAGGAGGGCAGTGGCTTGCCGTTTGGGTAGAGTGGTCAGGGAGCCCTCCCCTTCATGAGAAGGTTACCTGTGAGGTGAAGGAGTGAGCCGTGCACTGTCTGCAGGAACAGCAACAGGCGAAGGAACGGAAGTGCTAAGGCCCTGAGGTAGGAGCATGACTGGTTTCAAATACTAGTGAGGAAGCCAGTGCAGCTGGAGCAAGGAGGACAGGAGGAAGTCAGAGAGGTGGCGGGCAGATCACAAAGGTCTCCCCCTCCCAGTGAGGGGTGACTCTGGGTTCCACTCTAGGTCAGGGGAAGCTTCCGAGGGTTTTGAGTAGACGAGGGACATGGTGTGCCCTCCATATGCAGTAGCCAGAAATGTCTGGGTCACTGAGGTCCTTCCTGAAATCTAATCTTCAGTCCATAAATGGGTTCTGTGTATACACGTACATAATCTGTGTCTTATATTGCACACATCCCACCCCTGCTATTGGCTCAGGATAAAGTGCAAACTCTTCACCCAGCTGATAGGACACTTCAGGGTCTGGCCCCTGCCAGCCTCTGCAGCCTTATCTCTTATGGCCCCACATATACTCCCCATAAACTAAAGACTCACTGTGGCCTCCCTGAGTCTCCTCCCTCCAATCTCACCCCAGCTCGTGTCTGTCCTCCATACTGATCCTCAGTCATCTTCGTAAAACACTTAATGCTCACGTTGCCCCTTCTTGAACTATCGCAGTGGGGCCCTGAGCAAAGGAGGTGGTAGTTGCTGGGGAGAGATGCATTCTAGGTAGAGGGGACAGCTTCAGCAAAGGCCCCGAGGCAGCAAAGCAGTGGTGGCTAAGTGATGATAGGTGGTCTGGAGGTCGGAGTCACGGTGTGTTGGAGAGGCGAGTGATGAGGCTAGGCAGGGAGCTGGGGGTCGCACTGAGGAGGAAGTGGGGAGGATTGGGGGAATTTGTATCTAATAAATAAACAGAGGAAAAGTCCTTCTGTTATGTGTGGTATCTTTGCATCTTACGCTTTTTGTAACAATGGTTTCATCTGCTCCTCTAACCTGTGAGGTAGGACTTGTCACCTGTTCTACAGGAAAATGAGGCATCGCCCAGCAAACCAGTGGCAGCGCCTTGGTCTCCAGGTCCTCACCTCTTGCCCTGACCCTTTCTCTCTCAACCTCTCTGCATGGCAGCTGGCAGGAGCCCGTCCCTAATCTTCACCAACCGGCACGAGGTGCGGAGGATAGACCTGGTGAAGCGCGACTACTCACGCCTCATCCCCATGCTCAAGAACGTCGTGGCGCTAGACGTCGAAGTGGCCACCAATCGTATCTACTGGTGTGACCTCTCTTACCGCAAGATCTACAGGTGAGCAGCCAGGCCTGGGGGGTGGAGCTGACAGGGGAAGAGAGGAAGGGCGGCCTCTGTGCCCTTTCTGCCCCTGGAATTCTCCAGGACAGAGTTGGGGCTTAGGAAGGGACACAGAATCACAGTGGCTATGGAGCTGCAGGACCCCTCCCCTCCCCCCACCCATACCCTCTGGCCTGGCCTGAGGCTGTGGCTCCATTGGGAGAGCAGCTTTGAGCGCCACACTCCTGGCTTTGACTGCCACCTGGCGGCCTATTAGGGCCGTGCAAGACCCAGGAAAAGTTCAGCCCCTGCAGAAAGGAAGCAGTCCCTGCCTTTGGTGAGGGCTTTCAAAGCAGCTCACAGGCCTGTGTGTTGGATCCTGAGGACTCAAGGTGACGCAGATGCCTGGAGAACCCACTCACAGTACAGTGACACCCATTGTGATGATCGTGAGTCATGGGGGGGTCACAGAGGAGGCCTCCGACCCCATCAGGGGGGTCAGGGAAATCTTCCCGATGCAGTACCCCCAGACCAGCCCTTCTCTGTGTCTGTGACACCAGCCGGTGACCTTCAGCGCTCAGGAAGCTCCTCACACACTCATCCTCTCCTCCCGCTCTTCCTCGGCTACCACAAGCCTGCCTCCCTGCATGTCCCGGCCCCTTGGGGCAGCCATAGCCTTTCTTCGTCCTGAGATCCATCCACTTAGCAGACCTGCCCATGACCAGGCACTGGGGAGAGTGTTGAAAGATTGACGGGATGGATGGGTGGATGGACAGATGGACAGATGGATGGGTAGGTAGAAACAAATACAGTGGGGCCTTGACTTACGAGTTTAATTCGTTCCGAGACCGAGCTCGTTAAGGAGCTCGTTAACTCAAATTACTCTATCAACTCAATGCAAAAAATCGGCGGAGAGACAGCTGGTATCTCAAAAAACTCATTAGTCAGGACACTCATAAGTCAAGGCCCCACTGTATACCAAATGCTACTCACTGACAACTCAATGACTACCACCCCCAACACAGAGACACACACTCAGGTCACACACACACGGAAGCAGCTGCCTGTCCAACAGCTGTCACTGAAAGAGGCAGGATTTGATGACAGACGAAACGGGGCTGAGGAGGAAGAGTCAGATGAACTTCCAGGTTCATTTGGGGAGTTTTAGGTTCTGGCTCGGGAGGTGCTGTGGGTGGTGCTGTTCTCTGAGGTGGGGTTTGGGGCCGTCCAGCAGGCTGGCTGAGGGAGGGCAGTGGAGGTGAGGGGCCCTGGATGTACTGAGTTTAAGGTGTCTGGACATCCAAGGGAGACAGCTGGCTTTACAGTCCGGAGCTTCAGAGAGTGGCCGGGATGGGAGCGTCAGAGTTATGGATGGCAGTGGGCACTAACCTCCCAGAGAGAGGTTATGGGGGAGGAGACCCCCTTGGGAGAAACAGCATTTGGGAGACAGAAAGTCCTGTTAATATTGCCTCCTGGGCGTCTACTGTGTTTTCAGCCCCTTCTCTCCATTCTCACGGCACAGCCTCCCGCAGGCCCTCTTTCTCTCTCACCTGGGCGCAGTAAACAGCCCCCTCCAGTCTCCCTGCCTACATTCCACCCTTTCCAATCCACCTCCTAGCCCACAGGTGCCATGGTGATCTCACATCCCATCTGACCTGTTCAGTTACCTGCTCCGTGAGAAAATCCCACTCCAGGGGGGCATGCAGAGCCCACCGGATGTGGCCCCTTCCCACCTGCCTCCCGTCTCATAGCCCACTACCCAGCTCCACCTCCACTCAGCGTTCCAGGACACACCCCTGGGCGTTTGCATGCTGTTCTCTGTGCTCCTAAAGCACGGTCCATCAGGACTCAACTACAAAGCCTTCTGCAACCCCCAGGATGATGCAGCCTCCGTTTCTCTGCTGCCACAGCCCCGGGTGGTTTATGGAATCACATTGCACTGTGATGGTCTGGCTGTCGATTTCTGTCGCCCACTGAAATGAACTTCTCTGGGCTGGAGGCTGTGGCTGATTCAAGCCTATACGCTTACCCCGGTGGCCCAGGGAATGCATTGAGTAGAAATTAGCTGAGCTCCTCTGAAATCCACTGCCAGCACCCAGAGGGGGGAGAGGAGAGAGAAGGGCGCACAGGCAGCTCCGGGGGGACGTGTGGGTAGAGCACCTGCCCCACGGCCAGCTCTGGTTGCTCCTAGCGCGTACATGGACAAGGCCAGCGACCCGGCAGAGCAGGAGGTCCTCATCGACGAGCAGCTGCACTCTCCAGAGGGCCTGGCGGTGGACTGGGTCCACAAGCACATCTACTGGACCGACTCGGGCAACAAGACCATCTCAGTGGCCACCGTCGATGGCAGCCGCAGACGCACTCTCTTCAGCCACGACCTCAGTGAGCCGCGGGCCATCGCCGTCGACCCCCTGCGAGGGTGAGTGTCCTCACCTGGGGCTTCCTGCTCTCCCACCGGAGGCCACAGTCACTCAGTCCCCATGCATCTGTCATCAGGGCTATCTTGAGGGCTTCGGAGAGCCTTAGACACAGCCCACGGGAGGAAAGTCCGCGCAGGCCCCTCAGTCTCCAGGACTCTACTGCTCATTCATCCTGTCATAGAATCAGCGACAGAGCGTCTCAGAACAGAGCAGGGCCTGGGAATTGCCTGTAGATGCTCCCGGGCAGGGAGCCTGTCCTCACGCTGCAGTGGGCCTCTGGCGGCTGCTCACACACTCCCAGAGGCAGGCTCATCATTCCCCGTCCCCTTCTCATCTGCGGACAGTTCTGCCCATTAGAAAGGATTTTCTCCCTTTGACTTCATCCATAGTCCTGATGGAGGTACATGAGGTGAAACCAACCACTCAGCCCAGTGCCTGGCACATGGGGAGTCCTCAGTACATGTTCAGGAAAGAGAGAGAGCAGCCCTGGGCAGTCCAGCTGTGTGGCCCTGGTAGTCATCCACTTTCTCCTCTGTGGACCGGAATTGTACGAGAGGGTGGGCAAGGGCCCTCCCACACTGGCGTGCAGGGCTCTGGCTGAAGCGCCGGACGGGAGAGATGGCTTCCAGGCCACCCCGCAGAGGCCGGGGACACTCGGGGAGCACAGGCTTCCCGCACTCAGGTGAGGTGACGGCTGAAGCACCTGCTAACGCCAAGCTTGATGATTCCCATGGATTTCAGGCTTCCAGCCCTTACTACGTGCCATCTTCAGCATTCAGCGGGTCATCGGGCCCTGTGATCCAGACCACCCAGCCACGTCCCTGACAAGAAGCCCTGTGGGTTCTTCTCTCTTTCAGGTTCATGTATTGGTCTGACTGGGGGTACCAGGCCAAGATTGAGAAGTCTGGGCTCAACGGTGCGGACCGGCACACACTGGTGTCAGACGATATTGAGTGGCCCAACGGAATCACCCTGGGTGAGCCCTGCCCTCAGGTGGGGGCTGTGCTAGCACCTGGCCCTGACCAAGGCCCACGGGTCTTGTTCCTGCATCCCTCGCGGTGCCAGGGCCCGTGCGTCCTGATGGCTGCCCCGGGACAGCCTCCTTTGGAGGCCTGGCCTGGAGATGTGGGCAGGGAGGGGACACAGAAGAGCAGAGACGCAGGCTGTGGTCCCAGGCTGGTGGCCTGATCCCCCGCCCCCTTTTTCCTCCCCAAGATCTGCTGAGCCAGCGCTTATACTGGGTCGACTCCAAGCTGCACCAGCTGTCCAGCATTGACTTCAGCGGCGGCCACAGAAAGATGCTGATTTCCTCCCCCCACTTCCTGGGCCACCCTTTTGGGGTGGCTGTGTTTGAGGTGAGCGCCGTGAGGGAGGCATGGCCCATAGGAAACCGAAGCCCCAGAGAAAGTTTGTTCAGATGGGGTGGCTCCCTGCGGGCTGTCCAGATAGAAACAAGGGACAGGGGAGCCAACCGGTGTGTTTGTGTCTTTGTGAGCGGCCTCCGTGCAAAGGCTGCCTTTCCTGTGCTCGCTTCCCAAGGCCGCTCTCAGAGCAAGCGCAGAGGTAAGTTGCTAGACCACATGTGTTTTCTCTGGGAACTCTCAGCACCCAGCACTGAGCCCACATAGACAGAAGGTACCCAGTTATGGGAGGGAGGGAGGGAGGGAGGGAGGAAGGAGGGGAAAAGGAATCTGTATTTCCTTACAATCATTTATTGTTGGAAATGGCCTGAAAGATACTGTTCAACTCAACATACTTTTACTGACCTTTTCTGGACCTTGGGGTCATAGAAGTGAATCAAACATTATCCCAGTCCACGAAGCTCCCAGGAGGGTGAGAGTTAAGACCTTCCTTTGTTCTGACCCTAATAACCTTTCTCCTCGGGGAACAAAGAAGCAAGAACCAATCAAGGTCTCACACATCTGCTTCTGCCCCAAAACTCACTCTGCCACCGAGGGAGGGAAGGCAAAGGGACAGTGGTCTGTGGTGGGCATTGGCAGTGTTTGCTTGGAGCGACATCACCCAGCAATGCTCTGAATTTATGGGGAAGTCCAGCCCCTGCTTCAAGACAGGTGTGTTCGGACACGTGTATGTGCTTGTGCATATTTGTGACACGCGCGTGTAAAATACATGTATGTGCATGTGTGTACATGAATACATTTAAAAGCATGCATTCCTTGCCCTGGCCGGTGTGGCTCAGTTGGTTGGGGCGTTGTCCCGTGCGCCGGAAGATTGTGGATTGTGGGTTCAATTCCCAGTCAGGGCACATACCTTGGTTGCGGGTTCAGTCCCCAGTAAGGAAGCAATCGATCGATCAATGTATCTCTCTCACATCTATGTTCTCTCTCTCTTTCTCTCTCTGTCCCTCCCTCCTTCCCTCTCTTGCTAAAAAAAAAAGAAAGAAAAGAAAGCATGTGTTCCTGTATATGCTGGTGCTTGTGCACGTAAATATGTATACCAGTACTTACACAAGTGCTTATTTAGGTACAAGTGTGCCTCTGTGTGTGTCGATGAGCATGTGGGTATGTGTCCAGTTCTGTGCATGAGGCTACATGTTTGTTCCTGTCCATGTGGCCATCTCTGCGGATGCACATCCAGGCTTGTGTGGATTCACCGTATGTGTCATGCCCAGAGGCTGTAGGCAGCCCAGCAGGGACTAGTCCTCAGTAGCTCACACATCCCCTCCAGTCATGGCCCTGGGCCCCAGTAATGGGTAACAACTAACAGAGACCCAGGAAGCAGGCCTAGCCGAGCTCTAACGAGCAGCCTCCAGGCCAAAGCACAAAATCACCCAACGACACTGTCAGACAGAGGGAGCCGGGCACATGCCACAGGTCAGCGGCCACAGGAGCGCTCCGGGAGACGGCAGGGCAGTTCTTATGACCAGGCTCTGGGGCTGAACCCTCAGACTGAGGTCCTGGGTTTAGGCTCTAGGCCTCCCATCCTTTGCATTTGTGCCCACAGGACAAGGTGTTCTGGACAGACCTGGAGAACGAGGCCATTTTCAGTGCAAATCGGCTCACTGGCCTGGAAATCTCCGTCCTGGCTGAGAACCTCAATAACCCGCACGACATCGTCATCTTCCATGAGCTGAAGCAGCCGAGAGGTGAGCCTTCCCTGGCCCCAGGTCCCCTGCCCACGGCCTCTCCCTCCGCTAGGCGCATGCGACGTACTAGCTCAGCACCCCAGGATCAGTGGCAGCAGCCCCTCCGGTTGGTGGAGCGCTGAGCTGTCACATGTTTTATTTCCTTTTGCCTCAAGCAGACTCTTGGTGAAATAAGCCTGGGCATAAAGAAATAAATATATACGTGCCCTCGTTTTGCCAGTCCTACAAAGTGTGGGTGTTCCTGTTCTCGTTTAACAATTGAGGATGCGGGGGCTCGGAGGTAAAATATTGTTAGCTCCGGTTCCAGAACTCCTCTGCCCCAAGGAGCACGTGGCTTCTCATTTAGTACATGTGTTTGACAGTAGCATAGACTAGTGAATCCTGGGGCCAGATTGTAATGCAGGTGGTTGGTTGGAAAAGAAGCCAGGAATCCTACCACCTGCTGTCGCCTCCTCTGTCTCTAGGGTATCCGAAGTCTAACTAACTGAGGGGCTGGCTGCCAGGGTGGCGGTGAAAAGTCATAGGGGATAAGGAGATAAGGTGGGTGCCTGATCTAGATCTAGAAATTTAAAAAGGAAAGAGAAATGGCTGGTGGCATAGGGGGAAAACTTGGACTTTGGAGTCCAACAGACCTCAGTTTAAATCTGTCTCCCAAATTCCTAGAGGTACAGCCTTAACAAATATATTCTCCATGTCAGTGTAGCTGCTTCTATCTGTCAGTCTGGGGCCTAATGCCCACCTCCGAGAGCTGTTGTCAGGATGAGCAAAGGCGTGGGGTCAGCCCCAGGTCCAGTGCTGGAAGGGCCTGCCTCTCTCCCTCCCCACCACTAGCTGGAGATGCCTGCGAGCTGAGTGCCCAGCCCAGCGGCGGCTGCGAGTACCTGTGCCTGCCTGCTCCTCAGCTCTCCAGCCACTCTCCCAAGTACACGTGTGCCTGTCCCGACACCATGTGGCTGGGCCCCGACATGAAGCGGTGTTACCGAGGTAGGCGGACCTGCCAGGAGGGGTGGCCTGGCCCTGCCAGACCTCTTCCTGCTGACTCCCTCCCCCGGCTCCTGGGCACTGTGTGCTCCTGGGCTCCCTCCATCTGCTCTGGCTTCCTGTGGCTTTCGCGGGCTCCTCTGTTTCACCTTCCTTCAATGCTGGTGTCCCCAGGGTCCTTCCAAGGCTTTCCTCTTCTCACTCCCCCCAGGACTTTCAGGAACCCCTTTAGGACTTCAAATTAAGAACCCTTGATTGGCCCTGGCTGGGTAGCTCAGTTGGTTAGAGCATCACCCCAATATGCCAAGGTTGCGGGTTCGATCTCTGGTCAGGGCACATACAAGAAATAGCTAATGAATGCATAAATATGTGGAACAACAACTCCGTGTTTCTCTCTCGCTCTCTCCCTTCCTCTCTCTCTAAAGTCAATAAATTAAAAACAAAACCACCTTCATCCCCGTGGCGTTATCACTGTTTATATGCAGGTGGCTATGAGCTTGCCTGTTTCTTGCCCAGAACTTAACATATTACATAGGAGCCCTTTGTGACATGATTGGGACTAATAGTTCATACTTCAACCATATAAATTTCTACTCATTCCCAAGTCTTGGTGCAGGCCCAAGGCCTTTGGTTTGAGCCAAAGTCCACTGTATCATTTATGATTTCCAGATGCAATTGTTTAAAGTAGAGTGAGAATTTAACCCTAAGGGTGTAACAGGATGCGTGTACATGATTTTCCCTCCTCCCAGACTTTGACAGTGGTCTTGCCCACACCTCATTCTCCGCATTGTTGTAATAGCTCATCTTTCTCAAACCAGCATGCTGTATAAACTCAGACACAGTGCTTGGGGTTCAGCTGAAGGGAAGATCACAGTCCATTCGGGGGATTAGGGATGGCTTCCCAGAAGTGGCCCTTGAGCTGAGCCATGAGGATACGTTCATAAGTAGAGTTCATAGGTAAAGTCCAGAGAGGCAATAATGTAGGCACTAAGTCAATAAAATTCTCTGTCCAAGTCACCTCCATGGTATTTCCCCTCCAGCTCCTCAATCTACCTCAACTACGACGTTAGCCTCTACCACAGCGAGGCCCGAAGCTGACTCTGCCAGAGCGCCTGGGACCGCCATCCACAGCCCCACCCACCAGAACCACAGCACAGAGACGCCGCGCCTGGCAGCTGCAGCCCCAAGCTCAGTCAGTGTTCCCAGGGCTTCCAGCATCAGCCCGTCTACCCCAAGCCCTGCAACCAGCAACCACTCCCAGCACTGTGAGGAAATGACTTCTGCCTTCTCTCATTGTATGGGAAGCCACGACGGGGGCATCTGTGGGAAGGGGAGGTCAGACCAGAGCTGAATAGTGCTTATCTCTGGGGGGGAGCGCGCACCTGTGATTTAGGAGTCTTAGGTGCCCCTAACTTACAGAGGGTCTTACAGGAAGCTACTTCCCATCTCTGAGCCTCAGTCTCCTCACCTACAAAGTAGGATAATAACAACCCTTCTCCTACCTGCTTCACGAGATTGCACGAGAGGCAAGGGAGACAGTGTAATAGAAGTGCTCACACACACAGCCTCTGCTGCCCTGGGAGGTGTCTGTGTCACGTGTACTGACATGTGTAGGAGGGGGTGTCCCTTAGATTTGGAAACTTCAAACGTTCTGGTCTCAGTTCTCAACACCCTCAGTCGGTTCCTCAGATAGTAATATCCACAACCAGTCTGCTTGTGCCTCTTCCCAAACCCCGGGATGAAAGTCATTCAGTTCCCCCACTAATTAAATCATCAGGAGCAGTAATTATCGCTGCCAGAAAAGTTCGATCTCATCAACCAGCAAACGCCTTGTTAATTGAGTTACCTGCCGAGGGGGAGTGATCTAAGAGGATACGCTTTCCTGTACATGCGAGGCCCGAAAACCCGGCCGCTCGCTCGGCAGCACCTGGCTGGCTGGGTCTGTCCTCCCAGCAGAAACTGGAGTTGCAGAGCTGAGCACGTACCTGCAGGTGTGAGAGGCAGGTGGACTGTGTGTGAATTCCAGTTCCTCAGCCTGGCGAAGCCTCTGAGCAGGAGTCCCCCGCTGGCTTCGTCCTGCTCTAGGCTTCACGATTGCTGTGCAGGGGCCACAGGGAGAGGCCAGCCACGTTGCCACAGTAGCTGTGTGAGCAGTGCAGCTCTTCTCTCCCCTTAATATCAGGCTCCCTCAGAGCAGCTCGGGGAAACAGACACACTGAGAGGGTGGCACCTGGGCCACTGTCAGGGGCCAATCATCTCTCTTGGAGCAAAAGCAGATGATAGCTTCTCTTCCCGCTCAGAGGGCGTCATGAGGGCCCGGGGAGGAATGCCTTCCAAACTACAAAGTGCATTACACACGTGACAACGAAGATGGCTGTAAGAGTGGAAAAGATGACGCAACATCCTTCTTAACAACTACAGCTCACTTTCCAAGCACTTTTCAGTTCAGAATGTGCTTCTCTAGACCCTATGTTATTTAGGCTTTACAGCAACCCCTCCCCCACTCCCTGCCGTCCTTGAACTAGGCAAGGCTGTGCCAGGCACTGTGCTAAGCAAGCATTTTACATGAATTACCTCATTTAGTCTGTACAGGATCCCTAGGAGGTAGGTAATATTATCCCCATTTTAAAGACAAAGGAATATATTTATGATATATAATAACTTGCCCTTGGTCACACAAATAGTGAGAGTAGAGCTAGACTTGAACCCACGAAGTCTGACCCAGGGGCCTGTGCTCTTGATCCCACTGCATGATACTGTGTCCCACTTCAATTACGTCTTCAAAACGAAT